>NC_056692.1:16933918-17240168 GCF_018350215.1 Panthera leo | reverse complement strand
TTTGAAAAGATATATGCACCCCTATGATTATTACAGCGTTATTTACAATAGCCAAGATATGAAAGCAATCCAGGTGTCTGTTGATAGATGCGTGGATAAAGAAGATTTGGTATACAATAGGATATTACTCAGCCTCAAAAAAGAGTAAGAGCTTGTTCTTTGTGACATCATAGGTGGACCTAGAAGGTATAATGCTATGTGAAATAAGAGAAAGACAAATACCATATGATTTAACTTGTATGTGGAATCTAAAACATAAAACAAACGAATAGATAAGTAAACACAAAGCAGAAACAAGCCCATAAATACAGAGAACAAACTGGCAGTTGCCAGAGGGAGGGGGTGATGGAATAGACAAAATGGGTTAACCAGAGTGGGAGATACAGGCTTCGAATTATGGAATGAGTAAGTCATAGGGATCAAGGATGTTACATAGAGGATACAGTCAGTGGTGTTGTAATAATGTTCTTTGGTGACAGGTGGTAGCTACACTTGTGGTAAGTATAGATTAATGTATAGACTTGTTGAATCACTATGTTGTACACCTGAAACTTGTGTAATGTATGTTAACTATACTTAAAAAAAAAAACAAAAATAGTATACAAAAAAACCCAAACCACCTTTCTTCATATCAGCAATAAAGCAGTTTCTCTTTCTTATCATTCATGTGTTCACTGGAGTAACAATTACTTCAAGAACTTTTCCTTTGCTTTTATAACTTAGCTGTTTGACACAAGGTCTCACTGTTAACATTTCTTTCAACATGCCTTCCTCACTAAACTTAATGATTTCCAGCTTTTGATTTAAAGTCAGAGAAGTGTAATTTTTTCACTTGAACACTTAGAGGCCCATTGTAGGGTTATTAACAATCACACCCAGGTAATCTATGCAAGGATACATAGAAATAGGTGTACTTGGGAGACTTAGTTTTTCTTGTCAATTCTTTCTACCTTTCAAAATTTTTGTTCCCCAAATACATATATTACCTTTTTTTTTTTAATTTTTAAACAGAGATAATGTTATGTTCTTTTCAAGAAGGTCCTTAATTATGCAACCTTATCAGTTACCATTTCATTTTATGTGTTCCTGTTCCAATTAGACTGAGTAAGGGGGCAATTTTTCTTTCTCTAAAGGGATTGAATGTTTGACTGAGTTGGCTGTTTTCTAAGCCTGAGCCCTCTGATTAACAGATGTAGGGAAAAGGGCTTTATGGTATTGAAGCAGTTGCTTAAGACCAACAATGTCCTTTTTGTGAAAATCTGAAGGTTCTTAAAAGATGGAATAGCATGACATCATCACTGTTCATCCAAGGAGCATTCCTCAAGTAATACTGAATATGCTTTGATTATCAGTACCCTTCCCCCATCTTCTTTCTCTTGCTTTGACTGATGTTATTGTCAGCTATTTGACTATATTTTACAAATGTGGAACAGTTACTTAATTCTCAAAATCCTAATTTGGTCTGAGATTTTAAAATAAATTATATTGGATTTTTTATTCTAGTTTAATCAGCTTTCTTAGATGTATGTTTTAGGATTAACAAACTGGTACCACCTACAAAAATTGTTTGTCTTTTACATTCAACCCTAAATAATCTAATAAATGATAGGCTTCCTTGGCCTATTTTTGTAGAACCAGGCACAAATTAGATCTCAATTGCTGTTTATAAGACTGTTAATTTCATTTTACTGTTCTCTTTTAGTAAGAAGGATATCAGTTACTCTAACGATATTTATCCTCTGAGAATAGATAAGATATTTAAAAAATATAACCTAACAGCCTGGTTTTTTTTTTAAGTGTATTTATTTTGAGAGAGAGAGAGAGAGAGAGAGAGAGAGAGCAAGAGGGCAGAAGGGGGTAGGGGCAGAGAGAGAGGGGAGAGAGAGAATCCCAAGCAGGTACCGCAGTGTCAGCACAGAACCTGGTGCTGGGCCCGGACTCACAAACTGTAAGATCATGATCTGAGATGAAACCAAGAGTGGAATACTTTTAACCAACTGAGCCACGGAGGCGCCCCTGGTTTTTTTGTTTGTTTGTTTTGTTTTTTTATTTAATTAAAAAAATTTATTTTAAATGTTTATTTATTTTTGAGACAATGCTAGAGACAGAGTGTAAGCAGCGGAGGGTCAGGCAGAGGGAGACACAGAATCTGAAGTGGGCTCCAGGCTCTGAGCTGTCAGCCCAGAGCCCGACACAGGGCTGGAACTCACAAACCATGAGATCATGACCTGAGCTGAAGTCTGATGCTTAACCGACTGAGCCACTCAGGTGCGCCCCCCCCCCCCCCCCGCCTTTTTTTAAAAGAAGATTGCATGTACAGTTTAATAATACCTTTAAGAACTTATTGTAGATATTTATATCTTTTAAGCCTGACTTGTAGTTTATCTAGCTATATCAGTCCTCTATGTTAGTTATTCATGTGCCTAATATTCATTTTTAGCATTCTGCAGAAATTATGGAGTTTATGAGTAGGGTTGCTGTGAAAGCGCCTCTGTGCTGTTTATTTTTCTATAGTTATTCCTGACAGATTTTTAAAATGGACAAGACTCAAATCAAATGTCTTTGTCAGTTTTAACATTGATGACTCTGTTGCAGCAATATTCTGAATGTGTGCAAGGCAACCAAGATGGTGCTCATTTTTATAATAAAGTACTTTACTTTTGGGAATTTAAGGATGTATAGAAAAGCAGTTATGCAATGTATACTGTAAACTCTAGCCTAACAGTATAATGGAGTGTTTCAGGGATTTTTAACATTTGTATTTATTTTAATTTTCATTTTTTTCTATCTTCTAACAGCCCAAAGAACGTGCACACATGTTAGATATTTTTTTGTTATCTTTTTTCCTGGTTGTGGAAGTTGAATGTATGATTATTGTTGATAATTAGAACATAAGGAAAGTATTGACTTGTGAATGTTGTCTGTAATACTGGCCATAACTACCTAAATATAATTCATACCACTTTGGTGTATTGCCTTCTTTGCAAAAACTACAGTATATATAATTTCTGTTTTCATTCTTTTATTATAAAATCAAACAGATGGAGAAAATTCACAAAACAAACATATAGGTTAATTTATTATTAGAAATAAAATTCCCATGTAATCACTAAGGCAAGAATAGAACTTCACCAGTCATTCTAGAAGTTCCTCCTTATGTCTCACCCCAATCACAATCACTCTTTTTTCCTAAAGTAACTACTATCTGACGTTTACTGTGGTAATAACTTCTGGGAAATTTTTTTATAGTTTGATCATCCAAGTGTGCATTCCTGTATCCCATTATTGACTTTTGAGAGTTCTTTATATATTTTGGATACAAATCCTTTTTCAGTTACATGATTTGAAAATAATTTTTAGCAGCCTGTGGCTTATTTTTTATTTTTTTAAGGTTTTATTTTTAAGTAATCTCTACACCGATTATGGGGCTTGAACTCACAGCCTTGAGATCAAGAGTTGCATGCTACACTGACTGAGCCAGCTAGGTGCCCCTTGATTTCATTATTTTAAAAGTCTTATTTGCAAGAGTAAAGGCTTTTAATTTTGGGGAAGTTCAAATTATTAATTTTGCCTTTTTTTTATGGATAACACTTTCGGTGTTGTATCTGAGAACTCTTTGACTAACCTAGGTTGCAACAGTTTTCTCCTGTGGTTTCATCTGAATGTTTTACATAAAGTGTTAACTTTTTCATTGAGATAAATGGACTATTTTGAATTAATTTTTCTTAAAAAAATTTTTTTTTTGTTTATTTATTTTGAGATAGAGAACATGCATGTACCAGTGTGGGGAGGGCAGAGAGAGAGAGAGAGAGAGGGAGAGAGAGAGAGAGAAAATCCCAAGTAGGCTCTGCACTGGTAGCAGGGCTATCAGTGTGGGTCTTGATCTCACAAACCACGTTATCATGACCTAAGCTGAGATCAAGAGTTAGACACTTAACTGAGCCACCCAGGCTCCCCTGAATTAATTTTTCTATAAGGTATGAGGCAAAGTTTACTTTTAATTTTTATTTTATTATTATTTTTAATGTTTATTTTTTCTTTTCTTTTTTTTTTAAGGATTTTATTTGTAAGTAATCTCTACACCCATCATAGGCCTCAAACTCAGCCCTGAGATCAAGAGTTGCATGCTGTACCAATAGAGCCAGCAAGGCACCCCTCTATTTTTTTTTTTTAAGTTTATTTATTTATTTTGAGAGAGCGAGAGAGCAAGCAAGAGGAAGGGCAGAGAAGGAGTGAGAGAATCCTAAGCAGGCTTTGTGCTGTCAGTGCAGAGCCGGATGCAGGGCTTGAACTCATGAACCATGAGATTATGACCTGAGTCTAAATCAAGAGTCAGACACTAACTGACTGAGCCACCCAGGCCCCCCATATATAAATTCTATTCAGATATTAACATTTTTTAAAATGTTTATTTAAATTTTTAAATGTTTATTCTTGAGAGAAAGAAGACAGAGCACGAGAGGGGGAGGGGCAAAGAAGGAGGGAGACAAACAATGCAAAGCAGGCTCCAGTCTCTGAGCTGTCAGCACAGAGCCTGATGCTGGGCTTGAACCCATGGACCATGAGATCATGATCTGAGCCAAAGTTGGACACTTAACTGACTGAGCCACCCAGGTGCCCCAGAATGTTTGTTTGAGAGTGGGAGAGAGAGAGAGCGGGAACAGGGTAAGGGTAGAGAGAGAGAGAGAGAGAGAGAGAGAGACAGAGAAAGAACCCCAAACAGGCTCTGCACAGTCAGCACAGAGCCTGACTTGGGACTTCATCTGAGGAACCATGAGATCATGACCTGAGTTGAAATCAAAGGATTGGATGTTTAACTGAGCCACCAGGCGCCCCTCAAATATTTTTAGATATATCTGAATTTTTTTTCTTCTTTTACTGTTTTGTATATTCCTTGGGGTTTTTCAAATACACAGTAATGTCAGCAACTAGTTTTATTTCTTCCTTTCTATTATGTATTTTTTTGCTTTGCTTTTTTTATTGTATGGGTTGGAACCTCTAGTACAGTGTTTAAGAGGAATGATTAGATAACCTTACTTAGTTTCTAATCATAAGGGGAAAGCTTTTAGTCTTTAATCATTATGATGTTAGCTGTAGGTTTTTTGTAGATACCCTTAGCAAGGTTAATGATGTTCCCTTCTATTCTTAGTATTTTGACCATTTTTATCATAAATGGATGTTGAATTTGTCAAATCTTTTTCTGCCTCTGTTAATATGTTCATGTGTTTCTTTTATCTTTAGCCCATATAGAATGGTGACTTAAATTCAGGAACTTAAAGCTCGTCTTCTTTCAGTTTTCTAAGAGTATGTAGTAACATTTTCCTTTTGATTTGTGTTTTTGCTAATTTATGTCTGTTCTTATTTTCCTTGGTTAGTTTGGCAGAGGTGTTTCAGTTTTGTTGATTTTTTTTTTTTTAACCCAAAGGAACCATCTTTTGGTTTTATTGATTTTTCTCCATTGGCTTTTTTGTTTTCTAATTTCATTGATTTCTACTCTGTTTCTTTAATATTTACTTTTTTATATTTATTTTTGGCTTTATTTACTTCTCTATTTCTAGGTTTTTTTGTTTTGTTTTTAATTTTGTATTAGAGAGCATGAGCAGGGGAGGGGCAGAGGGAGAGAGAGAATCACAATCAGGCTCCACACTGAGATGAATCTCAGACCTTGGGATCATTACCTGAGCTGACACCAAGAGTTGGTCAACTGAATGAACCACCCAGACACCCCTGTTTCTAGATTCTTAAGATAGAAGCTTAGATTATTTATTTGAAATCTATCCTTTTTTTTCTAATACAGATTTAGTGCCTTAAATTCTTGTTTTAAATTTTTTTTTTAAGTTTGGGGCACCTGGGTGGCTCAGTCAGTTGAGCGTCCAACTTCGGCTCAGGTCATGATCTCTCTCGCGGTTCATGGGTTTGAGCCCCACGTCGGGCTCTGTGCTGGCAGCTCGGAGTCTGGAGCCTGCTTCCGATTCTGTGTCTCCCTCTCTCTCTCTCCCCATGCCCTGCTCGCACTCTGTCTCTGTCTCTCAAAAAGTGAAAAAAGATTAAATTAAAAAAATTTTTTTAAGTTTATTTATTTTGAGAGAGAGAAAGAGCAAGCACAAGTTGGGGAGGAGCAGAGAGAAGGAGAGACAGAATCCCAAGCAGGCTCTGCACCATGTGTGCGGGGTCTGATGTGGGGCTCAAACTCACAAACCATGAGATCATGACCTGAGCCAAGATCAAGAGACTGACACTTAACCAACTATACCACCCAGGCACCCCGAGTGCCTTGAATTTCTATGTAAGCACTGCATTAGTTGTACCTTACAAATTTTGTGTTGCATTTTATTTTCATTCAATTTGTATTCTTTTCTAATTTCTAATTTCCCTTGAAGCTCCTTTATCGGCCCATGGATTACTTAGAAGTGTGTGTTTAATTTTCACATTTCGTGGGTTTTATAGATATATTTCGGTTACTGATTTTAAATACACTATGGTCAGATGATCATTATTTTGTATGAGTTGAAATTTTTTACACTTGTTAAGATTTTTTTATATCCTAGAATATAATGGCTTGGTGTGAATATCATATGTGTTCTTGTAAAGAATGTATATTCTGTTTTTGTCAGATAGAGTATTCTAGAAATGTCATTAGATAAAGTTGGTTGATAGTGTTGTTTCTATATATTTTCAGACTACTTTTTCTTTGAATTTCTGAGAGAGGAGTATTGGGAGTCTCCCAGTATAATTATAGACTTGTTATTTCTCTTTTCTCTTGCATCAATTTTTGTTTCATGAATTTGAAGCTCTTTTGCCAGTGAAGACAAATTTGGGATTTGGTAAAAGTAATCATATCATTATATAGTATTCCTCTTTATCACTTGTGATTTCCTTAATTCTGAAGTCTATTTTGTCTGATATTAATGTAGCTACTCTAACTTTCTTTTGTTTAATATTTTGCATTTCTTTTGGGATAAGTCTGCTGGCAACAGATTCTTTTTGTTTTCTACCATTTAAGATCCCCCCCCCCCCCCCCCCCCAGGCCTTCATTCCTGTAGAAGATTTCTACTAGATAAAGAATTCTGTTCAGGGTTGGTAGTTCTTTCCTTTTACTGCCTTAAAGATATTTCACTTTCTGTGGACTCCAGTGTCTTTTATTCAGAATCTGTTGTCATTTACATTGAGTTTATTTTCGTTTATTAGAATTTTGGCTAGGTGTGTCTAGCCTGATTTTCTTTGAATTGTCCTGTTTGGGGTTGGTTGAGCTTGTTGAATCTCTAAATTTATGTTTTTTTCAAATCTGGGACGCTTTCAGAAATTACTAAAACAGTTTTTTTGTCTCCCAATTTATTTTTCCTCTCCTTAACAATACCAGTGATTTGAAATGTAGACAAGTTGATACTGTCCGAGAAGTCACCAAGGCTCTTATTTTTTCAATCTTTTTTTCCCTCTGTGTTCTTTAGTTTTAATAATTTCTGTTGCTCTGTCTTAAAGTTTACTCTTTCCTCTATCATTTCTGTTGTGCACTTAAGGCCACGCAAGGAGGTGTTTGTTTGTTTTAAGTAAACTCTATGTGCAATGTGGGGTTTGAACTCAAAAATCCAAGATCGAGAGTTACATGCTCTACAAGACTGAGCCAGGCAGGTGCCCCTCATTTCTGATACTGTATTTTTCAATTCTGAATTTTTCATGTTGTTTTTAAAAAATATTTTGTATTTCTCTACTAAGAACTGATTTGATGTCTTTTCAGTTGTTTGCAAAGTGTTAACCATTACCTCATTTATTATGATTATAATAACTGCTTTCAAGTCTGTGTGATTATTCTAACATTAGTCATCTCAAAATAGGCATCTGTTGGTCCTCTCTTCCCTTGATAATTTGTCACATTTACCAGTTTTGTGTGTGTGTGTTTATGTGTGTTTATTTATTTTTGCATGTAGGATAAATTTGGATTTTACCCTGGACATTGTGAATATTTCTGAATCATATTAATATCCTCTAGAGAATATTGATTTGTTTTCTTTGTTTTAGTAGACACCAACTGGTTTAAATGGAAAGTTCTGTCTCACTTTCTGTTGGTGGTAGTTCCAGTAGCAGTTCTATTTTCAAAATCTTTACTGTGCTCTTTGGATTTGCCCTGTGCTATGCCTCTCAGTGATGGTATGAGACTTGGCAGTGGTGTATAATATAGATTATTTCCCTTTAGTATAGTCTTTGCTACGCTTCTTTAAGTGTATTTTATACAAGTGCAAATACAGTATTTGTTTTGGCTTATACCAAAACAAAAGAATTAGGGATCTCTTTTCCAGCTCTCTCTTCTCCATAATTTTCCTCCATTCTTTTCAGTTTCCAATGGTTTTTCTCGGTTCATTGTCTTTTTTTTAATGTTTATTCTTGAGAGAGAGGCAGTGTGCAAGTGGGGGAGGGGGAGAGAGAGAGAGAGGGAGGGAGGGAGAGGGAGAGAGAGGGAGAGGGAGGGAGGGACACACAGAATCCGAAGCAGGCTCCAAGCTCTGAGCTCTCAGCACAGAGCCCGACACTGGACTTGAATTCATTGAACTGTGAGATCATGACTTGAGCTGAAGTTGGACGCTTAACCAACTGATCCACCCAGGCGCATATTCTTTTTTTTTTTTTTTTAATGTTTATTCATTTTTGAGAGATAGGAGAGACAGAGAGAGAAGGAGACACAGAATCTAAAACTCCCTGTTCTTTTGATCAGAAAGACAAGTTTTTCTATGAGCATTTAGACCTGTGCATTGTACAGTTACTCATCACTGGGGCTACTCTTAAGTGAAGTGGGGAAAGGAGAGAGGAGTTTAAAAAAATAACGGGAATTCCCCCTCATACTTTTTGGACCATCAGGGGCCCTGTTTTCCAATTTTTTCTGTTCAAAGAGAGGTTTTCTCACAGTTTTTTTCTTTTCTTTTCTTTTCTTTTCTTTTCTTTTCTTTTCTTTTCTTTTCTCTCTTTCTTTTTTTTTCTGTTGCTAGGGCAGTGCATTTCTGTGACTGAGGAGAGAAAAAAGAAAATGGCTTTCCCCCCTATAGTCTTTAGATTACAGGGTTTCCTTTTTCTGCTCCTTTGGGCAGAAAGAGGGGATTTCTTTAAGAGTTTCCTTGTCAGCACCCTCAACATAGTTCTGTAACTCAGGCCATTCTTAAGTCAAAGCCAGGAGTTAAAGGAGGAAAATAGAATTAGGAAACTCATGGCTATTCCCATCATTCTTCACATTTTAACTTTTCTCCCCAGTAATTTTTATTACCTGTTTATGGAATGCTGATGTATATCCTCTGGTGAGTTAGCTACTTTCTCTGATATCTGTGTATTTAAGGAGTATTAATTCTTAATTGTGTTTTCTCTGGATGTTTCAGTTTTTGTGTTTGACTCAATTTTTTTTGACATACAAAATTTTAAAATGTATTAGTCTTGGGGTACCTGGGTGACTTAGTCGGTTAAATGTCCGGCTTTGGCTCAGGTCATGATCTCAGGGTTTGTGGGTTTGAGGCCCAAGTCAGACTCTGTCCTGATAGCTCAGAACCTGGAGCCTGCTTTGGATTCTGTGTCTCCCTCTCTCTCTGCCCCTCGCCTGCTCACACTCTTTCTCTCTCTCAAAAATAAGTAAACATTTAAAAAGATGCATTAGTCTTTTGTGAATTAAAAAAAAATGCTAATAACCTTTTCAATGTTCTTCTGTTCAGAATATGTATTATTCTAGTTGTAAAAATGTTCTATTTTATTTTTCTCTAATTTGAAGTACAATGTAAAATTTCTTAAAATTATAAAAACAGTTACTATAAAAATTCAGATAATATGGATGTCTAGATTAGCAAGTAATGTTTTTCTTCTTCCTGTTTTTTTTTTTTTTTTTTTTTTGTTTTTGTTTTTTTTCTAAATTTAAATTCAAGTTAGCATACAGTGTAGTCTTGGTTTCAGGAGTAGAACCCAGTGATTCGTCTCTTACATACCCACATACTCCCCCATACCCATCCCAGGTAACCATGGATCTATTACTTTAGACTAGTTTTGCCTATTTGAGAATGTATCAGGGGAATCATCAAGTATGTATTCTTTGTTTCTGGCTTCTTTAGCTGAGTGAGCATAATGCTTTTGATACTCACCTGTATTGCTACATGTATTGTTAGTTTATTCCTTTTTATTGCTGTGAATAGTATTTCATTGTGTGAATATACCACAATTCTATTCTACATTTATTTGTTGATAGACATTTGTATTATTTGCAGTTTTGGACTGTTATGAATAAAGCTACTATGTACAAGTTTTTGTGTGCCTGTGTTTTCTTATCACTGAATAAATGACAGCTAGTTCAGGAATTGCTCCTTCATATAGTAAATACTTATTTTTCTTGATATGCATCTGCTAAACAATTTTCCAAAATGGTTGTACTATTTTACACTCCCATGAGCACTGTAATGATTTCCAGTTCCTGACCTTGTACATTTATCATTTCTGATGTTTTCTAGAAGTACCTTTGGTATAGATTCCGTAGAGTGGTATTTTGTTTGAAATGGTCAGTGCATATGTTTTTGCTAGATTTTTCTCCATAAGGTTTATATCGTTTTTTTCCATTACCACTGCTAATGGATGAGTGCATACATACTTCCCTTCTACCCCACCATCAACAGGTGGTCAATTTTTGCCTTTCTGATTACAAAATAAAATCTTAGTATAGTTTTAATTTGTCTTCTTTTACTTGGAGTGATTTTGAACATATTTTCATATATTTAATGGTTGTTTCCTTATTTTTTTTTCTTCTGTGAATTACACATATCTGCTGGATTCTTTTCTATTTGCTGTTTTCAGAAACTTTTCAGATATTAAGTATATCAGATTGTTGTCTTTTTTTCTTTCCTTTTTTTTTTTTTTTAACGTTTATTTATTTATTTTGAGAGAGAAAAAACGTGAGTGGAGAGGGGCACACACTGATGATGTGGAGCCAGACACAGGGCTTGAATCCATGAACAGTGAGATCATGACCTGAGTCCCAAGTCTGACGCTTAACCAACTGAGCTATGCAGGCACCTCTCCCCACTCCCGACACACACTTTTTTTTAAAAGCTCTTTACATATTAGGGATATTAACATTTGTAAACATAAGTTTCAAACTTTTTTCCAAGTTTATCTTTTGTCTTTTTGTTGAGGTGTGTCTTTTTCCATGGCTTCTCCTCCCAAGTTGTCTTTTTATATTGTTAAATATGTATTAGTCTTTGTCATTATTGTTTTGGATTTGGAACAGTTAGGAAAGTTTCCTCAGTTCCTGATTATGGAGGAACTTAACCTGTTTCCTTCTACTACTTGTATAGTTTCATTTCTTAAAATTGTACTTATTTTACGTAATCTCTACACCCAGTGTAGGGCTCAAACTCACAACTCCAAGATCAAGGGTCACATGCTCTTTCAACTGAGCCAGCCAGGTGCCCCAGTTTCATTTTTTATGTTTGTATTTCCCATATGTAATTGCCATATGTTGTATTTATGTTTGTATTGCCTGTGTGTGATTCTGTTTAGTTTGAAGAACAGGTGTTATTTTTTTACCAAATAGTTACTGGAGTCTCCAAACATCACTTGTATATATCTGATTCCTTTTTTCCTCATTTACTTGGGATACCTCTATAGGCCAGTAATGTTTATGTAAGATATGTGATAGGGTTATAATTTTTATATATTTTTTCTGAATGTGTTCTCAGTTTTCTCTGCATTTATTTCTTTTTATAATTGTATGCTAAATTCCAAGGTACACTTACATTGGTTTGTTTCTCGACTATCTTTTAGATTATTAATTTGCTTGTCCTATTTTTAGTATTCTAATGATGCCATTGTTTTGCATTCTGTTTTGATATTTGGCAGAGGAAATGTCCCTCATTATTTCTGATTTCTCTGATTTCCCTGAGGGATGCTATCCTATGAAGTATGTTATTTTCATTGTACAGATTAGGAAAATGAGGCTACCCAAGTCCACAGTTTGTAAATAGTGTTGTCAGGATTCATGTCCAGGCAGTGGCAGTGTCATTCCAGAACCCAGAGGTTCTGAAGCCTCTCAGTTTTTAAATTTCTATTTAAAAAAATCTATATTTTAAAAATATCTATATTATCTATAATCTGTATATGTCAGTACTCTGGTATAAAGGAACTGATAACAGAACACCAGGGAATTACTGGTTATCTGTAATATCTACTTATCTAATGATACAGATTTGATGAAGGCCATATTTTAATGTGAATCAGATTTATGAGGGAAACAGTTGTCTGTGTGAAATTCATTACTTTCTCCCATTGTGTTTTTCTTTGGAATGTCTGTATCAGAGTTCATTAAACACTGGTAAATGGTATCTTTTCAGATTTAGGAACTACTGTACTAGTAGACCACACCTCCGTCTCAGTGAAATTCTAGGCCGCAGATAATTTTGTATATGCTGTCAGAAAATGATCTTGTAATTATTCTTAGTGGTTTTTGCTTTTCCTGACTTTTTTTTTCTCTTATTTCTCTTCAATAGTTTATGCCAGCGTGGCTTCATTCATACAGATGAACCAGGGATTGGGATAGCAGTATAAAATTAGAATCAGAGAACTGATTGCCCAGCAGGATGCCATCAACCAACCGAGCGGGCAGTCTGAAGGACCCTGAAATTGCAGAGCTCTTCTTCAAAGAAGACCCAGAGAAGCTCTTCACAGATCTCAGAGAAATTGGCCATGGAAGCTTTGGAGCAGTATATTTTGTAAGTGTTAAAGGCTTAATGTCAGTGACCAGCATTTACTTAATATCTAGTCCTGGCAAAGTAAAAAAAAAAAATAATATAAAGAAACATAGGCAATAGTCCATTTTATAATCACTTACATAGATATATGTGTATAATATGAAAGTAGATAGTTTTATTTATTGAGCTTCTTGGATTATTAAAAAAATGGGAAAGAATATTATTTTGCTTTAACTTACATGTTTAGCATTTTAGTACAGTGGTTTGAAGAGTCTAATGACTTGCATTACTACAGAATTAAATATTGCAGAAGAACTCTGATTTCTGTTAAGTCTCATACACAGTCAATTTTAGTGTTTTGGAAATCTAGGATTATTATTTGACAGAAGGATATGTACCAAAGTCTTTTTTTCTTGTGTGTATATGTGTGTGTGTTATGCTAAAATAATCATCAAATTTGCCATTTTAACCATTTTTAAGTGTACAATTTGTGGCGTTAATTACGTGCACAATGTTGTGCAACCATTACCATTATCTAATTTCAAAACTTTTTCATCACCCCAGGCAGAAGCTATGTATTTATTAGCAGTAATTCCTTCCCCCTCTACCCAATCTCTAATCTACTTTCTGTCTATGAATTTGCCTATTTTAGATATTTCATATAAATGGAATCATGCAATATTTGTACTTTTGTGTATAGCTTGTATCACTTAGCATAATGTATAGCATAATCACTTTGCAGGTCAACCATGTTGTAGCATGTATCAGTACTTCATTCCTTTTTATAGATGAATAATATCCCATTGTATGTGCCATGGTTTGTTTGTCCATTCATCTGCTGATGGATACTAGATTGTGTCCATCTTCTGGCTATTGTAAATAAATGCTACGATGAACATTGGTGTACAAATATCTGTTTGAGTCAGTGTTTTCAAATTTGGGTGTGTACCTAAGAGTGAAAATACTAGATCACATGGTAATTTTATGTTTAACTTTTTGAGAACTGGCAAACTGCTCCATAGTGGCTGTACTGTTTCCATTCTCACCAGTAATTTACTGGAGTTCCAATTATTCCACATCCTCACAAATGCCTGTAATTTTTTGTTATTTTGATTATAGCCATCCTGCTAGGTGTGAAGTAGTATCTTGATGTTTTGGTTTGTATTTCTCTATTGACTAACAATGTTGAGCATCTTCTCATGTGCTTATTGGCCATTTGCATATCTTCGTTGGAGAAATGTCTATTCAAGTCCTTTACCTCTTTTAAAATTTGGGTTGTCTCTTTGTTTTTGAGTTATAAGGGATCTTTATGTATTCTGAATATTAAGTCCTTGTCAGATACATGATTTGCAAATATTTTCTCCCATTCTGTAGTTTGTCTTTTCACTTTCTTGATGATGACCTTTGATATACAAAAGTTTTAAATTTGGATGAAGTCCAATTGGTCTATTTTTGTTATTGTTGCTTATACTTTTGGTGTCATGTCTAATTATCCATTGCCAAATCCAAGGTTGTGAATATTTACCCTTATGTTTTCTTCTGAGAGTTTTATGGTCTTAGCTCTTATATACAAGTCACCGATTCATTTTGAGTTGATTTTTGGATATGTTGTGAGGTAGAGGTCCAACTTTACTCTTTTGTGTGTGGAAATCTAGTTGTTCAGTGTTCCAGTGCCCTCTATTGAAGAGACTGTTCTTTCTCTGTTGAATTGTCTTGACATCTTTGTGAAATCAATTGGTCATATTGTATAGGTTTATTTCTGAACTCTCAGTTCTGTTCCTTTTGTCTATATATCTATCTTTATGCTAGTATCATACTGTTTTGATTACTGTATTGTCGTACTAAGTTTGAGATCAGGGACAACTTTATTATTCTTTTTAAGGATCGCTTTGGCTGTTTGGGGCCCCTTGCCATTCCATATGAATCTGAGGATTAGCTTTTCCATTTCTGCTGTTGAAATTTTGTTAGGGATTGTTTAAATTTGTTGATCATGCTTGGTAGTATTGGCATCTGACCAATATTGAGTCTTACTCCATGAACGCAGTATGTCTTTCTAAACATTTATTTAGGTCTTCTTTAATTTTGTTTAGCAATGTTTTGTAGTTTTCAGTATACAGGGGTTCTAATTCATTGCTTAAATTTAGTCATCAATATTTTATTCTTTTAGATGCTATTGTAAATGGAATTATTTTCTTAATTTCCTCTTGAATTTATTCATTGCTGGTATATAGGAACAGCTAATTTATGTGTGTTGGTTTTTACACTACAATTTTGCTAAATTTATTAGCTGTAGTATCTTTTATGTGGATACTGTGGACTTCTGTATATAAGATCATGTCACCTGTAAATAAAGATAGTTTTACTTCTTTCCAATTTGGATGCCTTTTGTTTTTCTTATCTATTTGCTCTAATTGTAACTTTGATGGCAGTGATGAAAATGAGCATCCTTGTTCCTTATCTTAGGGAGAAACTTTTTTCAGTTTTTCATAATTGAGGATGATGTTAGCTGTGAGATTTTCATAAATGCCCTTTATCATATTGAGGAAGTTTTTTCTGTTTCTAATTTTTTGAGTGGTTTTTGTTTGTTTGTTTTGTTTTTCATGAAAGGTTGTTGCATTCTGTTATATACTTTTTGGATGTCAGTTAAGATGATCATAATGGTTTTTCTCCTTCATTCTGTTAATGGAGTATATTGCATTACTGATTTTGTTGCATTGAACCACTCTTGCATTTCTGGGATAAATCCCACTTTGTCATGGTTTATAATCATTACATCTCTATTCATAAGGGACACTGTAATTTGTGTGTGTGTGTGTGTGTGTGTGTGTGTGTGATTTTCTTGGTGTGGTGTTGGTATCAGGCTAATACTGGCTTCATAGAGTCAGTTAGGAAGTGTTCTTTTTTAGTTTTTGGAAGAGTTAGCGAAGAATTGGTATTAATTCTTCTTTAAATGTTTGGTAGAATTCACCAGTGAAGGCTTCTGGTTCTGGACTTTGTTTTTGATTACTTATTCAGTGTTTACTTGTTATAGGTCTGTTAATATTTTCTTTCTTTCTTTTTTTAGTGTTTTTTAAATTTATTTTGAGAGAGAGAGAAAAATAGCATGAGCAGAGGGAAGGGCAGAGAGAGGGAGAGAGAGAATTCCAGGCAGGCTCCATGCTACCAGCACACAGCTTGTTGTGGGGCTCAAATCCATGAACCATGAGATAATAACCTGAGTCAAAATCAAAAGTCCAATGTTTAACTGAATGAGCCACCCAGGTGCCCCCATCTTTTGATGTTTTCCCTTAAGTTACTTTTATTTGTGGGTTCTAGGAATTTGTTCCATCTCGGTTGTCTAATTTATTGGTATACAGTTGAAAATAGTATGCTCATATGGCCCTTTTTATTTCTGTAGGTTGTTTGTAATAGTCCCGTTCTTTTCCTGGTTTTAGTTATTTGGCTTTTCTCTCTTTTCTTTTTTATTGGTATAAGCTCAGTCTGTTTTCTCCTGAATTTTAACTATAATTCTATTTTGAGATTTTCAATAAAAGACCCTTTGTAAACTTTCCTTGTTCATAGAAAGATGTATCATATCACCTTTAACACTGAAAAAAGAAAAGTGTACAGAAACCATTACTTACAACTATTTTCCCTTCAGATAACCCACTGATATTATTTCATTTACATCTGTTCAGCCTTTCAAGAATGTACATATATCTAGGATTACTGTTACCTCAATTTAGCCAGGACTTTTCCAGTTCCAGTGGTGAAAGTCCCATGTCCTAGAAACCCCATAGCCCAGGTCAAATGAGATGATTATTCATCCTACATATATCTGTACCACATAATATTTATAACCTGAGCCACCCAGGCACCCTGCCATTTAATTTTTAAAATTAAAGTGTATAGTTTGTTTCATAAAATTTTGCAGTACTGCTTATTTTTCTTATGAATAAGTGTACATGTATAACAATGGCTATATCACATTTTGTCATGTATCTATTTGATATATCATAATTCACTTTATCATTCCACATAATTAGATATTAGGTTTTCAACCCTGCCTGGTTTTTTTGCTGTTAAAAATAATGCTGTAATGAACATCATTATGTTTCCTCTTAATGGACATGTTTGCCAGTTTGGAGGGAAAAAGAAGGAGAATAAAGCAATGTGAATAGCCTAGAAAATAAAAAGAATATTCGGAGACTATTGAAGGGATCCCTGAATTACCAATTTTTTAAAGTTTATTTATTTATTTTGGGAGGGGAGGGGCAGAGAGAGAGGGAGAGAGAATCCTAAACAGGCACTGGGCTATCAGTGCAGAGTTGGATACAGGGCTCCTGAACCATGAGATCATTACCTGAGCCAAAAGCAGGAGTTGGGCACTTAACCAACTGAGCCACTCAGGTGCCCCAAATTGTCAGTTTTTAAAAAACTATGACACAGGGGTGCCTGGGTAGCTCAGTTGGTTAAGCATCTGACTTCAGCTCCTGTCATGATCTTGTGGTCAGTGAGTTCGAGCCCCGTATTGGTCTCTGTGCTGACAGCTCAGAGCCTGGAGTCTGCTTCAGAATCTGTCTCCCTCTCTCTCTGCCCCTCCCCTGCTCTCTCTCTCTCTCTCTCGCTCTCGCTCTCGCTCTCGCTCTCTCTCTCTCTCAAAAGTGGATAAACATTAATTTTTTTAAAAAACAACTATTTTTCTAAAGCAGTTATAGTTAGGTTCACAACAAAATTGAAAGGAAGGTACAGAGAGATCTCATAAATTCTTATCCCTTGTACATGCATAGCCTCCCCCATTATCACAATCCTCCACAGAATACGACTGATGAACCTGCACTGACATAATCACCATAGTTTACATTAGGGTTCATCCTTGTACATTCCATGGGTTTAGTGTAATGTATAATTGACAAATTCCCATCATCATACAGAGTATTTTCACTGCCTTGAAAAAAACCTCTGTGCAGCTTTTTGGGGTTTTTTTTGTTTTTTTTTTTAATTTTTATTTATTTTTTGAGAGAGAGAGAGAGTGAGAGTAGGGGAGGGGCAGAGAGAGAGGGAGACATAGAATCGGAAGCAAGCTCCAAGCTCTGAGTTGTTAGCACAGAGCCTGATGCAGGGTTTGAGCTCACAAACCTGTAGGATCATAACCTGAGCCAAAGTCAGATGCTTTTAACTGACTGAGCCACCCAGGTGCCCGTGTGGATATGTTTTTAAACTCCTTTGAGTAAATACCAGGGAGTACCATTACTGGATTGTATGGTAAACTATACTTAATTTTGTAAGAAACGACCAAACTATCTTCCAAAGGGGCTGTACCATTTTCCATTCCCACTAGCAATGAATGAGAGTTCTTTTTGCTCCACATTGTCAGCAGTACCAAAGGGTACTGTCAGTGTTCTACATTTTGGCCATTCTAATTGTATTTAATAGTATCTTATTGTTTTAATTTCTATTTCCCTGATATTGTGAACAATCTTTATATCAGCCTATTTGCCATCTGTATGTTTTCTTTGGTAAAGTGTTAGGGTGTTTGGCCCATTTTAAAATCAGGCTGTTTGTTATTGTTCAATTTTAAGAGCCCATTGGGTCCAAAGCTTTGCTTTATTGGGAAAGTTTTATTACTGATTCAATCTAGTTACTACTTACAGTAAGTAATAAGTAATAGTATTCAAATTTTCTATTTTTTCATTATATAGTCTTGGTAGGTTTGGTATTTTTAGGAATTTGCCCTTTTCATCTAATTTGTTGGCATATAGTTTTTCATACTACACTTATAATCCTGTTTGTTTCTGTAGAATCAGTAGTACTGTCCCCCTTTTAATTTCTGATTTTAGTAATTTAGTAATCTTTTCTCCTTAGTCCACCTAGCTAAAGGTTTGTCGATTTTGTTGTCTTTTTGAAGAACCAACTTTAGATTTCATTGATTTTCTCTATTGTTTTTGTGTTCGCTGTTTGATCTCTGCTTTAATCTTTATTATTTCCTTCCTTCTGCTAACTTTGGGTTTAGTTCTTCTTTTTCTAGTTCCTTAAGTTATAAAGTTACGTTGTTAATTTGAGGTTTTTTTTTTTCTTCTTTATTATTTTTTTTAGTGTGTTTATAGCTATAAATTTCCTCCTGAACACTTCTTTTACTTGGTCCCATAAGTTTTGATCTGCTGTATTTTTGTTTTCATTCAACTCTAGGTATTTCTAATTTTCATTGTGATTTCTTCTTTGATCTGTTGGTTGTTTAGAAGTATGTTGTTTATAATTTACACAACTTTGTGAATATTCTAGTTTTCCTTTTTTGTTACTGATATCTAACTTTATCCTGTTGAGATCAGAGAAGATTCTTTGTATGATACCTATCTTTTTAAATTTATTGAGTTGATTTGTGGCCTAACATATGGTCTATCCTGGCAAATGTCCCATGTACCATTGAGAAGAATGTATATTCTGTTGTTGGGTAGAGTGTTCTTCATATGTTTATTAATTCTAATTGGTTAATTGTATTAAGTTCTCTTGTTTCCTTGCTCATCTTCTGTCTGGTTGTTCCCACCATTATTATGAGTGGGGTATTAAAGTCTCCAGCTATTGTAGAACTGTTAATATCTCTCTTCAATTCTGTCAGTCTTTGCTTCATTCATTTTAATGATCTGCCGTTAGGTATTGTAAATGTTTATAATTGTTAAATCTTCTTGCTGTATTGAACCTTTATTAATATATAATATCTTTGTCTTTTGTAACTTTTTTTGACCTAAAGTCTTTTGATTTACAAGTTTTTTGTGGACCCAGTTTTTCATTTCTTTTAAGTAAATACCTTGGATGGAACTGTTGGATCATGGGGCAGGTATATGTTTAGTTTTATGACCAGTTGTCAGACTTCTTCATTAAGAAGTAGAAATTTTATACTTTCATCAACAGTATATGAAAATTCTCTTTTCTTCATATCCTTTCCAACATTAGGTGTTGACAGTCATTTTAATTTGAGTCATTCTGGTAGATGTGTAATAGTATTTCAGTAAGGGTTTAACATACATTTCCCTGATGATTGGTACTTTTTCATAGATTTAAAGTCCATTCACATATCTTTGGGAAGTTTTTATTCAAGTGCTTTGCCCATTTAAAAAAAAAATGGGATGTTTTTCTTTTTGTTGAGTTGTAAGTTCTTTGTACATACTGGATACTTACCCGTATTATGTATTTGTGAATATTTTCTCCCAGAACTGGAAAATTACATATATTGTGCTGTTTGTTGGGTATAATGATCTATGCATGTCAAGTTGATAACATGCACTGATTATGTTCTTCAGATCTTTTGCATCCTTTCTGATTTCATTTGTTTTGGTGTGCATGTTCTGTCAGTAACTCAAAGATGTATACTGATTGTGAATTTATCTGCTTTTCCTTTTAGCTCTCTCTTGTTTTACTTTATGCATTTCTAAGCTGAATTACGAAGAATGTACAAATTTTGGATTGTATCTTCTTGAATTGTCCCATTATCATTACAAAATTTCACTGTTTATCTTTCATAGTATTTCTTGCTTTAAAATCTACTTTGGGGTGTGCTTGCGTGGCTCATTCAGTTACGCTTATGACTCCTGATTTTGGCTCACGGTTTGTGGGATTGAATCTCGCGTCAGTCTCCGTGATGACCCCTTGGAGCCTGCTTCAGGCTCTCTCTCTCCCCCTCTTTTCTCTGTCCCTCTCACAGATAGGCACACACCCTCTCGCTCTCAAAATAAACAAACATTAAAAAAAAAATCTACTTTGATGTTAATCAGACACCTTTCTTTGGCTAATGCTTGCATGGTATTTCTTTTTCCATCCCTTTTTTTAAAAAATTTTATTTATTTATTTTGAGAGAGAGAGTTCATGTGTGATCAAGAGAGGGAGGGAGAGAGAATCCCATGCAGACTCTGCACAGTAAGTGCAGAGCCCCATATGGGCTTGAACCCATGAACTGCGAGAGCATGACCCAAGCCAAAACCAAGAGTCGTACACTCAGCCAGCTGAGCCATCCAGGCACGCCTCCATCCTTTTTCATTTATTATTTCTGGAACCTTATATCTAAAGTGTTTCTTGTTTTTGTTGTCTTTTTTCCCCCAAATTTCTTTCCCACCTTTATTGTGATATGATATGATATGATATATATGTTATCATATATATATTGCGATATGATATCATGATATATCATATGATAAAATATATCATATTTATATGACATTGTGTAAGTTTAAGGTGTATGGTGTGTTGATTTGATACATTTATATATTACAAAATGATAACCACTATATCATCAGCTAATACCTCCTTCCTGTCACATAATTATCATTTCCTTTTTGTAGTGAGAACATTTAAGATCTACTCTGTTAGCAACTTCCAAGTATATAATATAGTATTATTAGCTATAACCATGATGCTGTACATTAAATTCCCAGAACTTGATAACCTTATAACTGGAAGTTTGTACCCTTTGACCGGTATCTCCCCATTTTCCCCACCTCCCAACCCCTGGTAATCACTATTCTACTCTTTTTCTGAGGTTTTCTTTAGATTCCATATATAAGCAATAATATATAGTATTTGCCTCTTTTCTTTTCCTTTTAAGTTTATTTAAGCAATTTCTACACTCATCGTGGGGCTTGAACTTATGACCCTAAGATCAAGAGTCGCTCTCTCTTCCAACTGAGCCTGTCAGAAGCCCTGTATTTGTCCTTTTCTGTCTGATTTATTTCACTTAGCATAATGCCCTCAAGTTTCATCCAAGTTGTTGCAAATGGAAAGATTTCCTTCTTCCTCATGGGTAAATTAATATTCCATTGTATTTCTGTGTATGTGTGTGTACATCATATTTCTATCCATCGTTTGGCAAACACTTTAAGATATGATTGTTTCCATATCTCGACTATTGTGAATAATACTGTGGAGGCATCTGGGTGACTCAGTTGGTTAAGTGTCCTACTCTCAATCTCAGCTCAGGTCTTGACCTCAAGGTTGTGGGTTCAAGCCCTGCACTGGTCTCCACACTGGGTGTGGAGCCTACTTATGGTGATGATGATGATGATGATGATGATGATGATAATGTTGCAGTGAACATAGGGGTGCACGTATCTTTTCAAGATCCTGAATTCAGTTCTTTTATATATGTACCCAGAAATGGCATTGCTGGATCATACAGTCATTCTATTTTTAATTTTTTGAGGACTCTCCATTTGTTTTCCTTAGTGGTTGTACCAATTTACATTCCTACCAGCAGTGCACAGAGTTCCCTTTTCTGCATACCCTTGCCAACACTTGTTATCACTTTTTAATTAGAGCCATTCTGACAGGTATGAAGTGATATTTCATTGTAGTTTTGATTTGAATTTTCCTGATGATTAGTGATATTGAGTACCTTTTCATTTACCTATTGTCTTTTTTGGAAAAATGTCTATTCAGGTACTCTTCATTTTTTAATCGGGTTATTTTTAGCTAAAACTTGTTAAATGCTTTGGATATTAACCCCTTATCAGATACATGATTTACAAATATTTTCTTCCATTTCATAGATTGCCTTTTCATTTTGTTGATTGTTCTGCTGTGCAGAGCTTTTTAATTTGATTTAGTCCCACTTATTTTTGCATTTGTTGCTTGCACTTGGGTGTCCTATCCAGAAAATTTCTGCCAAGAGCAAAGCAAGGAGATTTTTCTCTATTTCATCTTAGTTTTAATTGAGGTGTTTTGCCCACTTATATTTGATGCAGTTACTATTTATAGTTGGGCATAAATCTGGTTTTTTTTTTCTTATATGATTTCTATTTATCCTATCTGTTCTTTTGATATTCTTTGTTCTTGCCATCTTTTTTTTTTTTTTTTTTTAAGTGAGCTCCATGCCCAGTGTGGGGCTTAAACTCATGACTGCAAGATCAAGAGTCACATGTTCTATTGACTGAGCCAACCAGGCGCTCCTGTTCTTGTCATCTTTTTAATTAGTCAAGAGTTTATTGTTGTTGTTATTGTTTTAAATATAGGTTTTACTCAGGCATGGGGAGGCCAACAGATCAGGTAAGAATGGCCACTGGAAAGGTGGTTTGTTATACTGAATAGATCCAAGTGAGAGGGGCATGCCACGCCAAAGTGGGGCACATGGGGAAGTGTTGGTGTCAGTGAGGAGGCAGAAGAAGCAAGGGAAAAACATGGGCAGAAGCATTATTGTGGTTTCTATGGGAAGAAGCAAGTGAGGCAAGGTAAGCAAGTTTAAGATTATCTAGGGTTTTATTTTGTTTTGTTTAAGGTTTTATTTTTAAGTACTGGGGCTTGAATTTACAACCAGAAGATCAAGAGTCACATGCTCTGTTTATGAGTTAGCCAGGAACCCATAGGATTACTCAGTTTATACGTTTTCACTAGGCTCTGGGATACAGGAGTTATCCCTAATTGTCTAGTGTTTGGCCCTGTGGTAATTAAAGCAGAGAATAGGGATCCTAGACTGTGAGGTTGTTGGAGGTAAGGGCTCTGGATTAGTGATTTGTATGTGAAAGATGTGCTTGTTTGCTGTCTCTGTGAATTCGCTAACTCTGGGAGTGGCAGTCCCTTCGTGTTAGCAAGGCCCCAGACGACAGAACTTCAAATTACAGCAAATAAAAAGACATGAATATACATTTTCCCCACCATGGAAAGATACATATATGTATATGTGTATATGTATATATCTATATCTATATATAAGTTTTCCCTTTTAATAACATTTTGGTCCTGCATTCTTTTATTATTTTAATTGTCACCCCAGTATAATTCTTATTATAGTTAACTTAGCACTTTTACCACTATACAATGTGAAAACTTTATACTATTTCAGCTGTTTCGTGTTCTTTGTGCAATTTTTCCAAAATGTCCATTTGATTCTTTTTATTTATTGATTGATTTAAAAAATTTTCTTTAAATGTTTATTTATGGAGAGAGAGAAAAGAGTGTGAGCAGGTGAGGAGCAGAGAGGGTAGGAGGCACAGAATCTGAAGCAAGCTCTAGGCTCTGAGCTGTCAGCACAGAACCTGACACGGGGCTTCAACCCATGAACCGTGAGATCATGACCTGGGCCAAAGTCAGATGCTTAACTGACTGAGTCACCCAGGCGCCCCTGATTCTTTTTTTGTTTTAAGATTTTATTTATTTTTAAGTCATTTCTACACCAAACCTGAGGCTCGAACTCAACAGCCCCAAGATCAAGAGTTGCATGCTCTACCAACTGAGCCAGTCAGGTGCCCTTTGATTCTCTTGTGTGTGTGTGTTTTAGTTTTTTTTAATGTTTATTTACTTTTATTTTTGAGAAAGAGAGGGAGGGGGAGACACAGAATCTGAAGCAGGCTCCAGGCTATGAGCTGTCAGCACAGAACCTGATGTGGGGCTCAAACCCACAAACTATGAGATCATGACCTGAGCCAACCAGGCGCCCCTTTTGTGTATGTTTAATCTGTCTGGTAATCCCAGTGTTTGAGTCCTCATTGGGTCTGTTTATAGTTTCTTTTGCTCTTCAGTATTTGATCTACTTTTATCAGGCTTTATAATTTTTGATTGGTCACTCTATATCATAGAGGACAATTTATAGATATTTTGGGTGATGTTATTTTTCTTCAAAGACAGTTGCATTTTTTTTTTTTAATTTTTTTAAATGTTTATTTTTGAGAGAGAGAGAGAGACAGAATCCAAAGCAGGCTCCAGGTTCTAAGCTGTCAGCATGGAGCCTGATGAGGGGCTTGAACTCAGAGTCTGTGAGATCATGACCTGAGCCGAAGTCAGACACTTAACTGACTGAGCCACCTAGGTGTTCCCAGTTGGATTTTGTTTTGGCCAGCTAATGGTATATTGGTGAATCACCTTGAGGTTTGGTTTTAGGCTTTGTTAAGACTAGTTGGTATCAGTTTTGCCTTTGTTACTAGGCCTGATTCTTACTCTTAAAGCAAGGCCCTTCTGGGATTCCAACTGAATGTTTGGGTGTTTATCAAGGCTCAATCATTTTGGTGGGGTTTGAATTCCAATCTCCATCTCTCCAGCACTTCTTGTGTTTTGACAGCTTTGCTGATTAGTCTTCCAGCTGCTATTTTCTGCTGGGTTTCTGGGAGCCTTATGCAGCTATGTGCTTAGAAGTTGATTATTTACTTGAGGATAATTTGCAGATTTTTGATAATTTGCTGCTGCTTTTCAGCTTTGTTTTCTGAGATGATGCTGTGTAAAGTCTTACATTTTGGAAACTCTTATTCTCTGGCCTCTGTCTCCTCACCTTAGCTTTCTTCTTGGACTCTATTTTCTTGTACCACGTGTTCAGGGATGAAGCTGGAGTAAATTTACATCTCACTTTGTGTTTTATTCTTCTCGCAAGCATTCTAATTCTCGTCTCTAAAGCCTTGCCTGCATTTGTTGCTCTTTAACAGGTTCATACAATTGCTTTGCATATACTTCCTGTTTTTATGGTTGTTTGGGCAAGAAGTAGTAGTGAGATTTTCTTAGGTTAATGTTTGATATTATTTGTACTTGTTTGGGCTTTTCATATATCATTCTGTAAATATATGTGTTTTTGGAGCAATTGGTGTTTCATTGTTAATAGTGAAAAGTATAGAATTTCCATAGATTTTCTCTTTTCTTTAGACCTGCCCATATGATCTATCCATTGGGGGAAGTAATGTTATTATCCTTTTCTTACATTAAAGGGACTGAGTTACATCACATATTAGCAAAATGTCAACGATTTAAAAATTTTAAATCTATAAAATTGTATTACCCCAATCCATAACTTGTCAGTAGTCCTTGTTGAAGCAAGTGAAGCAAGTAGGTTTTGAATTAAGGTTGCAGTTGGGACTTGAGGATGTATCAGAGGAAGGTAAAAAGGAAAGGCAAGCAAAGGCTTTTGAAGACAGCCCCCTACCCTGTACTCAGAAATGTAGGCTAGGGGCACCTGGGTGGCTCAGTAGGTTAAGCGTCCAGCGTCAACTCAGATCATGATCTCAGGGTCTTGAGTTTGAGCCCCACATTGGGTTCTCTGCTGTCAGCACAGTCCACTTCAGATTCTCTGTTGTCTCCCCACCCCCACCCCACCGCCCCTACCCTGCTCACGTTTTCTCTCTCTCTCTCTCAAAAATAAACAAACACTAAAGAAATGTAGGCTTTATTCTGAAGTTTTGAGGGAACCACTGAAGTGCAAGAGAAATATTGCATTTCCATTTGTTATAAAAAGTGTGGAGGAAAGTGTGGAGGAAAGATTGGCATTGTCAAAGATCAAAGAAGAGAAGCTTTTGTAGTAATGAAGCTTTTATAATAATTTATTAAATACTGAGAGCTTAAATAGATAGTGGCACTGAGGGTAGAGAGGTGAATACACTTTTTTTTTTATTAATTAAGTAAGCTCTACACCCAATGTGGGACTTGAACTCATGACCCTGAGATCAAGAGTTGTCTGCCCTACTGACTGAGCCAGCCAGGTGCCCCATGAATACATATTTTTGAGCTCAAGTTTAAATTGATAGAATAAGAGAACTTGTTTTCTGATAAGAGGGTACACATTGTAGTGCCTCACCCATGGAAAATAATTTTGTGTGTGTATGGGGGTGATTCTCTAGTGCTTAGACTTCCTTATGCAATAGTTTTTGGGATTGTCCTAGGCAGGCTAGAACATTTCAGAGAGCTGTGTTTGGGAGAGAAAGTTGCATAGTTCCCAAAGTAAGGATCTCATGGGACCAACTAAAGCAAATTGGTTTAAACTGGATATCAGGAGCTGGCTTAGAAGAGACCCAGTTAAACACAATATGTGATCAGAGATTGGAAAATAATTCCTATAGAGGACATTACTAAGATAGTTGGTGAAATTTGAGTATGGACTATATATGCACTAGATAATAGTATTCTATCAATACTAAATTTTCTAAATTTGATAATGTATTGGGGTTATTCAAGAGAATGTTTTTGTTCTCAGGAGATATATGAAGAAGTACTTTGGAACCAAGGGTGAGAATATGTATTCTCAAATCCTTTTCAATGTTAAGTAATGACAATATGGTGATAATATGTATTTTAGAAAGTTTCGAACCAAATGTGGAAAAGTGTTAACTAAGGATTAATCTATAGTAGTGTCTGGGAAACGATAGCCCATGGGCCAAATAAATCCAGCCTATGAACCACTTTTGCTCAACTTCCAAGTTAAGAATGGTTTTTACAGGGACTCCTGGCTGGCTCAGTCAGTAGAGCATGCCACATTTGATTTTGGGGTTATAAAGTTCGAGCCCCATGTTGGATGTAGAGATTACTTAAAAAAAAGGAAGAAGAAGATGCAACATAAAAAGGATAATATATGTATTTGGCTCAGAAAGCCTAAAATACTAATACTAATATTTCTTTATAGAAAATTTGTGCTGACTTCTGACTTATTGGAAGGCATAACAAAGATTCACTGACCTATACTAATTACTGTATGTCTGAGGGAGGGAAACCAGAAAAATGCTGTTTTAGGAAGTCAGGAAACCTAGGTTCAGATTAGGACCACCCATCAGGAAATGCATGGGTACATGCATGAAAGCCTCAAGGAGTCAAGGGCAACTACTCATATCAGGTGTTTTCTTTTCTTTCTTTCTTCCTTCCTTCCTTCCTTCCTTCCTTCCTTCCTTCCTTCCTTCCTTCTTTCCTTTCCTTTCCTTTCCTTTCCTTTCCTTTCCTTTCCTTTCCTTTCCTTTTTATTTGTTTTGAGAGAGAAAGAGGGTGAGTGGGGCATGGGTAGAAAAAGAGGGAGAGCAAGAATCCCAAGCAGGCTCTGTACAGTCAGCACGGAGCCCGATGGCAAGGCTCCATCCCATGAACCATGAGATCATGACCTGAGCCGAGATCAAGTTTGATGCTTAACCAGACTGAGCCATCCAGTGGCCCCAAAGGAGGTGTTTTCTGTTAAATGTCTTGATGTATAGGAAACATGTACCAGGTAAATGAGCAGTTTGAATATAGCCCAGAATTGAATATTTTTGCCACAGTTACATTTCTAGGTTACTAACGTTCGTATTTCGTGGTATCAAGTAAACCTGTGTATGTGTATATGTTGCATGTGTGTGTACGCATGAATGCATGCTTTGGTTTTTGTTTCCTGTCACTCCTACCCCATGACAGAGCTTAATGTGTGGTGTCTATCTATAGGGTATATAGAGGAAGGACCCTCTCATCAAATTTTTTTTAGATGACTAAAAGTACTTTGTATAATATTTCTGAATTTTCATTAATTGACCATAAGGATCACCTTAAGTCTAAATATACTCTGATTGAGCCAGCTGTGCTGGCTGTCTCATCAGGCAGGTTAATCAAGGGCTGGTATCTTAAGTATTTGAAACCAAGCCAAAGAGTCAGATGTCCAAAAGGACTATCTCTGCATTGCCAGGAAGATAAAAATGTCTCGGGCACCTGCATGGCTCAGTCAGTTAAGCATCCAACCTGAGACAGATCTCAGGTGATGATCTCACAGTTCTTGAGTTTGAGCCCTGAATCAGGAGGCTCTCTGTTGTCAGCAAAGAGTCCACTTCGGATCCTCTGTCCCCCTTTCTCTCTGCCCCTCCCCTGCTCACACTTACTCTCTCTCTGTCTCTCTCAAAAATAAACATTTAAAAAATATTTTCTCTTTTAGTTTCCAGTATCTTAAATATAAGCAGCATGATGTCAGTAGATGGGCTACATTGCACTGGCTTAGGAGCCAACTAACTTGCCAACAAATAGGGCAGACCATGTATGATTCTAGCAAATTCATTTATTTATTTTTTAAGTATTTTCTTTGTTTTAAAAAATGAGATGTAATGTTTACCTCTTTTTTCTAGTGTAAGGTTTTGTGAATATATATTCTTTTAGGAGCTTGGCAAGTTTTATATTTTCAGTGGTTATAGCAAATTGTTTAATGTTAATGAAAGATATAAATATACAAAAAAGATATAGAAAGATTATTTACACTTGGTGGTGATTTCAGATCATTGTTAATTGGTTCATTAAAATGGCTCCCAAGTGGATCTTCACAGTTTTATGGCTTCGAACAAAATGATTAGTTGTATATATTTTTTGTTGTATATATATTATATATACGTATATATATGTATATATATATTAGTTGTATATATATATGTATATATATGTATGTATATATATTAGTTGTATATATATGTGTATATATATGTATATATATATTAGTTGTATATATATATGTGTGTATATATGTATATATATATATTAGTTGTATATATTTTTTTCCTTTTTTTTTTTTTTTCTCTCTCTCTAAAGCATTATCTTTGTCTTTAGGCCTATAACCAGTTTTGTCTTCACCTTATTCTCAGGCAGTGAGAATAGATGACATGCAGTATTGTACTCTTTTTTTTTTTTTTTTAATTTTTTTTTTTTAACATTTATTTATTATTGAGAGACAGACACAGAGTGTGAGCAGGGGAGGGGACAGAGAGAGGGGGAAACACAGAATCCAAAGCAGGCTCCAGGCTCTGAGCTGTCAGTACAGAGCCTGACGCGGGGCTTGAACTCACAAACTGTGAGATCATGACCTAAGCCGAAATCGGTTGCCCAACCGAGCCACCCAGGCACCCCAGTATTGTACTCTTTAATTACTTACAGTTCATTTATTTCTGTTCTACATAGCATTTGGTTATGTGTATATACAAACACTTAAAACTTTTCTATTATTTTCTTTTTTTTTTTAATGTTTGTTTTGAGAGAGATAGAGGGAAGGAAGGAGGGAAGGAGAGAGAATCCCAAGCAGGCTCCTTGCTATCAGTGCAGAGCCCAGTGGGAGGGGAGGGGCTCAATCTCAAGAACTGTGAGTTCATGACCTGAGCCAAAATCAAGAGTTGGACACTTAACCAACTGAGCCACTCAGGTGTTCCTCTATTATTATCTTATTCTCTACAAGAAGAATATCCCATCTTCTTTTCAGTTTATTTGTTAATCACTTCAAGGAAAATGTAGAAATTATGTACTCCTCCCTGTATCCTTTTTGTAGGGGCACCTGGGTGGCTCAGTTGGTTAAGCGTCCCAACTTTGGCTCAGGTCATGATCTCATAGTTTGTGAGTTCAAGCCCCACGTCGGGTTCTGTGCTGACAGCTCAGAGCCTGGATCCTGCTTCAGATTCTGTGTTTCCTTCTCTCTCTGCTGCTCCCCGACTTGTGCTCTGTCTCTCAAAAATAAACAAATGTAAAAAATATATATATATGTATATATATAAAATATATATATATAAATATAAAAAAATATATATATATATATTATTTTTTTTTTTAGTATTTATTTATTTATTTTGAGAGAGAGAAAGAAAAACCCAAGCAGGCTCTGAGCTGTCAGCACAGAGCCCAATGCAGGGCTCGATCTCACGAACCAGGAAGTCATGACCTGAGCTGAAATCAAGAATCAGGCACTTAACCAACTGAGTCACCCAAATGCACCAAGTAATCTCTATACCCCATGTGGTGCTCAAACTCACCACCCCAAGATCAAGAGTTGTACACTCCACCAACTAAGCCCACCAGGCACCCCACATTTGCATGCATTATAAATCCAGAATTCAGTGTTAACAATTTTTGCTTTAGTCCTATATATTTTAAAGAATCTAAGAGAAAAAATAGTTTTAAAATTTATCCACATATTTACCGTGTTACATACAACATGATTATTTACTTTGGAAATTCCCAAACAGTTTACAAAAGGATGCCCGGAATTAATAGGTGGGTTTAGCAAAGTTGCAGGATACAAGCTCAATATACGAAAACCTATTGTATTTCTGTATGTCTGCAGTGAACAACTGGAACTTGTTTTATTCTAGAAGTACTGTCTGTAATACCCACAAAATGAAATAACTTCAGTTTAAATTCAACAAAAAATGGACAAGATTTGTATTCTGAAAACCATAAAACATTGAAAAAATTCCAAGGAAACCTAAATAACTGAAGAGATATACTGTGTTGATAGATTGGAAGACTAAATAATGTTATGCTGTCAGCTGTTTCCAGATTGATGTATAGATTCAGTGCATTCCCAATAAAAATCCCAGCAGGCTTTTAATTAGATATTGACAAGCAGATTCTAAAATTTGGGGGAAAGCAAAGGAACTAGAATAGCCAAAGCAATTCTGAAAAAGTGAACAAGTTCAAGAACTCAAACCATCTGATTTCAAAAACCTACAGTAATCAAGATAATATGATATTGTTGAAAGGATAAATTCATAAAACCTAGAGTCCAGACATAGACCCATACAAATGTAGTGAACGGATTCCTGGCAAGGGTGCAATGGCAGATCAATGAAGAAAGGATAGATTTTTCAACAAATAGTGCCAGAGCAATTGGACGTGCATGTGCATAAAAATAAACTTTGACGGACACCTGGCTGACTCAATTGGTGGAGCATGCGACTCTTGATCCCAGGATTGTGAGTTTCAGTCCCATGATGGGTGTAGAGATTACTTAAAAATAAAATCTAGGGGTACCTGAGTGGCTCAGTCAGTTAAGCGTCCAACTTTGGCTCAGGTCATGATCTCACAGTTTTGGGGCTCTGCTTGGACATAGAGCCTGCTTCAGATCCTCTCCACCACCACCCCCAAGCTCTCGCGTCTGTGCTCTCTCTCTCTCTCAAAAACAAGTAAACATTAAAATAATGATAAAATCTTAAAAGAAAAAGAAAAATAAACTTTGACTTACACCTTACATAAAAATTAATGCAAAATGGATTGTATTCTACATTTAAAGCCTATGAAGCTTCTTAGAATAAAATATAGGAGAAAGTTGTTAACACGAAAAGCATTATCCATCCAAACAGATAAAATTTATAAATTGAGCTTTATCAAAATTAAAAACTTTTGGTTTTTGGAAGATGCTTTTAAGAGATGAAAAGGAAAGCCACAGACTGTCAGAAAGTGTTTTCATGTTACATATATGACAAAGGATTAGTATCCATAACAAACAGAGAAGACAACTTAATAAAGGTTGTTAAAGCCCCTAATAAACATAGATAAGAAAACAACCTAATAAACGTTGAGCAAAAGTCTAAACAGACACATTACCAAAACAAAACAAAACAAAACAAAAACAGATGGTTAATAAAAATATAAAAAGAAACTTAACATCATTAGTTTTAAAGGAAATACAAGTTAAGACCACAGTGAGATATCACTGCATGCCTGTTAGAATGACTTAGAAATAAAGATGAGATGAAAGAAATAGAATGCCAAGTACTGGTGAACATGTCAAGCAATTAGAAATCTCATTTATTGCTGGCAGGAATGTAAAATGGTCTAGCCACTGTGGAAAACAGTTTGGCAGATCTTTTTTTTTTTTTTTTTAAACGTTTATTTATTTTTGAGACCGAGAGAAACAGAGCATGAGGGGGGGCGGGGGGGGGGGCTGTCAGAGACAGAGAGGGAGACACAGAATCCGAAGCAGGCTCCAGGCTCCAAGCTGTCGGCACAGAGCCCGATGCGGGACTTGAACTCACAGACCGTGAGATCATTACCTGAGCCAAAGTTGGATGCTTAACAGACTGAGCCACCCAGGTGCCCCAACAGTTGGCAGTTCTTAAAAAAAAGTTAAACATACTATTGTGTTTAACAATCTCACTCCTAAATATTAATCCATGAGAAATGAAAACTCAAGTTCACACAAAAAACTTTAAATGGGGTGCCTGGGTGACTGAGTTGGTTAAGCCTCTTAACTTTGGTTCTTGTGATTCGTGGGTCTAAGCCCCACATCAGGCTCTCTGCTGTCAGTACAGAGCCCGCTTTGGATCCTCTGTTCCCCTCTCTCTGCCCCCACCTGCTCACTCTCAAAAATAAATAAACATTAAAAATATTTTTAAAAACTATAAATATTTAATGGTAGTTTTGTTGATAATTGCCAAAAATTGTAATCTACTTCACAGTGCATGCCACAAAGAGTGAATTTTACCTGTTTATTAAATGTTCATTAATGTTGATTAAAAAAAAAAACCTATGTTATGGGGAAACATAAATGGACTACAGACTATAGCAAATTATCCTTACCTGTATTATAAAGTTTGTTTTTGAGAGACAGAGACAGACATCCATGAGCAGGGGAGGGGCAGAGAGAGAGGAAGACACAGAATTTGAAGCAGGTTCCAGGCTCTGAGCTGTCAGCACAGAGCCCAGTGCAGGGCTCAAACGGACAGACCGTGAGGTCATGACCTGAGTCGAAGTCAGACGCTTAACTGACTGAGCCACCCAGGTGCCCTGAACCTTAACTGTATTATAAATGAATAACATAAACACACAGAAGTGGGTGGGAAAGAAAAGAACCTACTCTTAAATGATTTTGGAAACAGTATTTTGTTGTTGTTGTTGTTGTTGTTGTTGTTTTTAAACAACAGACAGAGAGAGACAGAGCGTGAACAGGGGAGGGTCAGAGAGAAAGGGAGACACAGAATCTGAAATAGGCTCCAGGCTCTGAGCTGTCAGCACGGAGCCCGATGCAGGGCTCGAACTCACAGACTCTGAGATCATGACCTGAGCCGAAGTCAGATGCTCAACTGACTGAGCCACCCAGGCGCCCCTGGAAACAGTATTTTGGCTGAATAAGACTAAAGGCAAAAGGAACTCTAGTTTCTAGTTTCTCACAGGTGTATGGTTTGGCAATTCTGAAACTATATTGTAGATTTGAATAAGTAAATGTATTATAATATTATAGACAATGAAAACCAGTTTTTTTACTGAGAAAGAAGTTACAAATAAAGGGGGGAGGCTAGGTATAACCTTTTGGCGTTGGATTGGAATTGTGAAGGTATTAGTACTTCTGTCTCACACAACACAGAGGTGTGTGTGTGTGTGTGTGTGTGTGTGTGTGTGTGTATGTGTGTGTGTGATATACATACACACACACACACATAATGAAAATTCCTGTTATTAAATGTAACATGACTAAGGGAAATAATTGTTGCAACCAGGATCCACTGATAGATGCAAAAATTAGTGGGTTAAAGTCTGAGGAGGAACAGGATATATGCATAATCTCAAGTATGGTCCCAAAGATATTTATTAATTGAAATGGGAAAATCAGTGGATAAATCTGACAGACTGCCTTAACTAAGTGATCAAGGTTAATATCAACAGTGTTCACATCATGTACCCCGTCTCTTGACATGACACTGAGGACACATCATTTCTGTGTTGTTCTTATTAATCTAATCGTGAGGAAATAAACTCAGTTTGGGCACTGTTAACAAAATAACCAATAGTCTTTCAAAAGTGTCAAAGTCATGAAAGACAAAGAAAGGTTGAGGAATTGTCACAGGCTGAAAGACACTAAGGCAACATGATATCCAAGCAATGTAGGATCCTGAAACAGAAAAAAATGTTTTAGTGGAAAAATTGGTGAACTTCAAATAAAGTCTTAGTTTAGTTAATAGTTAATAACTTGTTAATTTCCTAGTTTTGATAATTGTACTGTACTATGAAAGATACTAACATGGGAAGCAGGGTGAAGGATATATGGTAACTGTACTATTTTTGCAACACTTCTATAAGTCTAATTATTTCAACGTGAAAAAAAATTTTTAAGCTCATTTGTAACCAGAAATTGACTTTTTCTAAAAAAGAAAAGGAAGTTTCTCTTGACTTCAGAGAGATAATGTACGCTTCATAAATAAAAGATTCCAGGTGATAAAATTGGTAGGTAAAGAAACATGTTTATTATTTTTAAGATTGTTATCTTATTTTATGAGTGAGCATGAGCAGGGCAGTGGGTTAGAGGGAAGAAGGGAGAGAGAGACAGAGACAAAGAAAGAATCTTAAGCAGGCTCCAGGCTCAGCACAGAGCCAGATGTGGGGCTCAATTTCATGACCCTGGGATCATGATCTAAGCCAAAATAAAGAGTAGGATGCTTGGGACACCTGGGTGACTCAGTCAGTTAGGCATCTGACCCTTGATTTTGGCTCAGGTCATGATCTCCCAGTTTGTGAGTTTGAGCCCCACATCAGGCTCTTTGTTGGTTTGTGGCAAAGAGCCTGCTGGGATTCTCCCTCACTCTTTGCCCCTGTGATCTCTGTCTCTCTCAGAATAAATAAACTTAACAAAAAAAGAGTATGATGCTCTCAACCAGCTGAGCCACCCAAGGCACCCCTAAAAATTGTAATTTTAAAAGCAAACCAATGGGGGCGCCTGGGTGGCTCAGTGGGTTAAGTGCCCAACTCTTGATTTTGGCTCAGGTCATGATCTCATGGTTTGTGGGGTCGAGCCCTGTGTTAGGCTCTGCTGACAGAGTGGAGCCTACTTGGGATTCTCTCTCTCCTCTCTCTGCCCCTCCCCTGCTCATGCTGAGCTCGCACACTCGCTCTCTCTCAAATAATAACAAATAAACAAATAAATAAAAGCAAACCAATGAACTACCACTCTAAAGCCATAATAAAACATCTCTAAGAATTCCTTTCTTAATCTGTAGGGGAAAAACTCCATTCACATTCTTTATTTCTTCTTCCTATTAAAATTGCTTATTTTCCCCTCAAGCAACAAATGTTACATAGATGTTTAACATTTTGACAGTTATTATGGATTTAATTTTTTTTAATGGGCACCTTTGGAATAAAATCACAATTTAAAATATTATTCCCCTAGAGAAAATTTGTTTCAAATTCTTAACAATTTGAACTTTTTTTTTTTTTTAATTTTTTTAATGTTTTTATTTATTTTTGCGACAGAGAGAGACAGAGCATGAGCAGGGGAGGGGCAGAGAGAAACGGAGACACAGAATCGGAAGCAGGCTCCAGGCTCTGAGCTGTCAGCACAGAGCCCGATGCGGGGCTCGAACCCACAGACTGTGAGATCATGACCTGAGCCGAAGTAGGACACTTAACCGACTGAGCCACCCAGGCGCCCCAACAATTTGAACTTTTGATTTATATCCCATTTGTAAGTTGGACACAAAAAGAGTAAAGAATAAAAACTCCATCTGTAATTTCACTACCCAAGGACAGCTATTATTAACAGTTAGGTATATATCCTTGAAGAATCTTGTTATGTACACATGTCGTAAGTGTGCATTTGATGTTGATCACATTTGTTTACTTTCCAGATTGGACACTAGTTGAAGGAAGAGGGACCTAGAAAACAGATTATTTCAAAAACAAGACTTTTTTTGTATTATAGTTTTGTCTGTATTTATGCTTGTTCCTCCATATACACTAGTGTGGAGAAATACAGAACAGAGGAAAAATATACATAGAATCTTAGAATTGGGCCCAATAAAAGAACCACACTGAGAAAACCCTGACTTGTAGACATTCAGTGTGCCAGTAGTATTTTTTAAATTGACTGTTTTTATTGAGTACAATTTATGTACATAAATATACAGATATTAAATGTATATAGTTTGATGAAATTAGACAAATTATGCCCCTATACAATCAACAATTCAAGATATAGAATGGTGACAGTTGTGGGGAATAGAATGGAAGAGATAGAGGATGGAATGATCCTTATTTGAATTCACCTCTTTGGGTAATAAATGCTTTACATATTTAAAAATTAAAATTTACTCAGTATGTGGGGGGGGCATGTCACTGAAATCAAAGGAAAACAGGAACAATGAATCCAACTGTATTTCAGGTATAACCACATTGGAGGACAGAATAGAACTAATACAAGTAATTTTTGTACACAGTATTTTAACTACATACCCTCAGTCTTGGGAAAAGGAAACTGGAGACAAATTTTCAACTCTTAATATATTTCTTACATATTCAGATGGATGTGACAGTTCTGAAACTATGTGTTAAAGGATTGAGCCGTGAATAATATTGATATTATTTAAAATTTTTTTAACGTTTATTTTTGAGAGAGAGAGAGAGAGCGCGCACTTGGGAGCTGGGAAGGGGCAGAGAGAGGAAGACAGGATCTGAAGCAGGCTCCAAGCTGTGAGCATAGAGCTCAAGGTGGGGCTTGAACTCACAACCCTGAGATCATGAAGAGTCAGCCACTTAACAGACTGAGCCACCGAGGGGCCCCAATATTGATGTTATTTAGAGTCAGGATCCTAACTTTGAAAGAAGAGAGAAATATGGAATCAGGGAAAGTAAGGAAGAACCCTGTGGGATTTGATAGGATATATCTTCTTTGTCTGTCTGTCTGTCTCTATCTACCTACCTACCTACCTACCTACCTACCTACCTACTTACCTACCTACCTATCTACCTATCTGCCTATCTGCTGCAAGAAGGTCACCGCAGTGATACCTCAGTACCAGAGAATATTCGGATCTTGAATTCCTCACTAAACCGAGCAAGAGCTCCTTGGAGTAATGGCTCATTCTGTTTCAGGGATAGAACATTAAAAGATAAGCCTTAGGAAATCTTGTGCCAGAAAGTTAAAAAGTGCTTTAGAAAAAAAAAAGATGGGGCCTGGCAAAAGGACATGAAACCAGAGTGAGGGAGCTCCCACTGGCCAAATCTGGAATTATTTGAGCATCAATATAAAATGGTAATGGATTGGGGTACCTGGGTGGCTCAGTCGGTTAAGCAACTGACTTCAGCTCAAGTCATGATCTTGCAGTTTGTGGGTTCAAACCCAGCAGCAGGCTCTGTGCTTACAGCTCAGAGCCTGAAACCTGCTTCGGATTCTGTCTCCCTCTCTTTACCACTTGCCTGCTCACTCTGTATCTCTCTCTCTCTCTCTCTCTCTCTCAATAGTAAATAAACATTAAAAAAAAAATTGTAATGGTAATCAATTATAGCCTATTGAATAAAAATAGGAATCCATCATTTCCATGACTGATAATAGATGGATGAATAAAAAGGGAGGGCTTTTCCCTATGTGTCTCTCTCAAAAATAAACATTAAAAATTAAAAAAAAAAAAAAGGAGGGCTTTTCCTTATAACAGAATGCTGACTGTTAAATGTGAAGGGAATGGTAGAGTTGGAAAAAATCAACATTTTGTAATCATCATAGTGAAGATTGTTTGGGGCTAGAAACTTCAGTGGTTGGTAATCTAGGGGAAAAGTTTTTGGAGCAGGATGTTTACGTGATTTAAAAGTATCTCTCCACGGTGGTGCCTGGGTGGCTCAGTAGGTTAAGCCTTTGACTTTTGATTTTGGCTCAGATCATGATCCCACAGCGGGCCCCTCCCTGACAGTGCAGAACCTGCTTGGGATTCTCTCTCTGCCCCTCCCCTGCTTGTGCTCAGTCTCTTAAAATAAATAAATAAACTTAAAAAAAATATCTCTTCACAAATTCCTTGTTAGATACAAGGTAGAAAATAGTAACTCTAACTGTATACATTGGAAAAGAAGAGACAGTGCTTGAGTGGGTTATAAAAATTAGTAACATCAAGGAGGAACAGACAGACCTTGTATACCTACACTGAAAAGGACACGATATTACTCTTGCAGTATTTTGGCCAAGGACGTATAACCAGAATCTAATCTTGAAGAAATGCCAGACAAGCACAAATTTAATAACATTCTATAAAATATCACTGCATATTTTTAAAAAAATGACAGTGTCATAAAAGACAAAGGTTGAGGAATTGTTCTAGATTAGAGGAGACTAATAAGGCATGATGAGGAAGCACAACATGTGGTCCCAAAGGAGAGAAAAACATTTGTAGACATTACATATTTTTATTTTTAGACATAATAGGCAAAGGATCTCATTTTGTCATTTAATTTTAATGTAATCATTACTAATAAGTTTGGATTTTAATAAATTATACTCATTTTTTTAATTTACTATTTTATTTAAGAAACTTTTTTAACATTTATTATTGAGAGACAGACACGGAGCGTGAGCAGGGGAGGGGCAGAGAGAGAGGGAGACACAGAATGCAAAGCAGGTTCCAGGCTCTGAGCTGTCAACACAGAGCCCGATGCGGGGCTCAAACTCAGAAACCACAAGATCATGATCTGAGCCGAAGTTGGATGATTGAGTGAGCCACCCAGTAACCCCTTTAATTTACTATTATAAAATATCTTAACATTGCAGAAGATTTTGCAGTTACAGTAAAGAGTTTTTCCCTGTAATTTTCTTTTTTTTTTAATTAAAAAAATTTTTTTAACATTCATTTTTGAGAGTGAGAGAGAGCATGAGCAGGGGAGGGGCAGAGAGAGAGGGAGACACAGAATCCGAAGCAGGCTCCAGGCTCTGAGCTGTCGGCACAGGGCCCGACACGGGGCTTGAACTCACGGAGTGTGAGATCATGACCTGAGCCGAAGTCAGACGCTTAACCCACTGACCCACCCAAGCGCCCCTTTCCATGTAATTTTCACCCATTTCTCTTAATGTTAACATGTTATATAATGTTTTATCAACATTACCTTTATCACAACTAAGAAATCAATATTGATCAAATGATACCATAAACCACATACTCAGAGTTTTCCAGTTTTTAAGACTACTGTCTCTTCTATTTTTAGAATCTGATCCAGAATATTGATTTGCATTTGGTATACCCTCTTTTATTTTTTAATGTTTACTTATTTTTGAGAGAGAGAAAGAGAACAAGCAGGGGAGGAGCAAAGAGACAGGGAGACATAGAATCTGAAGCAGGCTCCAGGCTCTGAGCTGTCAGCACACAGCCCATTGTGGGGCTTGAACCATGAACTATGAGATCATGACCTGAGCTGAAGTCATATGTTCAACCTACTGAGCCATCTAAGCGCCCCTAGTATACCCACTTTTAAATCAAGCTTTATCTTAGGTTAATTAAAAAGTGCAGCTGTTTAATGCAAAACAGTGAGATTGGATCCTTCATACCATATGTAAAAATTCAAAATGGATCAAAGAGGGGCGCCTGGGTCGCTCAGTCGGTTAAGCATCTGACTTCGGCTCAGGTCATGATCTCGAGGTCTGTGAGTTCTAGCCCCGTGTCGCGCTCTGTGCTGACAGCTCAGAGCCTGGAGCCTGTTTCAGATTCTGTGTCTCCCTCTCTCTCTGACCCTCCCCCATTCATGCTCTCTTTCTGTCTCAAAAATAAAAAATAAACCTCGAAAAAAATTTTTTTTTCAAAATGGATCAAAGACCTATATGTAATAGTTAAAACTATAACACTTTAGAAGAAAACATAGGGGTGAATCTGCACAATCTTGGTTTTTGGCAAAGGATTCTTAGATATGACACCAAAAGCATGAGCGACAAAAAAAAGTAGATACAGCCGTCTGGGTGGCTCAGTCAGTTAAGCGTCTTGACTTCAGCTCAGGTCATGATCTCATGGTTCATGGGTTCAAGTCCCACATTGAGCTCTTTGCTGTCTACACAGAGTCCACTTCCGATTCTCTGTCCCCCTCTGTCTCTCCCCTGCTCACATTCTCTCTTTCAAAAATAAATAAAACATTAAAAAATGTTTTAAATACAAAAAACTGGACTTCATCAAAATAAAAAAAACTTCTGTGTTTCAAAACTTTGAAAGACAATCTACAAAACAGGAGAAAATATTTTTAAATCACATATCTGATAAGGGATTTGTCTAGAATATAAAGAACTGTTATAACTCAGTCATGAAAAGACAATTTAAAAATGGGTAAAGGATCTGAATTAACATTTCTCCAAAGAAGATACGCAAATGGCCACGAAGCACAAAAAATGATGCTTAACAGCATTAGTCATGAATCTTGAAAACATTATGCTAAATGAAAGGAGCAAACACAAAAGACCACATATAGTTCCATTAAAAAAATTTAAAAAAATTTTTTTAATGTTTATTTTTGAGAGAGAGAGAGAGACATGGAATCCGAAGCAGGCTCCAGGCTCCCAGATGTCAGCACAGAGCCCAATGCAGGGCTTGAACTTAGGAATCATGAGATCATGACCTGAGCCGAAGTTGGACACTTAATCGACTGAGCCACCAGGCGTCCCCCAAACAGTGTCTTTTTTTAAAAAGTTTTTAAAGCAATGCTGTAGAGGTATAATTTACATACGTGCTATTTATTTTTTTAACAAGTTTTGAGGCATGAATTATGTACCATAAGTTCACCAACTTTAATTGTGCATTCCAATGATTTTAGTAAATAGGAGTTATAGCTGTCATCATAATTAATTTTAGAGTATTTTGACCTTTTGGAATTTATTAAAGTCTAAACTGAAGATCATTTCTTCCACAGGTGATTTGAGATGGTCTTGACCCTTTTATGAACTCAATACTGTGTGTGTGTATATATACATATAGTAAGAGTTTGGCCTTCCTTTCCAAGAGTTAAAAATTGTATTTCTGTTACATTTTTATTACTTTTTTCAGAAGTTCCGTAAGAATGGTAAATAATTGTGATATCATTGTAGCATTCTTAATTCTGATTAGCAGTTGTTTACAATAGACATGATTTGTCATGTTGAGGAATTACCTTTCTCATCTGGGTTTTCTAGGAATTTTACCTTTCCTGCAGCTGAGTACATTTAGCATTCGGCCTTTCCTGCATTTCTAGCATTTATTGAGCATTTACATGATATTTTTCCCCTTTAACTTAAAAAAAATTGAAATGAAGTGTTTTCCTATTATCAGAGTCTTTTTCATTTATATGATTGTAGTATATTTTATCCAAATGAAAATTTCTTTTAATGCCATGTAATATTTGGTTTTTAAATTTTATTTAGAGCTTTTATCTATATTTTCAAACAAAATTGGTACTCTATTTTGTGCTATTTGTGAGGTTTTAGTTATTGGGTTATACTGCCTTCATAAAACTAATGGGATATCTTTTCCTTTGTTCCCACTTATATCTTGGAAAGTTCCGCTGGTAAAACTATTTTCCACTTAAGGCTATTTTAAAGATAATTAATTGGTATTCAATCTGCCACCATTGTTTTTTTTTTACATTTTTTCTTTAGATCAGTTTTATTAATTCTTACCTAGAAAACTGTCCATTTCATTGAGATTTCAAAATCGATTAGCATAGATTTACATATACTAACTAGTCTTGTTTTCTTTCTGTTTATAGTACTATTAAAATTTCTATATTTTTTCTCTCAAGTAGATCACTAAAAATAAACTTGCTTTATTTTTCTTTCCAAAGTATGAGCTCCTGGATAATTTGATAAGTTTTCATATATATTTATTATTTTTTTAAGGTATTTGAAAGCACTTTTGATGTCCTTTTTGACATGATAGCTTATAAATGCTTTTATGCTCAGAGAGATAAATAATTGCCCAGATTTATTGTGTTCATTTTCACAACGGTCCTTTATTTTTTTAGGCACGAGATGTGCGCACCAATGAAGTGGTGGCTATCAAGAAAATGTCTTATAGTGGGAAGCAGTCCACTGAGGTGGGTGAAATATATACATTCTTACTGGTATGTTAGAGAACATACCATACTGGTATGGTTTAAATTAGGGGTAGATGGGAATTCTTTCAAAAACGTAAAATGTACTTAAAGAAAAGTGTAGAAATATTGTCTATCGCAGTGAATTTTCTTTCAGAAACTAAATATACCCATTAAAATTGTGCCTAGAGCCTTAAACAGGACATTTGTGGCATGCCAAAAGCCTTCCAGCTTGTGTCCCTTGCTTTTAATTTTTTAGTATATGTGCTGCTGAAGTGAGCTTATTACTTTTTTAAACTGTGGTTTAATACATAACTCTATCATAGAGAAATTACCAGTTTCTGAGGAGGTAAACTAGAGTAAGATACATTTAACAATAAATTATATTGAGTATAATTTTTTAGTGGTTTAGAAATTGTGTAAGACTTATTTTAAACAAACTTTAATAATCAACAGGCAGTATAGTCTGAAAAATGGGCAGTGTGTAATAATTTGAGAAACAAAAAATAAAATTACTGATTCTACATTGATACCACTTTAGTTCTCTATTACTCAATTAGTTCTTGTCAGATTGTATTTATTCTATTTATTATATGAATTCATTTTATAACATGTAGTTTTTTAAATACAGAATCTTTAGGCTTTAATTTTTAAATTTAGTTATTGTAATTGCGATAAAATACATTTAACAAAATTTAACATTTTAACCATTTTTAAATGTACAGTTCAGTGGCATTGAAGACATTCACATTGTCATGCAGTCATCATGGCCATTCTTCTCCAGAACTCTTTTCATCTTGGAAAACTGAAATTCTGTACCCACGAAACAATAATTCCCCATTCTCTCCTTCCCTTGGAAATCATTACTCTACTTTCTGTCTCTAGGAATTTGACTACTTTAGGTGTCTCACATAAATGAAATCATGCAGTATTTGCCCTTTTGTGAGTGGCTTATTTCACTTAACATAACGTTCTCAAAGTTAATCCTTGTTATAATATGTGTCAGAATTGCTTCCTTTTTAAGGTTGGATAGTTGTCTATATGTGTGTATAAACGACCACATTTTGTTTATCCATCCATTCATTTGTCAGTGGAAACTTAGGTTGCTTCCACCACTTAGTTATTGTGCTGCTGTGAACCTGGATATACAAATACTTCTGTGAATCTCTGCTTTCCGTAATTTCAGGTGTATGCCCAGAGGTGGAATTGCTGGGTTAGTCTTCACTTTTTAAACATTTTGGTTTTCTATACCTTTGGAATCTCTATTTTATGGTAAATCAGGGTTTTGTGAAGATCATACAATGGGTGTGGTAACACTACTGATTATTTCATTCTTCCATTATTTTGATACCAAAAAAAATCTTCTAAAAATTCCTAAAACTCCTAAAAAAATTCCATTTTTTATAAGTTCAGTCTAATTTTATTTGCCGTTTCTATAGCACAACTTCAGAAATAGTTTTCACAGCAGACCGGTACTGTGTTGGAGTCTGTTTGATTAGCTACACCTAGAAGAAAGAATCATTTTAGTGTATCATCTTTTCACATCTAATGCTCCTTCAAGAATGTTAGGAATAGTCCTCATGAAAGTCTTTTCTCCGTTTACAAATACAGGCTTTGTTGTGTTCTGAATTTGTGTTCCAGAGCATTCAAATATGAAATTTAAAGCCCATGAAATATTTTCTGAATTGAAGATCTTGTATCATACACATTTTATATAAAACACTGTACATATTTCACTGTATTTTGTTGAGGACTTGTGAAATAAAATAGGAAATACATGATCTTAAATTTTAGTACAAAACATTCCTTAAAGTTTTCTATTATGCTAGTTTCCCTGCCTTAAGAAATGTGGCCTGTTAGTGGAAAACCTTGAACAAGAGCCAAAAGCAGATTCCTAGTTTCCTTCCCACATCTACTAAACCCTTAGATTCTTTGATTTTTGGACCCAAGGACCTGTTTTTTCAGAGTTGTCTGGTTGCTTCTTAAGAGTAAGTATGTTTAGGATATGATGAAAGTGTCTAAGGTTGTCTTGGAGTAGCTTATGTCCAAAGATTTATCTGTATTTCCTCATAGCTGTCAATGAAGAAGGCTCTTAAGTAAAATTTGTAAGAAAATGTTTTCATACAGCTTGCTTTTTCTGTGAACATTCCTACATAATAACAATTGTTTGCTAGCATTTAGCAAGTATACATTTAGGAATTTAAATAGAACAGTAATTATTTGAGTTTTAAAAACAAACAATCTTAGTATTTGGTACAAGACATAAGCCAGAAACAGAATAGATCACCTTTATGAGATGTAAATTATATGTTAGTAAAGCTGCAAATAAGAAAGGGGAAGCTGAACTGAAGAAAAATCACTAAATATAGCATGTAATTTTTATCAACATCCTTGGTGTGTGGTTGTAAAATTTTAATGATACTCATTGATGATAAATTTGTTCTACCTTGAATAAAATACTTTTATAAATTATATAGAGTTTAAAGTATATAAGTGTGATTTCTTTTAAATTTGTTAGTTTGATATTTAAATATTACAAATAAAGCATTAACCCTGCTTACTCTAGTTATTCCTTTTTTTCTTATATAGCTTTCTAAAGGAAAGCAACTTTTCATAATTCTTTCTTTTATTCCTTTTTTTCTCCCCACAGAAATGGCAGGATATTATTAAGGAAGTCAAGTTTCTACAAAGAATAAAACATCCCAACAGTATAGAATACAAAGGCTGCTATTTACGTGAGCACACAGCATGGGTAGGTGTTTTCTCCCCTTGCTATAATTTAGTTGGTTTTGGTTTAGAATTAATTAATTCAAGAATGTTTCAAAATGGTTGTGTAAAGCCATGCAAAAACACCTTGAAATGTTAGTTCATTCTGAGAGAGGAAGAGCAGCTTTTCTTAGAACTCCTTGGCGATACGAGATAATAGAACTTTTGCAAGTTTACTACAGAGATTTAACTGACTTTTATGTGCATGGTAAACTGCTCTCTGACATTTTTTAGTAGCATCATTTTTCAAATGGTTTATCAAACATTGTAAAAACAATCCTATTATTCAGTGATGAAAGTTAGCATACCTTTTTGACATAAATATATTGTAATCTATTTAACCGCAAAGATCTTGGTGAAGTCTTAGTGACTCTTGGTGAAGTATGAACTGATTATAATTCCTTGGCTGAATAATACTAACTGTAGAGAATTGAGACACTTTATTACAAAGGGTAGAGATTAATTTTGTCTTGTTACCATTGAGGTGACAAAGTAGTAATCTAGCAGTGATATAGGCATAGTAACTGCATTTTTAAAGAGGAAAAGGCCACATTTTCTTTTAACAGAAATGATCCCCAAGGGTAATAATAGGGCCTACCTTATAAGGTGGTTGTGAGGATTAAATTAGTTAATGTACATAAGATACTTGACCCACAGGAGGTGCTCTGCGTTTGCTTTAAAGAAACATTTAAACTGTAACCTAAACTTTGTGCATATAGATCCAGAAGACAGTTTTCCATTTCCTAACAGTAATTCCTAACAAGTAACTATATTCCTTTATAGTTTTAGTTAGTAAGTATGAATGAAATACACATCTTATACATGTAATTAATTATATGTTGGCATAAAAAAATTAATGTATCATTGGCTTAACTCTATCATTTAACAAATTGTTAAATGTATAAATATTTTTTTTTTTCAGGTAAATGATGACTAGTGTGTGTTTGACATCAAACCATGTTCTTGATCTCCTTGGTGAATTTATTTTATCTCGAATAGAATCTTTTTACTAATTTAATGCTTTTATAATTTTTCTTCCTATGTAGCTGGTAATGGAATATTGCTTAGGATCTGCTTCAGATTTACTGGAAGGTAGGTTTCCTTTAATTATTAAGGGTAAAAATTATTAACAAAATAAAATGAGAATTCCGTATGATTTTCTTAAATACTATAAAAGCTTTCCACAAAGAGTAAGAACCTTAGCCTTTTGTAGGTTCTTAGCATGGTATGCACTATTCTGTAGTAGCAAAACTAGGTGAGTTTTCTTACATTATGACTTTGTAACAAGCATTTTTCTTCCTTCTTTGTCATTTAGCTTAATCTGTTCCTTCTGTTCAGAATGAAGATGTGTGAGAATAAAGGGAGAACTTCTCTTCTGTTACTTTTGTTTTTATAATCAACTAATTCTTACATGTTGTTAGCTTAGGGGAAAATTGGCTGTGAACTATTTACTTAACAGCTAAGCACAACTGTAATACTAATTATAAAGTTCAATAGCCTTGTTTTATTGTCTTGGGAAGTAAATCTTCTTGTTAAATGTTAGTTTTCAAAAATAGCCACATATATTAGTATGTTTATCTTTTTGAACAAAAATATTCTGTATAGTAATTATTTTCCAATAAATTCTTATTTGAAGTTCACAAAAAGCCATTACAAGAAGTGGAAATAGCAGCAATTACACATGGTGCTCTCCAGGGATTAGCCTACTTACATTCTCATACCATGATCCATAGGTAAGCACTTTGAAAATTATTATGTATTAGCAGCAAATGGCTTATTGCGTTTATCAACCCTGGAACTTATTAGCCCTGTAAATTGTGTTGGTTGTAGCCAAATAAAAGCATTTCAGAATCTTAAAAACATGTTTTTTAGGTTGTCCTACAAACATTTGATCTCCCTTTAGGTTTATTTTTATCTTTGTCTGCATGTGTTACTGGGTTTTCGGACATATGTGCACTTTATAGATTGTGGTAGGAATTTAATTGTAGCATCATTTAATTTGTAAAATGGAAAAGACATTGGGGATTATATAGTCTTACCTTTTTTGATTTTACAAATAAAGGAATTGAAGCCCCAATTCGTGACTACTTTTTCCGAAGTGCTTACAAAGCCAAATAAACTAGACTAGAACTAAATCTAGGTGTTTTGTCCTTCCAGTAACTGATAATGCTAGAGTTGTGCCATTGATCCCACAACATAGACTGAACACTCTTTATGCTGTTGAGCGTTAATCCTTGATAATCCATAATCATGGGTAATACTTTAAGATTAAACGAACTATTTTAGGGCAGTCTGGGTGGCTCAGTTAGTTAAGTATCTGACTCTTTTGGCCCAGGTCATGATCCCACGGTTCGTGGCATCCACCTTCGTGTCAGGCTCGAGCTTCCATCGTACCACCAGGCTTGTGCTGGCACTGGGGAGTCTGCTTGGGATTGTTTGTCACCTCTCTTTCTGTCCTTCTATCCACTCACATGCTGTCTCACTCTTGCTGTCTCAAAAAAAAAAAAAAAAAAAAAAAAAACACTGAACTTTTATAATGTATTTTTAGCATTGATTTAGGTTTTGTCTATTTTAGAAGGAAACTAGCTTTTTTTTTTCATATATGTGAGCCAGGCAATACATATTAAACTATATAGTAGAGTCACTGTGAGTTAAATGGCTTACCATTTTTTGGATGAGGATAGTAAGGTCCAAGAGAAATCCACATGCTAATAAATAAGTGAATGGAAGAGTTGGAATTAGAAACTAAGGTCTTATCAACATCAAAGTACCTCTCCTCTTTCAAAAAACAAGTGGAAGGATGGTGTACTGGGGTGGCTCAGTTGGTTAAGTGTCCAACTCTTGATTTTGGCTCAGGTTATGATCTTCAAGTTCTTGGGATCCGAGCCCCATGTCCTGACAGCATAGAGCCTGCTTGGGATTCTCCTTCACCTCTCTCTCTCTGCCCATCCCCTGCGTGTGCATGCTATCTCAAAAATAAATAAATAAACTTTAGGGGCGTCTGGGTGGCTCAGTCGGTTGGGCGTTCAACTTCAGCTCAGGTCACGATCTCGCGGTCTGTGAGTTCGAGCCCCGCGTCAGGCTCTGGGCTGATGGCTCAGAGCCTGGAGCCTGCTTCCGATTCTGTGTCTCTCTCTCTGCCCCTCCCCGTTCATGCTCTGTCTCTCTCTGTCTCAAAAATAAATAAACGTTAAAAAAAATAATAAATAAATAAATAAATAAACTTTAAAAAATAAAAAATAAGTGGAAGGAAAAAGATTTATTTAATATTATATCCATTACAATACTATAGTAAGAATTGACAAGTGCTTGGAATTTTTTTTGAAAGGTTAAATGTATGTTATGGTGCCAGTTGGACATATAATCCCATTATATGAATACTCATAATTTTCTTATTTTGCATGAACAGTATGTTTGCTGACTTTAAAAAGTAAGCTTGGAAATAAATTTGGGATCATTGGATACAATATTATCTGTGTGCTTCAGTTTTCATTTCATGTTTAGTTAGGAGAACTATGCTAAGGTTTGGAAATGAGAATAACCTTTAAAAAAATTTCGGGTATGAAATTTCTCTTTCTTTCTTTCATTAAATGGTGTACTCAAATTATATTATTATATTATATTATATTATACTATACTGTACTATACTATACTATATATGTATAGTATATATTATTATGGAGTGGTCAGCTAATTAAATTCCATTTTTAAAACCACTATTTGCAACAATAAACGGGAACTCAAATATAAACTATCCTCTAATTACTTGATTTTTCTGTCTTGTTTTTACTGCCATTTTGTGTTCTCTTTTAGAAAATTGTTACTGTATATTTATATTACTTCCGTATTTCTTGTTTTCTAATGTGGATCTTACATCTCCTTGTCCTAATTGAGAGATTATCCAAGGACTTAATTATTTTGATTTCTCCTTCCCTATTTTAAAAACTTTTATTTGATTTTTATCGTCTCAACATAATCTAATGAAGGAAAGAGAAATAATTTTCTGTGTTCCTTAAACCCAGAGATATCAAAGCAGGAAATATCCTTCTGACAGAACCAGGCCAGGTGAAACTTGCTGACTTTGGATCAGCTTCCATGGCATCTCCTGCCAATTCTTTTGTGGGAACGCCATATTGGTAAGAATAATCCTATTTGCTATTGATCCTCATAATTGAAATAGGCGATGTGTGGTGATACTTTTTCAGATGTCTTATCTTTTTCCTAGTAATATAATGTTATTTTGGACATCTTAACTTTAAACCTAGTTAGTTTCAAATACAGATTTGGAGTGCTGCCCTTGGATCTCCTGTTTTTTCATTTGTCCTCTTGATATTTTCTTCCATATTATAACCTGCATCATATTTTGGGTGTGGGAGTGAAAAAATTCAATGAAATCCAAGTGAGGAGAAAATAGAAATGCTAAGTGGAAATTTCTGTGTGTTCTTTAGATTGATACTGTGTCTTCAGACTAGGAGTATCTGAAGGCTGGTAGCTGATTTGGAGTTTTTTGGTTTTATTTTTAATTATGAAGAATTTCACATACTCATTAAAGTAGACAAAAGTGTAATGAAGCCTCACATACCAGTCACCCAACCCAATAAAAGTCCTGCCCTATGTACTCATTTCTCTCTCCTTCCTCCCCACCTCCCCCCCACCCCCACTGCCAGTTATTATGAAGCAAATTCTAGGCATCATCTATTTTATCCGTAAATAATTCGTTATTAATGTCAGCAAGTTTGAAGGAAATAATTGTCCAGATCTTCAACTCCCACATGTTCTCTGTGTATGGTGAGAGTGATGTCTTAGGTCCACTACATTTTCTTTACCACCCACTTTCCAAATCTCCCTCTCTCACTTTATAAAGGAAGGACTTCTTACCCATCCTGAATATTACAATGATGCATTGGTCTGGGATGTAATAGCCTCACAGCAATAGCAGAAGTACAGTTTGAGAGAATGTATAGTAATTATCAGAAATACTGAAGAGTCAGGATACAAAGTCTTAGCAAGCCCTTGTCCCTTTCGAGTCCTCTTCCTCCCCTTCCTTTTACTCCTTGCTTTTTCTCTCTCCCCAGTTATCTTCTCTCCCTTCTTTTTTTCTAGTGTAAAATTCATAACTGAGATGGCTGTCATAGGGACACATTAACATGTTGGCATTGAAAATGAAGTCAGACTTTTTTGACAGAAAGTGATTCTGATTTGACTAATTGATAGGACAGTGAAGACTGGCTTTGGTAATTTGGCCACACAGCAGTGTGTTGTTGTTACTGCTGTTTAATAAAACAACTCTGTAACTCCACGTTTTAAATATCTTTAAATCACATATATAATATAAAGTATATACATAAGCTGCACATTATATCCTTTGTAGCTATCAAATTATAAAATATAGAGAATGTAAAAGTATACAAGGGGATAAATAGATTTCATAAATTCATTGGAGGTAAACAAATTAAAAACTTGAAGAGTTTTTACTCTTCACTGCTCTAGATGATCAAAAATTTCTTATGTAGAACTCTAGTTTAGATAGAGTCTATTTCCCTTCTATAAAAAAGGGTTCTGTGAGCAAATAATATTTCTTAATGATTCTTCTGTTTAGAAATTAATGGTGAATATTAGATACTAAAAAAGCCCTGAAAAGTTCTACAAATAAAAAACAAAATTACCCTGTTTAGCTCTCCTTAACTTAGTAATTTCCAAACTTACTTCAACATTTTAAAGAACACCTTGGAAACACTCTTCTATTGACCATTGAAAATTTACTTTATTTACATACTTGTTAACTTGTATATAGAGAATTTGGAGCATAGTAACGAGGTACATATTTGGATGTCTTTACACTTACACGCAGACACACACACTCACATACACTGGGGTGTCTGGTGACAATCCTACTGAACATTAGCAACTGTTCTAAGGGTCAGTCTGTGCTTAACACCAAAAACAGATGAAGTATAGTACAATCAAAAAAGTTTAGACTCTAAGGGCGCCTGCGTGGCTCGGTCGGGTAAGCGTCTGACTTCCGTTCAGGTCATGATCTCACAGTTTGTGAGTTCAAGCTCTGCCTCAGGCTCTGTGCTGAAAGCTCAGAGCCTGGAGCCTGCTTTGGATTCTGTGTCTCCCTCTCTCTCTCTCTCTGCCCTTCCCCACTCACACTGTCTCTCCCGCTCTCTCTCAAAAATAAACAGTAAAAAACAGTTTAAAAAAAATGTCTAATTGAAAACATGAATTAATGTTCCATTTTATAACCAAGACACCTACCTGTAAGGTTGATAATTGTGTAAATGTCTTCGTTATGAGCTACTCTAGCCACGTGTATCATGGAGCACTATTCCTATTTAAAAGGAAGACTGACAAACTATTGTTATTCGGTGTTGATTATTGTGGCAGATATTTTCTTAAATGCATGGAGTGAGCTTGTCACATGAAGGAAAACAACTGACAGTATTGTCAATGATGAAATTCCATCTTTCAAGCATAAATCAGACTTTTGTAGTGGGATCCTGAGATCAAAATAGTTAAGACTTACTAGCCCAGGAATTATATAATGTTACAGTATGCAGCCCTGCTCTGGGGCATCCTTTCTTTAGGATGCTGTTACATGATCATGACAAATGGGGAGAGTGAGTCTCACACTATATATGCAATGGTAAATATTTACCTGACAACCTGTGGTGCATTTATTTCTCATTATAAAAATTCTTACATCCAGACATAATGTCTAGAATTCACACAGGTGTTCTCTATCTGGATGGTCATTATATTTTTAAAGAATAGTATACTGGGGCACCTGGGTGGCTCAGCCAGTTAAGTGTCAGACTCTTGATTTCGGCTTGATGACAAGCTGTGATGACAACTCGGAGCCTGCTTGAGATTCTCTCTCATCCTCTCTCTCTGCCCCTCCCCTGCTCGTTGTGCTCTCTCTCTAAATAAATAAATAAACATTAAAAAAAAAAGAATAGTATACCTTTTTTTGCTTTTAATTTAAATGTCATTTTATGTTTTAGGATGGCCCCAGAAGTAATTTTAGCCATGGATGAAGGACAGTATGATGGCAAAGTAGATGTATGGTCTCTTGGAATAACATGTATTGAACTAGGTAAGCATTGTTCCTTAGGTATATTATATTTGCTTTGTTAAATTAAGCCTAAAGTAATTTTGCACTGTGATGCTAATTTTCAGGTATCTATGTCCAATACTTAATATTTGTTAAACATGTAAAATATGTGTGATTACTATATTTACCTTAGGTAGAAAGTGTCTAAAGCATTTATGAATTACTTACCTCTGCCTAGGATACTTCTTACTTTGAATTAAGTATGAGGGTTAGATATTGGACCTCATGCCATATTGTAACAGTTTGATTTTCTGCACACATTTTATTCTGTTGCCCATAAAGGGAGCTATGCTAAAGGTAGCGTGCCATCATTCCCAGGGTGGGACCTAACATTCCCAGTGTAAGTGAGCCAGGTAGATAATTGAACTGTCACTGTAATTGATGATGATATCCATCTTCTTGCTCTTGATTCTCCATGCTTCTCCCCTTCCAGTCCAATATCCTTTCCTTTTTTTTCTTCTTATAAAAGTATTCCAGTCAACTTTATTTAAAAGTGGGAAGGGGCACCTGCGTGTCTCACTTGGTTAAGTGTCAGACTCTTGATCTTGGCTCAGGTCATGATCTCCTGGTTGATGAGATTGAGCCCCGCACTGGGCTGTGGGCTGACAGCTCAAAGCCTGTTTGGGATTCTGTCTCTGCCCCTCCCCTGCTCACGTGCGTGCTCGCTCACTCTCAAAATAAATATATAAACTTAATATAATGGAATCATTCAAAATCATGCACCACCTCTTGAGAAAATGTAACAATGATAAAAATATGTTTTACTTCTTGATATTCCTGCCAAAGATGTATAACTCAAATTTAATCATAGGACAAATTCAAATTGAGGAACATTCAAGAGTCTTGTACACTTCAAAATTGTCAAGGTTGTGACTTCAGCTATTACCTTAAGAGACTAGAAAAAGAGGAGCAAGGTGCACCTGGCTCAGTCAGTAGAGCATGCGACTCTAGATCTTGGGGTCATCAATTCAAACCCCATGTTGAGTGTGGAGCCTACTTTAAAAAAAAAAAAGAAAGAAAAGAAACAGAGTAAATTCAACCCAAAATAACCAGAAGAAAGAGAATGTAAAAAATCAAAGCAAGAATCAATTAAATAAAGTCTCTAGCCAGATTGATCAGGAAAAAAAGAAGACACAAATTACCAATATCAAGAATGAGAAGTGACATCACTACTACAGGTATTAAAAGGATTATAGGAAGGTATTATGAACAATTTTATGTTAATTTAACATTTAGATAAGACTCACCCATTCCTTGATGCAAATGATCAAGGCTTGCTTTTGCTACAGAGGACATTATTGGAACTTTGATTGAAATTTGAATGGGGGTTGAGGATTAGAGGATAGTCCTGTATCAGTATTAATGGTCTGATTTAATTGTGGTGCTTTAGTGGAATGTTCTTATTTATAGGAAGTATACACTGAAGTATTTAGGGGTGGTAGGGCATTAAGCCAGCAACTTAGTATTAAGCCAGCAACGTAGTGTAAATTGACCCACTTGAAAAAGTTCTTTGAGGGGCGCTTGGGTGGCTCAGTCGGTTAAGCCTCTGACTTTGGGTCAGGTCATGATCTCGCAGTTCATGGGTTCAAACCCCACATCGGGCTCTGTGCTGACAGCTCAGACACTGGAGCCTTCTTTGGATTCTGTGTCTCCCTTTCTCTCTGCTCCTCCCTCGTTCATGCTCTGTCTCTCAAAAATAAATAAAAGTTAAAAAATTTTTTTTAAAAAGAAAAAAGAAAAGAAGAGGTTCTTTGAGCTCTACTTGGAAATTTTTTTGCTAAGTTTGAGACTATTTCCAAAAAAAAAAAAAATTTTTTTTAACAGTATTTGCAAGCATGCCTCTATATAACAGGCTCATATTTTATTTTATTTTATTTTATTTTATTATTTTTTTCTTTTTAATAGGCTCATATTTTAACAGGAAAATTTTCTTTCTTTTACAGCGGAAAGGAAGCCTCCTTTATTTAATATGAATGCAATGAGTGCCTTATATCACATAGCCCAAAATGAATCCCCTACATTACAGTCTAATGAATGGTGAGTATTGCTTGGACATATATTACTCAACATTGTATAAATTAAATACTTTTTAAATAATGTTATCAAAATGATTTAATTCAATTAGGTAAAGTGTATTACTTGAAGAGATATTAAATTGGTTTGTTTTACCCTTACATCATGTTTATCCTCTATATATTCTGCTTTTTGTAACATATGTGTAACTCAGTTCAGAAATAAAGAATAGATGAGGCCACAGAGAAGCAAAAAGTATTGCTTTTTATAAAATTTTAAATTTTATTTTTTTCTTTGAACTTTTGAACACATATAACCCTGATTATATAATAAATAGCTTAATTTAAACAGTATTTTATAACTAAAATACATAGATCGCCACAACTTATAGTGGTATTTTTGGGGGGAATGGTTTATAATTTATGAAGTTTAAAGCATAGATAAAATGATTTATCAAAATTATCAGATAATTCATAACTTTGCGATTGTTCTAATTGTTACTATGATAATTTATATTTAGAATGGTTTGTTATTCCATGTTCTAGTGCTTCCTTGATTTGATAAAATTAGCTCATTCATGTAAAGAACTTTATAAAGGACAGATTGACAGTTTTAGAAAACTAGAATTTTTATCATTGATAGAAAATTTTAGTGTATGTATCTAAGTATATTCAAGTATATCTAGCATTTAAAAACTTCTGGGGAGATATCTGAAATGCTAAATACTTTTAAATTGGCAAGTAGTTACATAAATTAGTGAAACTTTATTTTTTTTAAGATTATATATTTAAGGTAGATTTGTGGATCATTGTTACCTGTTTAGAGATATGTAGAAGGAATCTTCTGGCAGAGTTTACCATCATGGTATATGTTAGTAATAAATATATTGAACACAGACTATCGTTACACTCTTTGATACATAGGAATTCAAAAAAGAATTCTTGCCTTCAAGGAATTTAAAATCTTACGTGAATATGGAAAGACAAACATTGATTAAGTAATTATTACTACCTTCCTCACTAAACTCTCATCAGTAACATTGTATAATAATATGTTGCAGACTTCTAGAGCACCTGGGTGGCTCAGTCAGTTATCATGTCACGAGCTCATGGTTCGTGACCTCATTCAATCCCTGTGATGTTAGCATGGAGCCTGCTTGGGATTCTTTCTCCCTTTCTGCCCTCCCCGGCTCATCCTCACTCCCTCTCTTTTTCTCTCTGTCAGAACAATAAGCATTTTTTAAAAATACATTGCAGACTTTTGATGTTTTACAAAATATCTAAATTGATTTTCTGGGCTTAATGGAAGTTTATGCACTTATTTAGGAATACTAAATACTTAGGTGTAAAACTGCTCCCTCCAAAACAAATAGATTGATGTTCTAAAATTGCAATAGAGAAGATGATCCAAGAGGCAAACAAGAAAGAGAGATGGCTTAGAGAAAAGAAACAAAAAATTGAAAAGAATGTTATCTTAAATTTGAATGCAAAGAAGAAAGATTGGCTTCCCTAATTTTGCCTCAATATAGAACAAGTTATGATATTTAAATATGTGGGAATAGGATTTTTTTTTAAGTTTTATTTAAATTCCAGTTAACATACTGTGTAATGTAAGTTTCAGGTGTACAATATAGTGATTCAGCATTTCATACATCACCCTGTGGCTCATCATGACAAGTACACTCCTTAATCCTCATCACTTATTTAACCCATCCCCCCACACACCCCCCTTTTGTCAACCATCAGTTCTCTATAGTTAAGAGTCCATTTCTTGGTTTGAGCCTCTCTCCCCCCCCCTCCCCACTCCTTCCCTCTCTGCCCCGCTTTGCTCGTTTGTTTTGTGTCTAAACTTGTGGGAGCAGGATTTTTTAAATAATCTGTGTAAATTTGTCCTTGGAAAATGGTAAAGATTCATTGGTTGCTTTAAATAGATTTTCATAGATTTATATAAAATATACAATATATTTTATCTGCTTTTTTTTTGATAATTCCTTTTCCATTCCCCCTCCCACCAGTAGGCACATGCCTTGATTTGTGGATGTTTTCTTTAATTAAGTTTTTATTTAAATTCCAGTTAACATATAGTGTAAAATTAGTTCCAGGTGTAGAATTTAGTAATTTGACACTTACATACAACACCTATTGCTCAGAAATATGGAATACTTCATGAATTTGCATGTCGTCTTTGCACAGGGACTATGCTGATCTTCTCTGTATGGTTTGTGGATGTGTTTTAAAAGGAAATAGCAATATGTTCACTTGATACTTTCCTTTACAATAGGTCTGATTATTTTCGCAACTTTGTAGATTCTTGCCTCCAGAAAATCCCTCAAGATCGCCCTACATCAGAGGAACTTTTAAAGGTCAGTTTTACTTGGTCTGTTTTCTACCCTTAAGAAATTAAAATAATTTAAAGAAGGTGTTTTATTCTTTTTTTGATTTTGTGTCAGTATAAAGTATGCTCTACTAATTTTTTACTAAAATGCTCATTTTATATACTCTTCTCTTTTGGAACTTTTCTTAGAGTTTTTTCATTTGTTTTTCCAAAATTAATTAACTGCTGTACCTTGTCTGAATAGAATATATAGTTGTATATTCCATATACTACCAACTGGCCATTTGTAAGTTCAAGAATATATTCATGAGTTATAACTCCATATTTTAATTCATGTGGAACAATGTCATATTTCAAAGTTAGTAAAAACAAAGTTTAACTTTGGATTTAATTTTTAAAAAATTTTTAATGTTTATTTATTTTTGAGAAAGAGAGAGGGTGCGAGTGGGGCAGGGGCAGAGAGAGGGAGACACAGAATCCAAAGCAGGCTCCGGGTTCTGAGCTGTCAGCACAAAGTCCAATACAGGACTCGAACCCATTAACCTTGAGATCATAACCTGAGTAGAAGTCAGATGCTTAACTGAGCCACCCAGGTGCTCTGATTTAAGTTTTATGTCTGCCACACTTTATATATTTATCAGTTGTATATTAAAATAATATGAAAGAAAGAGAAATGGTGTATAATATATCTGTATAATTATTGTGGGAGAAAAGAGCTTTTAAAAGAAACTTAAAAATGCATATCATGTTTCTGTTTCCTTTTTGGAAATAATTTTTCTAACTTGGCAATGAAAATATTCTAAGAATCATGTAAATTCTATTCAGTTTTCAATGTGTTTGGTTACTTAGTTTAAACACATGATTAGTGTATGCTCTTTATTCTCAAAAATTGATTATTTTATTTGGAGGTTGGCCATGTTATTAATAGCAATAATAACATTGTTGAACTTAATATAGTTCCTAAAACATCTAGATAAAGCAGTAGTAGATAAACATCTAGATAAAGCAGGATTTGACTGTCTTCTTGTGCCCCTAAAGGATATTGTTGATTTTTCACTATAAGATTTAAGTAGACCATTTTTACATGAATGTTTTATAATTTCAGAGAGGTTTAATTTATTTTCACTAACACACATCAAAGATACAAAGAAACTGAAATTTGATTGTATTATTTAGAACCACAGTATGTAGAAGAACAATATAGTTTCAGTAATGCTTGTGGGATTTGAGGCAGTAAGTTCATTCATAGTCTCAGAAATGAAAGCCTAGGTAAATAGGTATTTATAATAGTAACAAAAGGCTTAGTGTAGCTAGAAATTATGTTAGTGATAAATAAGCAAGATTTAACATTTATTTATTTTTGGGAGAAAGAGAGCATGAGTGGGAGAGGGGCAGAGAGAGAGGGAGACACAGAATTGGAAGCAGGCTCTAGGCTCTGAGCTGTCAGCACAGAGCCCGACGCGGGGCTCGAACCCACGAGCAGTGAGATCATAACCTGAACTGAAGTTGCATGCCCAACCGACTGAGCCACCCAGGTGCCCCTAAATAAGCAAGGTTTATATGTAGAAAACTACTAAACTTAGAAATTTAAGATTTATTATTTTTGGATAAGAAGACCGAATATTGTAAATCATGATACCTTAACCTTTCTAAGGCTCAGGAAAAAGAATCTGTCTTCTTATACTATAGGCAAAGAAGTGATTTGGTGATGATAACCCAACCCATGAGATGAGACCTGGATATTTGGTGGTTAGATCCCAAGTCTGCATACAGTATTCATTTTGCTAGTTCATAGCATGTATTGGCACAGCCTTACTGAAAATTATAGGAATTATCTATTTGGTACTTTCCCTTTGGTCTAATTATATTTCTGTTGCAGTTCATCATAAAAAGAGCTAATAGAAAAAAATTTTAATTTATGAAGCTATCTCAGAATTAAAAATCTATAGGCCTCGTGTTTTTGAGTTTGAAATAACAATACTTATGACAGTGAAAGTAGAATAAAATATCATATAATTAAAATTCTTTACAGAAGCTTTTTCCTCTTCTGGGGATGGTGTCTTTAGGCATTCAGAATGGTCCAGCATTTGACATACTGTCATAGGCTGTCCTACATACAATATAGGTTCTAACAAAACTAGGCTGTCCTGAACCCCTGGTAATAGAATCTTCTTTATACAAAGAAGGGTGGGAAAGCACCAAAATCCCCATGTGGTGTGTGCCCAGACTGACTTTGAGGAGTTTATGCTGTGACACTTACAGTTCTTATGAGATTATCTAAAATGAAAAATACATCAGCAGGGCCTATGGTGTGCTATATGTGTTTGGGACAGGATCAAGTGTGCTCTCCTGTTGAGGAGCAGAAAATCGTTAAAGTGTTGAAGGCATAAGCACAGAATCAGAAAGCTAAATAAAAAAATGAAGTTTTTTGAGTAGTAAAAAAATCAAAAGGCAAAAGAAATTCTTGAAAGAAGAAATGCTTTTGAACTAACAAAGATAAAAAGTATTACAAGAATTCAAGGACATTTCACAGAACTCAAGGCAAAAGGTTTCTTTCTGCAGTCTGTATGCTGTGTTTGTTTTTTTTTTTTTTTTAATTTTTTTTTTAACGTTTATTTATTTTTGAGACAGAGAGAGACAGAGCATGAACGGGGGAGGGGCAGAGAGAGAGGGAGACACAGAATCAGAAGCAGGCTCCAGGCTCTGGGCCATCAGCCCAGAGCCCGACGCAGGGGTCGAACTCACGGACCGTGAGATCGTGACCTGAGCTAAAGTCGGATGCTTAACCGACTGAGCCACCCAGGCGCCCCTGTATGCTGTGTTTCTATAAATCAAAATTTATACATAGAAAATTTCTGAAGAAATATATCAAAATGTAACAGTGATAATGATAGAATTGTTCTTTGTACTTTTCTGTATTTGATAAGGTTAAATTTATTAAATGTTAGTGGTAAAAATCACTATACAATGGCTTTTAATCAACTGCTAGTGTTTTATGGAGTGTTGTTTATACAGCATATAAAGAAACTCATACTATCCAAGTTTATGTTACTATAAAATCATTTTTTATTTTAACCATAATTTACCATAAAATCATTTCTGTTGAAACCTAATACAGCTCAGAACTGAACATGCCTTTTCTATGAAATCGGTTCTAAGAATATGTAAACCTTTTTTTAGCCTTTATTTAGGGCTCTGTTGAACTTCATTCTTAGTGTTTAATTGGACTTTTTGTTTATTTCAACTCTGCATTTTCATTTAGCTAACAAAGGTATCATGTTTCTATTAAATGCACAGAGGTAGTTAAGTATGCATAGAGTGTGTGTGTGTGTGTGTGTGTGTGTGTGTGTATGTAGAAGACAATTTCGTAAATTAAGAAGCCAAAAATGTAGTAGAATTAGATAGCTATAGATTATATGCATTATCTATTATGATTAATTAGGATAGTAACTACTGTTTGAGAAAGGGGTACATTTGTACGCATTAAAAATATATATATAAATTTCAACCTGACTTTCACCTTCTGCTTTTATCCAGCACATGTTTGTTCTTCGGGAGCGCCCTGAAACAGTGTTAATAGATCTCATTCAAAGGACAAAGGATGCAGTAAGAGAGCTGGACAATCTGCAGTATCGAAAGATGAAGAAACTCCTTTTCCAGGAGGCACATAACGGACCAGCAGTAGAAGCACAGGAAGAAGAAGAGGTAATAACTTAGAAATGACTCAAATATTGAGCCCTCTTTATTGGCTTCTTTCCTTATGCACCTAGTATTGCCATGAATGTTTTATATTAGTGGTTCCCAGATTGTGTTTTCTTAATATTGGTCCTGTAAGATCCCAAGAGGGAAAAAAGGTTTTGCATTCTTTAAACCTAACCCCTTCGTAGTACACAATGACCTGATAAAGCTCTGCAAAGTCTTTTATTAAAGAAACTTATTCAACTTTAATCTAGACTCCATCAAATTTTTTGGCTGCTGAACCCTGTTTTGCCTTATTACCTGATTCCATGGGACATGCTTTTGGAAGTATTTGAAATTATAGACTCTAGAAATTGACAGTACTCATTCAGAAGTCGTTAGAATTACAAAGCATTGTGCTCTGTCACCAGGGATACTTGAATCAGAAGTTCTATATAATTTCATTCCATCTGCACAGTTCTAAAGTACCAATTTTACAGATGAGTAAAGCAAAGCTCAGTGGTTAATTCCTCATAGGTTCATATGGGTTCAAATTCACGTATCTCTCACTCTCAAGGCCAAGTTCTTTCCATGTTGCCTTTTGTAGGGTATGGAAATATAAATTTGCAATAGAAATGTTACAGAACTTCCTCACAAGGAAATCTACATATTTGTGGAGCTATCTTTTTTTACTCTAAATATTTTCATTTTTCTTTGTTCCTGTCAGAATTTGTTGATTCTTTTTTACTACTTTTCAGAGAGATCAGTTTGCATTCTGAAACCAGGAGCAATAGTTACTTACTTTACTTTTTCTTTTTTAATAGTGCTACATAATTAACGAACTAGAAAATACAAGACTTTCTTAACTTACAGTTTTGGTGGTGTTCATTTTGTTTTTTAGTTCATACAGTGATCACTAGAAGATTATTTTGAGCTTTTTTAGATATCTGAAATATTTGAGTAAAGTTGTAAAATTAATAAAATTCTAATGTAGTTAAATCTATAACAGCATCTCTTTTAGGCTGGGGATATATATATATAATCATATGTCTGTGTTAAATTTTGCGTATCTTACAGAATTTTGGTGCCCAGATAACATGGCTTGCCTGGTTACTTCATAAAACATTCTTACGAATGTGATTAAATGTATAGGTAATACATAATTTTTAATTTACAAAAAATAGATGGGAATTAATACTAAATTGATGAAAGAAGGATAGGCTAGATAATATATTCTGAGGAAGGAAAATACACTTAAAAGGCTTCCTTAAAAAATAATTAAAAGGGGTTATTTATAAAATTAAAAATGATTGGTGCGTATTTTAAGTATGGGAGTTATTGAGAAATGAGCAAAATTTTCTCTATACCTCATGAGATGTGTGGTAGAAATAGATTTCAAAAGTGACAAATTAGAGAAAATGCTACACTGTGGAAATAACCCATAAATGATTAACTGAATTTTTGACATGGTTGGGCTTTTTGTTATTTAGGTGTTGGTCATTTTTATTTTGTTTGTTTTTCAGCTGCTAAACTTCCTTCCTGGTCTTGGCAAATACAGGGAATTTCTCACAATAGACCTCTAACTTTCTTTCTTAAAGATTGTGTGCCAAGCACTGTGATAAGTGATTATAAGTAGCAATTCAAAAGAGATAAAGATACTTGAACCTAATGCTTTTTTCCCTCAGGAACAAGATCATGGTGTTGGCCGGACAGGAACAGTGAATAGTGTTGGAAGTAATCAGTCTATCCCCAGTATGTCCATCAGTGCCAGTAGCCAAAGTAGTAGTGTTAACAGTCTTCCAGATGCCTCAGATGACAAGAGTGAGCTAGATATGATGGAGGGAGACCACACAGTGATGTCTAATAGTTCTGTCATCCATTTAAAACCTGTGAGTATTTGGGTTTCAGTGAAAAAAAATTTCAGCTTTGGTAAATAATTTTCTTTATCTGATTAGTTTAATAAGGAGCTTGTCTTGGATGTTTCAGAACTTTGGAACATTTTTCGGTAACTTATTTTAAAGTGACATTAGGCTTGTTAATTCCCAGTATAATATCTGCATTTGGGAACCTATTGTTTTGAGAATACAAAAAGAATATTTTAAAAATCTTAGAAGAAAGACATATATAGAAACACTAGGTAATATATAATTTGAAGTTAGTTTCATGAAAAATAAAGTATTTAAAATATTTACAAATAGTAAGTATACACTTGAAAGTCATGATAATGGTTGTCTTTGGGGAGTAGGAAAAAGGATTGCAATGGGTAATGATCAAAAGTGACTTGCATTGTCTGTAATGTTTACATCTTTAAAATAAAGATGTGGTTCATATTACAATGGAATACTACTTGGCAGTGAGAAATACTACTTGGCAATGTTGCCATTTGCAGCAATGTGGATGGAACTGGAGGGTATTATGCTAAGTGAAATAAGTCAGTCAGAGAAGGACAGATACCATGTTTTCACTCACATGTGGGATTTGAGAAACGTAGCAGAAGACCATGGGGGAAGGGAAGGAGAAAACAATAGTTTCAAACAGAGAGGAAGGCAAACCATAAGAGACTTAAATACAGAGAACAAACTAACGCTTGAAGGAGGGGGCAGGGCGGGGGGAATGGGTGATGGGCATTGAGAAGGGCATTTGTTGAGATGAGCACTGGGTGTTGTATGTAAGCGATGAATCATGGGAACCTACTCGTGAAACCAAGAGCACATTGTATATACTGTATGTTAGCTAACTTGACAATAAATTATATTTAGAAAAAAAGGAAATATGATTTTTGCTACATTATTCTTCATACTTTTGAGTGCAAAATTTTTAATTTTCTTGAAAACATTTGAAAGTCAGGTAACTTGTTTTTAGTAACTAATAGGAATACTTCCTTTTTAACTTCACAGCTTATAGTATTACCTAGAAGCTTATTAGGCACAAGAACTAAAAGGTAGAACTAACCCAAGTATTCATCAACAGACGAATACATAAATAAACCATGGTATATACATACAATGGAATATTATTCGGCTATAAAGAAGAATGAAATTCTGATATATGCTACAACACAAGTAAACCTTGAAATGTTAACACTAAGGGGTATTAAGCCAGATGCAAAGGAAATATTGCATAATTCCACTTACATAAAATATCTAGAATAAGCAAATTCGTAGAGACACAAAGTAGATTAGTGGCTACCAGGGACTTGAGTGGAGGATAAAATGGAGAGTTTTTGTTAATAGATACAATTTCCATTCGGGGTGATGGAAAAGTTTTGGAAATGGTGGTAGTTGTGTAACATTGAGAATATAATTATTGCCACTGAGTTGTACATCTAAACATGGTTAAAATGGCAAATTTTATATATATTTTACTATACTCACACAAATAGTGCTTAGGAATGATTTAGTTGAGTGGTGGTATTATTCAGGACAAACTCATGTTTAATTTTTGCATCCTTAGGCAGTAGAATCAGCAGTAAAATAAGATTATTCCCACAATTAGTTGGTTGCTACTTAATTTACTTCCTCTTCAGTTAATGAACTAAGCTATATATAAGGAAAGACATCATTTCTTAAAATATTTACAGTTACTTTTTGATTACTTACTTTGGACAGAAGGCAGAAGTATTATAAAAGTATTTTTAAGATAAATTATTGTTTTCAAAACCCAAGAGCCTTAGAGTAATTAATTTTTGACTGCTGTTTAAAATTATTAAACCTTTTCCATTTTATATATAATAATTAGGATATAAATCTAACCTCATATATTTCCTTATCCAAAATCTGTGTGCTATTTCATACACTTAGGGAATAATGTTTCTTGATTCTAATTATATTGAAAATAAAATGTCAGCATTCTCAATTTTTGTTTTTACTTTTTAAAATTATTTCTTTAAGATAAATTGATCACGTGGTGTCTAAATTTTCTTGAAAGTTCAAGTGAACTGTATTTGTTCACCTCAAATAGTATTGTCTCCTTCTTTGCTTAGGAGGAAGAAAATTACAGAGAAGAGGGAGATCCTAGAACAAGAGCATCAGATCCACAATCTCCACCTCAAGTGTCTCGTCATAAATCACACTATCGTAATCGGGAACACTTTGCTACTATACGGACAGCATCACTGGTATGTTCTTCCCTTGAATTAGAAATACATTTCTCAGGGACGCCTGGGTGGCTCAGTAGGTTAAGCATCCAACTCCTGGTTTTGGCTCAGGTCTTGATCTCACGGTTCATGAGATCAAGCTCCATGTTGGGCTCTGCACTGACAGCAAGGAGCCTGCTAGGGATTCTCTCACATCCTCTCTCTCTATGCCCCTCCCCTGTTCATGCTTGCATGCTTGCTCTCTCTCAAAATAAATAAATATTTTTTTAAGAAGAAATACATTTTTCATTTTGGATTGTGGCACCTATACTCAGGTTATGGACTATGTCTTATTTTTTTGTATCTGAGGATTATTTTGTAAAATACCCATTCAACATTTAAGTGCCTTTTATAAGATACTATATAGAATACTCTGAGAGACATTAAACTAGTAATGTCTTCACGGTGTGCAGAAATAACTAATATATTAGAATATATCAAATGCTTAAGAGGGCTAGAAGGTACTAAATAGGAATTCAGATTATTTTTGGTTTGTGGCATAAAGGAAGTATTTATAAAAGAAATTGTTTGAGATTTTAATAATTAGTTGGTTTTAGGCACAGAGAGGAAGAAAAAGTTATTTCTACAATATAAGAATTAACAGTAAGGAAATAACCGAGGCTAACCAAAATGGGGGAATGTTTGAGAAATGGCAAGTAATTCAGTTTGATGTATTCAAAATATAGTTCTGATTTCCCAAATAACAATAAAAAGTGGATTATGGGGGTGCCTGACTGGCTCAGTTGGTTAGTGTCCCAACTCTTGATTTTGGCTCAGGTCATGATCACAAGGTCCGTGAGCTTGACCTCTTCATTGGGCTCTGCACTGACAGTGTGGAGACTGCTTGGGATTCTCTCCCTCCTCTGCCCCTCCCCTGTTCATACTGTCTTTCTCTCTCAAAATAAATAAATGAACTTAAAAAAAACTTAAAAAAAGGATCATATATCAACAAGGATGTTGTTTTAGTGGGGTGCTTATTACCCTTATCAGTCAGATTAAGTAGGACCAAAACATGATAAAGGATACACTGGATAAAAAGAAATTACATTAAGATATCATACGAAAAGTAGGCTGTTAGAAAATATGACAGGAAGTAAAAAAAGATGTATCTGAGTAAAAAAGTTATCTGAGTTATCAGCTACATAAGCAGACTTTATAAATCCCATGCAGTGGCCCATGAATCTGTATGACATGTGGGGTCAAGAATGCCATCACCCACACTGGGTGTAGAGATTACTTACAAATAAAGAAAATTTTTAAAAATGATTAATTTTATATTATGTGAATTTTTAGCTCAATTTAAAAATCCAATTTATACATTTTTTTTCTTTATAATCAGTAACTTTTGTATCCTGTCCAGGAAATATGTGTTTATCCAAGTAATGATGGTAGTCCCATGTTTTCTTTTGCTTTATGATTCTGAGTTTTATGTTTAGGTCACATGATTCTTTTCAAAGCAATTTTTGTATATGGAATGATATATGAGCCAAGGTTTATTTCTTTATTTTTTATACAAATAACCAGTTGTTTCAGCAGGATTTTTTTTTTTTTAGAGAGTATGAGCTAGGGAGGGGCAGAGAGAGTGAGAATCCTAAGCCGGCTCTGTGTCCAGCACGGAGCCCAACTCGGGGATCAATCTCCCAAACTGAACTGTGCAATCATGACTTAAGCCGAAATCAAGAGTCTGAAGCTTAACTGACTGAGCCTCCCAGGTGCCCCTCAGCAGGATTTGTTAAAAAATACTTTCCTCTTTTAATTAACTTGACTCCTTGGTAGAAAATCCAATTAACTATGTGTGGCTCTGCTTCTGGATTTTATTCTGTTCCTTTGGTCTATTCAGCCTGTCCTTATACCAGTACCACACTGTTTTGGTTGCTGAAGTGTATGTCTTCCAATTTTTGTATGCTCCTCAAGATTGTTTTGGCTATTCTTTGTTTTTTACATTTCAATATAAACTTGAGAACCAACTTGTTTATTTCTTTAAAAGACCTGCTGGAAGTTTAACTGAAAACTGCTAAATGGGATCTTTTACATTAATTGCCTGCTTAGTTAACAGCAGAGTGGTCTTAAAATGCTTTTGAAAGAAATGTGTTGCTTTATTTTATTCTTTTTTCTCTATTGTTTGTATGTCTAGGTTACAAGGCAAATGCAAGAACATGAACAGGACTCTGAGCTTAGAGAACAGATGTCTGGCTATAAGAGAATGAGGCGGCAACATCAAAAGCAACTGATGACTCTGGAAAATAAGCTAAAGGCTGAGATGGATGAACATCGCCTCAGATTAGACAAAGATCTTGAAACTCAGCGTAATAATTTTGCTGCAGAGATGGAGAAACTTATCAAAAAACATCAGGCTGCTATGGAAAAAGAGGTGACTGATTCAGTATTATTAATTTGTGACCATCCCAGAATTAACCAAGATAACATTTTGATATTAGAGTATCTTTTCCTCAGAACCAAGCAAATCGATTGGAGAAAGGGAGGGACATTTATATAACATGTATAGTATGAAATACTGTGTCTGGGAACCAGTAGACATGGGATTGTTTCCTGATACTTGATAGGTTTATAGTGTCACGGTGGGTAAATCATTCAACCTTTCTGGCCCTCAGGTACTCTGGTTATCTGAAGAGTTTGATAAATCACCTATCAATAAGGTGGCTCAGGTCTCAAAAAAATCATTCATGATTCTCTTCCTTGTGTATTTTTTGGAAATCTTCCTTAAATTTATACCAGCATTTTTATATCAAACAATAATTAAAGATTAAGAGATTCAGATTAAGGTTTAGCCCATTTGTTTATTTACAAATAAATGTCATTCTACTATATGATAAAAGTACATTTTTTAGTATTAATGTTTTGTGAAACCTTTTCTTCTAAAGGTTTTTGTTGTCCCATCAGTTTCATTTTGATAGTCAAATTTGTCAAGTACAATGTAAGCTTCTCAGTAAATTCACAGAATACCTTCAGATATGTCTGACTAGTCCACAGTGAGGCATTATTTATCATAGCTACCCTATTCACCCTTCTTCTCCCCCAAAAAGAACCACTATCTCTTTATCGTAGTGGCTTATAATATAAATTTATTAATTTACATATTAATAAATATTTATCAAAATAAATATTTGATTTTGAAATCATTTGGTGAAAGAAAACTACCCTATTGGGCGTTGGGTAGTATTTTCAATAACTTAGGAAGAGGTAGATTCTAACATACTTAGGAAAGCAATTTATGAAACAGGATGTAGAATATGATTACAAATTTGTTTTAAAAATATATATGCTGGGGCGCCTGGGTGGCTCAGTCGGTTAAGTGTCCGACTTCAGCTCAGGTCACGATCTCGCGGTCCGTGAGTTCGAGCCCCGCGTCGGGCTCTGGGCTGACAGCTCAGAGCCTGGAGCCTGTTTCCGATTCTGTGTCTTCCTCTCTCTGCCCCTCCCCTGTTCATGCTCTGTCTCTCTCTGTCTCAAAAATAAATAAACGTTAAAAAAAAATTAAAAAAAAAAATATATATATATGCTTAGAAAAAGTTAGGAATATGTACCAAAATGTTTATATTGGTTATCTCTGGGTGCTAAAATCATGGAAGATTTTCCTTCTTTGTGTTTTTCTGTACTTCATAAATGTTCTACAATGTTTATGCATTGCATATATAATCAGATATAAGGTGTGCATGTCAGTCATTAGAGCGTGCAACTCTTGTTATAAGTTGTAAGTTTGAACCCCATGTTGGGTGTAGAGATCACTTACAAATAAAATCTTTAAAAAAAGAAAGATAACAATATGATGCATATATCTGATATTTAATATTTTCATATTATTTAACATATAAATAAAGGGTCAGGGTTTAACTTGAAGAGAGAGAATCTTAAGTAGGCTCCATGCTCAGCACAGAGCCTGCCATGGGGCTCCATCCCATGACCCTGGAATCATGACCTGAGCCAAAATCAAAAAGTTGGATGCTCAACCAACTGAGCCATCCAGGCGCCCCAAAGATCATCTTAAAGACAGGTTCCATTTTATTGGTTCTCTGAAATTCAGATATGGATGCTAAGTAACAATTATGAATAATTTGGTGGGGAGGATGCCTGGGTGGCTCACTCAGTTAAGTGTCTGACTCTTAATTTCGGCTCAGGTCATGATCTCATGGTTAGTGAAATTAAACTCCATTTGGGGCTCTGTGCTGAGCATAGAGTCTGCTTGGGATTTCTCCTCTTTCTCTGCCCCTTCTTCGTTTGCGTGCATTTTCTCTCTCTCTCTCTCTCTCAAATAAACTTTAAAAAATTAATTTGTTGGGTATTCTCATTTTGGTAATACTTATGCTGATTTTCTACACTTGATCTTAGCCAAAAGGCCGAGAAGCAATGTTGATTTTCTATTTTTGGTTGAAAATTACCTCCTTGGTAATGTCTTATTAAACTGTTGCCTTGAATGTATCAACTTAACTAATTCGATCCATTTTCTAAATTTCTATAGGCTAAAGTGATGGCCAATGAGGAGAAAAAATTTCAGCAACATATTCAGGCTCAACAGAAGAAAGAACTAAATAGTTTTTTGGAGTCCCAGAAAAGAGAATATAAACTTCGAAAGGAACAGCTTAAGGAGGTACTTATTTTATAAACATTTTCAAGCCAGTTGTCTGCTTACTGATTGTATGTGATGTTGATCGACTCATAGAGCCACTAAGATAACATTTTTTTTTGTTTTTTGTCACCATAAAATGTATATCAGTTTGAATGAAGACATTGATTATAATCAATTACTCTTCAGTGGATTGAGATTCTCAGTTGAGTAGGGTCTAAAAAGAATCGTTTCCTGCCAACAGAAGTTATTTTATTTATAATAGCTTTTGTAAGCACTTATTAAGTAACTGAATGATTAGAAATAAAAATATGTGAGCTGTGAAACAAAAAGCCGCACATTTCTTTCTGTATAACAGGAGTCAAACTCTATACTAGAACATTGGGTTTGAAAAGATTATAAATAGGATTCCCAATTGTAAATAAATATCCAACAGCATGCAGTTTCCCAGTGCAGTAAGAGTTAAATGTTAATGGATATATTAGTTTAAATAATCTTTTAGGTGTATAACTTGTGTATGTATGCCTCTGTGTGTGTGTGTGTGTGTTCATTTGGAATAGTGATTCTCAGTGTAGAGGAAGGGACATACTAGAGTTTTGGTGGGGAAGTTTCCTGGTGGAAGATTTTGAGAAAGACACCCTTGGGTATAATGTGGCCCGTGTTCTCCTTGTCTCTTTCTATACTGTGTGTGTATATATGTCCTCTTTGGAGAACTACTAATTTATGTGTTTGTTTTTATGTGTTTGAATATCTTGTGAACTAAAGTTATAAAGAATTGGTCTCTTTCTTGAATAACAGGGGAAGGACCATAAGGTTAGTAGTCTCTGAAAAATCAACTTACACTTAGGAATGATGGCTGATTTGTATTCTCTGCAATATTGATGTTTTTTTAGGTTGAAAATATGCTAGTATTAACATCCTAGGGTTTGTCTCATTGAGTGTATCATGAATGTTCTCATCTTGCCCAATATAAATGCAATTTCATTTTAGATCGTTTCTAAGATGATATTTAAAATGCTATAGAGGGACACTTGGGTGGCTCAGTCGGTTAAGTGTTCTGACTCTTGATTTCAGCTCAGGTCATGATCTCACTGTTCATGAGTTCAAGCCCTGCATCAGGCTCTGTACTGACAGTGCGGAGCCTGCCTGGGATTCTCCCTTTCTTTCCCTCTCTCTCTCTGCCCCACTCCCTCACGTGCACAAGTATGTTCTTTCTGTCTCTCAAAAATAAATAAATTTTAAAAATGAATACAATGCTGTAGAAAAGCATTGGTTTTTATTTGTTTAGTGGTATTATAATGCCAAATATTAAATACCACTCATAAATAATGTCTCTGTTCTCCCCTGGTTTTGTTGATTTTCCATTTAATTTCCAAGGCTTTTATATTGAGTACATCCGTAATCTTGCCAAAAGCTTGATATTTAGAATGTCAAAAACCAACTGAGACATAACTGTATTGTAGCCCTAATTTTAATTTACATTTGATTTTCCCCTGAAAGCACCACCTTCTGTCTATTCTTGGGATGGATTTAAAGAAAGATATGTTTTACTTCATTTACCAATTATTATGTACTTTTGAGTCATCATACTTGTAGTTATGCAGAACCAAAAGGTATGCATGTTTTCTAATGTATTTTTCTCTTTTCCTGTCCTAATTCACCGGTAACTCAAGAAAAAGGAAACTATTTACCTAACTCCTTAAGGTCATTGCCCTGTTTGAGCATTAGAGAGAACACAAATTCAGTACTTTTATTTAAATTTACCAGCTACCAGGGCGCCTGGGTGGCTCAGTTGGTTAAGCATCCGACTTCAGCTCAGGTCACGATCTCATGGTCCGTGAGTTCGACCCCGCGTCCGGCTCTGTGCTGACAGCTAGGAGCCTGGAGCCTGCTTCAGATTCTGTGTCTCCCTCTCTCTCTGACCCTCCCCCGTTCATGCTCTGTCTCTCTCTGTCTCAAAAATAAATAAACGGTAAAAAAATAAAATAAAAATAAATAAATAAATTAATTAATTAATTTACCAGCTACCAAATATTACATTAACTACTTTCATGTAGTTAATTTTTATGTTTTTTTCTTTTTCTCTTTCTTTCTTTCTTTCTTTCTTTCTTTCTTTCTTTCTTTCTTTTGTTTTAATATTTGTTTATTTTTGGGAGAGTGCATGTGAGGGAGGGGCAGAGAGAGAGGAGGACAGGATCCAAAATGGGTTCTGCTCACAGGCTGACAGCAGCAAGCCCAATGTGGGGCCTCAAACTCACAAACCACTAGATCATGACCTGAGCCGAAGTTGGATGCTCAACTGACTGAGCCACCCAGCTACCCCAATTTTTATGTATTTTGAACTGAGTTGTTTTTTTGTTGCCAGGAACTGAATGAAAACCAGAGCACCCCAAAAAAGGAAAAACAAGAATGGCTTTCAAAGCAGAAGGAGAATATACAACATTTCCAAGCAGAGGAAGAGGCTAATCTTCTTCGACGACAGAGGCAATACCTAGAGCTGGAGTGCCGTCGCTTCAAGCGAAGAATGTTACTTGGACGCCATAACTTGGAGCAGGACCTTGTCAGGGAGGTATGTTTGAGTGATATGAAATCAGAAATAAGTCCCATCACATTTCAGTTATAAGGCCTTTGCACTCATTCTCTCTGCCTAAATCCTTCTTCCCCAGATACCCAATCTATATAGCTAGCTCTCTCTCCTCTCCCTTCTTTAAATGTTCTTCTTTGTACTTTTTTCTCTTACACATACACTTTTTGGGGGAAGTCTCTCTTCCCAACTAGAATGGAAATTATGTGAAGTCCTAGGTTTTGTACAGGTCTTTGTATCCCTAGTGTCTGGCCCATAGTAGGCATTCAATAAATATTTATTAAATAAATAATATTTATTATTTATCCATGAATGAAGTATTAATTTTTAAATATGAGAAAATTAATTGGATGATTTATGCCTTTTGATCTGAAATGAGTGCCATGAATTGTGTGTTACCACTTAACACATTGTTATAATCATACATTTATTAACTGGTCAAGTGTAGAAACTCTTATCAAAATGAAAACAATTTTTTTTCATATCAGGGATAACTGTGAACATAGATAAATTTATTTCCAAGATGGCTTAAAATAAGCTTCAAGTATAGCATAACTGTTCAAATTCAGTAATAATTAAAGAAATTGAAATTAAAACAGTTGCATCAATTAGATAAGAACAATTAAAAAGACTGGTAACATGGGGAAATGGACAGTATTGGTAAGTATAAAGTATAAACTGATACTGCCCTTTTGGAGTATAATTCAGCAATAGGTTTTAAAATTTAAAAAAATAAAATTTAATATGCATCTATATTTTTACCAAATCTACTTCTGGGACTGTATCCTAAAGAAATAATAACATCGGGCGCCTGGGTGGCTCAGTCGGTTAAGCGTCTGACTTCAGCTCAGGTCATAATCTTGTGGTTTGTGAGTTCGAGCCCCACATCGGGCTCTGTGCTGGCAGCTGGAGCCTGGAGCCTGCTTCAAATTCTGTGTCTTCCTCTCTCCCTGCTCCTCCACTGCTCATGCTCTGTCTCTCTCTCTGTCTCTCAATAATAAATAAACGTTAAAAAAAATTTTTTTAAAAAAGAAACAGTAACATGGTTATATGATGTATCTATCATGCCATGGATATTTATTGAAAATTTGTTTAAAGCAGAAAAATGGAAAAATTAGGAATTGCAAAGCAGTAGCTTACTATTGAAACTTAAATTTAAAAACAATTTTTTTTAATGTTTATTTTTGAGAGAGAGACAGAACGTAAGTGGGGGAGGGGCAGAGAGAGAGGGAGACACAGAATCTGAAGCAGGCTCCAGGCTCTGAGCTGTCAGCACAGAGCCTGATGGCAGGGCTCTAACTCATGAGCTGTGAGATCATGACCTGAGCCGAAGTTGGGCGCTTAACCAACTGAGCCACCCAGGCACCCCTTACCATTGAAACTTAAAAAAAAAAGATCTTTATGTACTGATCTGGTGAAGATGTATGTCCATTATATTTTTAGGTGAAGAAAGCACATTACAGGCCTATAATGTATATTGGTATTCAGTTTTAAAACTATAGGTTTTGTATAACAGATGTGTCATGATAAGCATGGGGGGATATTTTGGAAACATTTGCACCAAACTGTTGGCTTCTGGAGAAAGGGCAAAGGAGGCAAGTTTAACTTCTACACTTCTACAGTGTGTTTGGGTGTGGGTGTGTCTGTTGTATGTGATACACGTGTTTCTTTTATTCTGAAAAAAATTTATTGAGCATGATGTGCTAGGTATTATTCTGAGAACTTCACATTTATGAACTTGTTTCATCCTCACATTAAATCTATGAAATTGCTATATTATCTTCATTTGAGAAGTGATGAAGCTGAAGCCAAGAGTTTAAATAACTAATCCAAAGACTTACTGCTCATCAGTAGCAGAGCTATGATTTAAAATACAGGCAGCCTAGCTCTACAGTCCATGTTTTTAACCACTACACTACATTGGGTATACTGCATGTAATAGACTTGAATAGCATACTCTGAAAAAATACACTGGATGACTTGTGAACCCTCTTCAAATATAAAACTAGGAAACAATAAAGAAAGGAAAGAGGGGAGGACATTAAACCTCTTGAGATAGATTTGGTACCTTTTAAACTCACTGCATGAAGTAGTGTTAATGAATAGTAAATGAACAGTGTAAGGAAATGTGCTAATTGTTTATTTACTACAGCAAATATTATAAAACTCTAATACGATGCAGCCATTATTACATCGGAGGATTACATCTATTTCTTGGTTATTCTGTTTCTTAGGATTTTTTTTCCAGGCATCATACAGCAGTAAATTATACTTTTGCTTTTTGTGTTGTGGATTAGGAGTTAAATAAAAGGCAGACTCAAAAGGACTTAGAGCATGCCATGCTACTGCGACAACATGAATCCATGCAAGAACTGGAGTTCCGTCACCTCAACACAATTCAGAAGATGCGCTGTGAGTTGATCAGATTGCAGCATCAGACTGAGCTCACAAACCAGCTGGAATATAACAAGCGAAGAGAACGAGAACTAAGGCGAAAGCATGTCATGGAGGTTCGACAACAGCCTAAGAGTCTGAAGGTACCCCTTTAACCTAAGCTTCTTGATAAAGGGGGAAAAGAGATAAAATGCATCCATGTAAACTGTAAAAGTCTAAGAGGTCTGGCATACAGAATTTGAATAAACTTTTTTCTTTTCATTTTAAGAATGTTTGGTTAGTTTTAATGTGGAGTGTCCATAGCTGTAGACTTTTTGCTTGTGTATTTTTCAGCAGCGTACCAAAACTTTTGACTGTGGGAAGTACCATAAACATGAATCAAAATTCTTACTTTAAATGTACCCAAAATGTGCAATGCTGATATTACGGTCTACATGTCAACATGGTAACCTGTTGTCTTCTCACTGTTGTCCCAAGTAATACAGTTTTGGAATCTTATTTCCTCTAAATATGATTTGTTTCCAGAAAAGGCACTAAGTTCTTAATCAGCACAAAAGCAATGAATGAAAACTGCTTTTTTATCCCCTCTCCCTTCATTATCTATACTTACCGTAAGAGGAACAAGGGAATCATCACAGTGTTACCCCCAGTCTGCTTGCTTTCTTTCTTTGCTTGGTAGTGTAGGTAAAAACCATGGTAGTTGGAGGTATAATATTTTTTTTAATTGGCACATCAGGGTAAAGCAAATTGTTATATGCCTCCCTCTCCAAAATAAGGAAAAACAAGTGTTGGTGATATATAATACAAAGGACTTTAAATTTTGTATTTATTTTGAATACAGGAACTCATTCATATAATATGAAATTCAAAATATACCAAAGTATATTATAAAGATTTCCCCCACTCTGCCTCTCCAGCCAGCTGATCTAGCCCTGAATCAACCAGAGTTAACAATTCTAGGATGTTTTCAAATTTTATAACTTGTAATAAATACTTGAAGGAATATAATCAATCACATTAATCTTAATGAGCAAAAACAAAACCATCTACTACATAAGCTGTTGTCTATAGTAGTACCTCAGTTAATTTTATTTACATCCATTAAAGCCTACATCCCACAGTATTTCCTTTTTAAACTTTACCCTGACCCCTTTTATTTGATAATTTAACTATAGAACTGTTCTTTGTCTTACCTGAGTAACTGTCCTGGAGTGAAGTGCAGTTCATTCACAGAGGTAATCTATGTTAAAATCTATACCCAATCATAACTCTGATTCCCACCCAACTCCATTCTAATAGGCTGTCTTGAATGAGATATAGAAGCAGAATTAAAGTGTTTTACCCTTTCCTTGTGAAGGATAAAATTTCACTTTGCTATGTCTTCAAAATAACTAACATCAATTAAAGAGTAGCTTGTGTTGACTACCCATATAACCTTCATTAGTCATTGCTTAGAAAAACTGGAATTCATAATGATTTTTCAGCTTTGTTTTGTCTTTGTAATGAAGATCTTTGTCTACAGAACAATTTCCCACCAAAAGATTTTTAAAACATGTCTGTAAAATTAGTTACCATTTTATTTATTTATTTTTAAATGTTTATTTATTTTTGAGAGACAGCGACAGAGAGCAAGCAAGGGAGGGGCAGAGAGAGACAGACACAGAATCCAAAACAGGCTCCAGGCTCTGCAATGCGTGGGGCTAGAACTCATGAACCACGAGATTATGACCGGAGCCAAAGTCGGACACCCAACCGACTGAGCCACCCAGGCAGGCACCCCAGTTATCATTTTAAAGTCAGCAGTACCCAGAAGTAAACCAAACTGAAAGCTTGTGAGTTTTCTATAGTCATACCATAAATCTAATATGACTGCATTTCGTTGAGACTTGGAATAGGTAGTTGTTTGATATTTAACCCTTCCTCTCTGTTTCCTCTTGTTGGAGCCTTTTCAGTTTGAAAGCTTATAAACACTAGATTTGATTTTTACAGATACTGTACAAAAAGTGAGGAAAAAGTAGTGTTTCATAGTCATGGACTTTGAATAGAAAGCCTCCTTTTCTTTATTTTTTAAAGTTGACAAACTTGTGTGCAAGCAGGGGAGGGGCAGAGAGAGAGAGGGAAAGAGAGAATCCCGAGCAGGCTCCACACTCAGTGCAGAGCCCAATGTGGGGCTCAGTCTCATAACCGAGAGATCATGACCTGAGTCGAAATCCAGAGTTGGACACTTAACTGACTGAGCCATCCAGGCATCCCTAGAATGATTCCTTTAATGACCAGTGAGCTCAAGATTTTCCATAAAGGAAATCATCCTGTTACATTAGTAGGGAAGAAAATCACGATACTTACTTAGTTATGTATATCTATCTACTTGCTCAATTTGAACAAAACAGACTAGATTTTAACACGAAGTCGTTCCAATTTTATTTGACTAAATCGTAACAGTTGTCTCTTTCAGCTTTCTTCAAGACTTTAATGGGGACTAGGGGGACTTTAGTTTGAGCACTTACGTAAGTTGGAGTTGGGGTACCATTTCTGTAAAATGGATTGGGTAAACACTTAATTGCCTACTCGGCTGTTTCTTCATCTGTCATCCAGATGATAGTGTTAAATGATTAGAAACAACTGTAACTGTGTTCTAGTTTTCATTTGAGTTTAGTATTGAGGGATACAGTTTATTCTTGGTTATAAGTATTAGTATTATTCATGTGAAAAAATTTTCAAGTTCTTTTTTCTTACTACGCTAATATAGAATGATAATTTTCTTGATATAATATTTTAGAAATAAAAACTTTTAAAAGAACGAATGTTATACAGAGGCAGGAGAGAATGTCTAAATTGTATTGTTTGATTCCTAGCTAAGTTGGAGGAATTTTGTTAACCAAGGACAGCATTTAAGTGTGGTACTACCAAGCATAGAGTTTTGCTTGGTCTCTACTAAGCAAGAGTTTTGCTTTCTAGCTAGACAATTCTTGACCCTTCACAGAATAAAGTATATGACTATGACATAGTGCTTCAGTTGGTGTGAAATACGGAAAAGGTCTCTTTGGGGCGCCTGGGTGGCTCAGTCGGTTGAGCGGCCGACTTCGGCTCAGGTCATGATCTGGCGGGTCTGTGAGTTCGAGCCCCGCATCGGACTCTGTGCTGACAGCTCAGAGCCTGGAGCCTGTTTCAGATTCTGTGTCTCCCTTTCTCTGACCCTCCCCCATTCATGCTGTGTCTCTCTCTGCCTCAAAAATAAGTAAACGTTTAAAAAAAAAAAAAAAAAAAAGGTCTGTTTGAGGTTGTAGTATTACAAGGGGTGGTGAATAGTTCCTTGACAAGTGTTTTACTTTGGTGTAATACGTGCATTTGTTGCACACTGAATCAACCAATCAATATCTAGCAGTATTTATATTTAGGTAAAATAATTTCAAGTGTAGTTTCTGCCTTAGTGTAGTAAATGAATATATTCTCATTTACAGGCTTACTCAGTATACTTTACAGAATTATATCTCATCTTGTTAAATCTTATTAAAACCTGAGTTCAGTGATTAGCAAAAACTAAAGCCAAAACTCTCTGTCTTAGAGCTCAATTATTTTATCTCAGAAATATTTATTTAGCTCATGGCTCTTATCACTCCAAGAAAGGATGTCCTCTCCCTTGCCCCATGACTTTATTTTTTTTAATTATTTTTAAAATTTTTAAATTTTATTTAAATCCAAATTAGTTAACATATAGTGTAATAATGACTTCAGGAGTAGAATTTAGTGATTCGTCACTTACATATAACACCTAGTGCTCATCCCAACAAGCGCTTTCCTTAATGCCCATCACCCATTTGGCCCAGTCCCCCCCGCCCCAACACCTCATCCCATAACTTTTGTTTGACCTTTAAAAGGTTAGTTAACTTGACTGACTTTCAAGTTTTTGCTAAGGATGTTCCTACCTAATTTATTTCCTTAAGGAAAAGAATTGTATGAAGCAATATTAGTCTGTTACTAATACCCTGCTTTTGTGGAATCTGTCATACACTATGTAGTTAGAGTTGAGGTTGTTATTAAAAGAAATTGAAGCAAAGTGTTTCAGATATGGAAGAGAGTAAATATGCTTATTTTCTGCCTCAGAGATTTGATAAAATATTGTCTGGCCAATAAAATACTTTGCTACATGTAATCAATGAGAAGAAATTTGATTTTCTGTCATTAATATATACCATAATCAAAGCTAATTTTAATACCTGCTCATCACTAAATTTACTAACAAAATAATGACTATTGCTTGAAGTCCTGTGATAAATGAGGTTCTTGATATTTTAATGTTTTAAATTAGAGCTTTTGTTATAAAAATGCATAGAATCCAGTGGTTTGACCCAATAGCCAAGTGTAAAAGTACCTGTGACGTTATGATCTGACCTTTTTGTTTTCTCCCTTTCTCCTAGTAGCCTTTCTTTTAATGAAAACCTAAGGTATACCAAATGCCAAATGTTAAAAATATATGCATCTATTTTTTTCTTCCCAGTCTAAAGAACTCCAAATAAAAAAGCAGTTTCAGGATACCTGTAAAATCCAAACCAGACAGTACAAAGCATTAAGAAATCACCTACTGGAGACTACACCAAAGAGCGAGCACAAAGCTGTTCTGAAACGGCTCAAGGAGGAGCAGACCCGGAAGTTAGCCATCTTGGCTGAGCAGTATGACCACAGCATTAATGAAATGCTCTCCACACAAGCTGTGAGTTTGTTTTATTTAGACAAAATAAATTTAGTGCTCCTTTCTTTCTACCAGCAATGAAATCCCAGCAATTAAAATACTAGTTAGAAATGATACTTCTCCCGCAGCTTGGGAAATAATGGTGATGGTCCATATTCTTCCTTCTCTGAGCATTGCTTGGAAGTATGCATGATGTATGCAGAATTCTTATTGATACATTCAGACATGAAGTTTTATTTATTTATTTTTAAAATCTTTCCAGGGAGGGGTGCCTGGGTGGCTCAGTCAGTTAAGTGTCTGACTTCGGCCTGGGTCATGATCTTACCATTCCTGTTCCTGAGTTCAAGCCCCACATCAGGCTCTGTGCTGACCTGAGTTCAAGCCCTGCTTCGGCTCTGTGCTGACAGCTCAGAGCCTGGAGCCTGTTTCAGATCCTTTGTCTTCCTATCTCTCTGCTTCTCCCCTATTCATGCTCCGTGTGTGTCTCTCTCAAAAATAAACATTAAGGGGGCGCCTGGATGGCTCAGTCAGTTCGGCGTCTGACTTCGGCTCAGGTCATGGTCTCACGGTTCATCAGTTTAGGCCCCGCATTGGGCTCTGTGCTGACAGCTCAGAGCCTGGAGCCTGCTTCAGATTCTCTCTGCCCCTCCCCAGCTCATAGTCTGTCTGTCTGTCTGTCTGTCTGTCTCTCTCAAAAATAAACATTTTTAAAAAATTTTTTTAATTAAAGTCTTCCCAGAGAAGTTTCTCTTTTTATAAATTTTACTTTGAGAGAGTCAGAGAGTACATATGCACATGCGCATGCAGACACACACACGCACGCACGCACGCACACGCGCAAGTTGGGGAGGGGCAGATAGAGAATCCCAAGCAGGCTCTGAGATGTCAGCAGATCCACACCCCTCACAGCTGGAACTAAGGAACTGTGAGATCATAACCTGAGCTGAAATCAAGAGTTGGAGGCTTAATCAGCTGAGCCACCCAGGTGCCCCAGACATAAAATTTTTTTGTTTTGTTTTTTAAGTTTATTATTTATTTTGAGAGAGAGAAAGCACAAGCATGAGTGGGGAAGGAGCAGAGAGAGAGAGAGAGAGAGAGAGAGAGAGAGATAGAATCCCAAGCAGGCTCTGCGCTATGGGCACAGATGCTGATTTGGGGCTCAAACTCACAACCCGTGAGTTCATGACCTGAGCCGAAGTCAAGAGTTGGATGGTCTATTGACTGAGCAACCCAGGTGCCCCTAGACACTAAGTTTTAAACAAGCTCTCTGCCAGTGCCTCTTAGCACATGCCTGTTGAGGCTTATCCAAAAAGCATATCAAGATTGGAACAGCAGCTTTGTTAGGTAGTGGGTAAAAAGTAGTACTATATTTGGAATCCAAATGGTAACATTTGAATAGAAATGTAAAATATTTTCTATATAAGTTTCATAAACATGTTTTTTTGGTATTTTAGAGTCTGTAGGCCAGGAAGCAAAATTGAGGATATTATGTGGATACTTATATAGCTATTTAAAATGTAACTACTTCAAATGTAAAAACCATTCTTAACTAGTGGAGTATATAAAAAAATGAAAGCAAAAAAACCCAGCTGCTGCCCAGATTTGGCCAGTAAGCTGTTTGCTGGTCCCTATGCTGTAGTTATTTTCATTGGAGAGAAAACATTCAGAGTCATACATATTACCTGATCAGATTCTAGATTTTTCTTACGAAAAATATGGTTATTTAGCCATCTTCCAAAGAGCTGATGATAGCTTTATCTTCCTAAAGATAAAGGTTACTAGACGTTCCTTTTTCAGAGATGTTCATTCCACGACATGAGAGAGAACAATTGTATATCCTACAAAAGAGTAGTCTGTCTTCTTTCACACCTCCTCTTTTCCATAGGTCAGGAGTAGAGCGCTCACAGTTAGATATATTTGTTTTCCTTCTTTCTTTCAGCTACGTTTGGATGAAGCACAGGAAGCAGAATGCCAGGTTTTAAAGATGCAGCTGCAGCAGGAACTGGAGCTATTGAATGCATATCAGAGCAAAATCAAGATGCAAGCCGAGGCACAACATGATCGGGAGCTTCGAGAGCTTGAACAGAGGGTCTCCCTCCGCAGGGCACTCTTAGAACAAAAGGTATAAGTAATATGAGGAAGGTAATTGTGCTAGTGTTTGCTTTTAGCAAAAGCATTTTATACATATTTTTCATATTGACAGAGGTGGCATTGGATTGTTTTCATAATACCATATTTCCTTAATTCTAGTTTTGGTAGCGTTTTGCTTTTTCTTTAAAATTATTGATTTGGGTGCTTGGATGGCTCAGTTGATTAAGTGTCTGACTCTCGGTTTTGGCTAAGTTCATGATCTCAGGGTTTGGAGTTCGAGCCCTGCGTTGGGCTCTGCTCTGAAAGCGTGGAGCCTGCTTGAGATTTCTGTCTCTCTGCCCCTCCGTGGTTTGCTCTTGCTCTCTCTTAAAAAATAAACACTTAAAATTAAAAATAAATAAAATTATTGACCCAATAATTAACCTTATAATTATTGAGTTCTAAACATCAAGGAAATATAATTAAGTAGTAATTGCTAGAAAAAGGAATATGGGGTTCTGTGAAGACAGTTGAATTGGGAGAGAGTAGTTCTGTCTCTGTGTTCCTCACTTCTTTTGTGTACCTTCTCTCGTTAAGGAGATTGGGGGTGAAAAAGGAGATTGGAGAAAAACTTGGATAGTGAAGAAACAGAACATTAGTAATTGCCTGGGAGAAGCAGGAATGAAGCATCAGGAATATATACTTGTATATCTTGGGCCTGTAACTATACAGATTGGTGGAAGATTATTAGAGGGCAGGAGGTAAAACCAGTTCCACATAGGTGAAAAATCAGGCTGAAAATGTTACTTCTAGACGTATCTTCACTTACTTATTTTTTACTTATTCTTTGTCAGATATATTAAAGAACAGAACTATAATCTCCAAATTCATTTCATCCTTTAAGGTAGTAGAGCTGTGTGTGAGTATTATGTATGTTTTAGGGAAAGGGTGATGGGCAGAATTTTGAGAGGAAAAGTATTTGTTTTTAGAAGTATACTTAACCCTTAACGCAGGGGTTAGGGGCTGTGACAACCCATGCAGTTGAAAATTTGTGTATAACTTTTCTTACACATTATAAAATTGACCGGAAGCTTTACCGACAACATAGTTGATTAACACATATTTTGTATGTTATATGTATTATATACTGTATTCTTACAGTAAAGTAAGTTAGAGAAAATAAAACAGGTATTTTTTTAATGTTTATTTTTGAGAGAGCGCAAGTGGGGGAAGGGCAGAGAGAGAGGAGACAATGGATCCGAAATGGGCTCTGTGCTGACAGCAGCAAGCCCGAGGTGGGCTTGAACTCATGAACCAGTGAGATCATGACCTGAGCCAAAGTCGGAAGCTCAACCACCTGAGAGCCACCCAGGTGCCCCGAGAAAAAAAAATATTATTGAGAAAATACATTTACAGTACTGTACTATATTTACTGAAAAAAACCCACATGTAAGAGAATCCATGTCATCCAAACTTGTGTTGTTTAAGGAGCAACTGTAGTAGAATATCAGTTTTATCTAGGATTCAGAGCTATGTTCAAGAATTCCTGGGCCATAAGCTCCCAACAGCTGGTATAGTCTTAGGTCCATTGTAAGTGAATACTTTTCTAATGGTCTTGCCTAATGAAAGTTGTCATTGTTTCTGGATAAAAATACAATGCCTTCTTATATTAAAAAATAATAGTCTCAAAAAATCCACTAAGATGTTACTATTTCCCTGGGACAGCTGTCTTTATTGCTGGCTTCTTTGAGAGGTATTTGCTTCTATAAATTATCTCAGTTATGTTTCTCACTCAAGATGAGAAACATAGAACACATATAAAATTTGAGAAGAATCTAGTTTGGGGATAAGCAGGTGGCTCTGTTCGTTAAGTGTCTAACTCTGGATTTTTGCTCGGGTCATGATCTCACAGTTTGTGGGTTTGAGCCCCACATCAAGCTCTGCTCTGGATTCTCTCTCTCACCTCTCTCTGCCCCTCCCTGCTTGTGCTTTATTTCTCTCTCAAATAAATAAACTTTAAAAGAAAAAAGAAAAATCTAGTTTGTACTATGTACAGATTTCATAAATATGATTCCAATTTGAATATTTAAAATTCACTGTAAAGTTCTGTCTCTTATGCTTCAAAATTATCACCAAAAGGAAAACTTCTATAGTATCGTAGAAATAGTGTTGTGAGAGAAATATAGGTACTATTATAATATATTTGTATTTTTATAGCTCCACCTAGTGGTTGAGAGTTAAACAGTGCTAATTAGTATCTTACTTAGGTACAGTCTTATTTCAATATATGAACCAAAGTTTACATGTTCTGCAAAGCCTGGTGTAAAACTGTACCCACTGGTAAAGACGCAGTGGTACTCTCCTGCTGCGTAGGAGTACTGCTCCTACTGCGTAGGGGGACTGTTAGTCCATTTTGAAAAGCAATTTGGATGTATATGTTGAGCTTTAGAATTGTTAAGTATTTAATATTTTAAGAATTTAGTCTAAGAAAAAGAAATCCAAAATATAGGGGGGAATATGCATAAAAATTATCACTATAACATACTTTATAATGGTTTAAAACACCTAACCATCTAGGTTACTGGAAGGATGGGGGCTCAGGCAGGGGTGGACGATGGATTAAATGGGTGATGGGGATTAAGGATGGCACGTGTTGTGATAAATCACTAAATCCTACATCTGAAACTAATACACTGTATGTTAACTAATTGGAATTTAAATAAAAACATGGGAAAAAAATAAAAAAATAAAACACTTAACCATCTGAAATAGAGATATAATTAAGTAATTATGACCAAGCCAATGAAATCTTCTTACTCAGCCATTTAAATGATGGCTACAAAGACAGTGTTAATATGGGGAAATGCTTATGATATGTTGAATGAAATAAAAATGACAAATTATACTTAAAGTGAATTGAAAGAATGCTAGTAGTGGCAATATTAATACAGAGATTTGATTGATTCTTCTTTTTTTTTATTATTTGAGAGAGAGTGCCCACAAGCGAGTGGGGGAGGGACAGAGAGAGAAAGGAGATAGAAAATCCCAACCAAGCAGGCTCAGCACTGTCAGTGCAGAGCCCGATGAGGGCTCGAACCCACAAACCGTGAGGTCATGACCTGAGCCGAAATCAAGAGTCAGACACTAAACCAGCTGAGCCACTCAGGTGCCCCAATTGGTTGTTTTTTATTTTTAAAATATTAACTTTGATAATGGAAAGTGCTTATGATATTTTAGTATTAATAATAAAAGAACAATAGGGTGATAAATAGTGCTTTGAGTTGCTGCTTGATTTTTAGGGCTAATGTTTACATTTCAAGTGAAGCACATGACTATAAAGTAGTTGGGTCATTTGGCAACTACCAAGTCCATGTACCTTCTCTACAAAAACTTTGAAAATTTTTAACAGCTATTTTTCTGCACTTTGTACCTACTGGTTGTACAGATAAGAAACCATCATCTGAAAATAGAGGTGAAATCAGAGTTGTTCATAGATGAATAACAATTCTCTTTGAAGATTGCTTTCAGCCTCCAAATGAACCAAAAATTGTTCCTTTAGGTTGTTGAGACACCAACAATGTAAGCTGCACTTGACTCACATGAGGTCTTATTACAACTTTTCTTGCTCTTCCTTTACATAAACAGCAAGATAACATAACTATAAATGTTAAATTCCATGTGAATTTTAGACATGCATGAAAAGTGGCAGTGTCTTTGAAGTATAAATGGGCTTTTTTATTATCATTGAATTTTCTTTCAGTATTTCACAGCATCAACAACATGGTTGGTAGGTGTTTTTTTTGTTTGTTTTGTTGTTGTTATTGTTGTTTTTGTTTTTATAATTTTTTGAGGGGGAGGGCAGAAGGAGAGGGAGAATCTTAAGCAGGCTTCACGCCCAGTGCAGAGCCAGACGTGGGGCTCGATCTCATGACTGTGAGATCATGACCTGTGTGGAAACCAAGAGTTGGGTGTTCAACTGACTGAGCCACCCAGGCACCCCTCAGTATGTCACAGCACCAACAACATGGTTAGTAGTTTTTAAGTAAGAATCGACAATTGGAATATTTTATAGGACCTTTCTTTGTGGAACATAAAAATCACATTTAATTTCAAAGGAGATGGGTTGGAAGAGCCTCTCAAAAGTCTTAATTATGGTGATTCTTACCTACCCAGTGAAACCACCTTTCTAATTTTCAGAAATAACTAACATCTTTTAAAAGAAATGGGAATTAATATAGCCCATCACAAATCTTAGTTTTCACTTTTATCTTGTTGAAAAATGTTCTGAGTTTAAGTGACAAAACTAATCAAAATTAAAACTGTGCTTACTAGATAAAAGGTTGAGAAACATTAATGTGTAAAATATATATGTATATATGTATCTGGTTGCTGTACCCCAACCAGACACATAGATACATATATATTTTTAAGTAGGCTTCACACCCAGCACAGAGCCCAGTGTGGGGCTTGAACTCATGACTGTGAGATCAAGACCTGAGCTGAGACCAAGAGTCAGATGCTTAATGAACTGAGCTGCCCAGGTGCTCCAGTGTGTTTAATACTTTTGTCATGAGTTTCCTTCATAATATGCAAGACATCTGGATCAGTTATATACTTAGCACATTCTCATCATTTATTAGATCCCTTGAATTAAAATAAATGCTTTTAGCAAATGGATTTTTGAAAGTTTTACATAAAAATATTTAAAAGAAAAATTTGAAGTTCTTTGAATCCTTAGAGATATGTAAATTCTATATGAATCGGGTATTTTATATAAAGAGAGTAAAAGTGGAAAATTATTTTACAAATTCACAATCATTTTTCTTAAAACTTGACAAGTTTAGGGGCACCTGGCTGACTCAGTAGATCATGCGACTCTTGATCTCGGGGTTGTGTGTGAGTCCAAGCCCCATGTTGGGTGCAGAGATTACTTAAAAATAAAACCTTAAAAAAAAAAAACTTAAAAAAAAACTTGACAACTTTAGAAAAACATAAATAGAAATTAAGATGTCTTTAGTCCCACCATTCAAATCACCACAGTTAACAATTTGATGTCTTTCCCTCAGAAAAAGCATTCATGTGTAATCTTAAATTCTTCTTCAGCCTTGGTATGAGATGCTTACTGTAAAACTTTGTAACACTTTAGTACTTAGAATGTTCAATAATTTTCATACTCTTCTTACTGGAATCCATCTGGCCATAATAATTATTATTTTATCATTTTCTCATGCCCTTACACGTGTTCCTTCTGCTGAAAATATCTTTTCCTCCCCTTTGTCTTCCTGGTAGATCTGTTTTCTTCCTTCAGAATCCAGTTTCTGCCACCTCCTCTGAGAATACTTTGCCCTCGTCTCTCTCCCTTATAGAGTGAATCACTCCATCCCTTTTTATTTTTGTACCTTATAAATTCGTTATTATGTCTTACCACATTCTATTGAGATTTTGTATTTGCATGTGTCTCCCATGCTAAACTTCATATTCTTTAAAAAGGGTACTTCTGAAAACTTGATACATAAGAACTAAACATTTGTTGAATTAAAGTTCTGCAGAGAAGTGACTGTTGGCTTAAATCATCAAATACCTTGATATCTGATTTAATGCTCCTTTATCTCTTTTTATCTTTTAAAAACTGTTTATGGAAATTTTCAAACATACACAAGTAGGAATTAGTACAATGGAATCTCCCAGTACTCACCACCCAGCTTCAACAGTTACTAATATTTTGCTAATTTTTTCTTATCTGTCCCCCTGCTCCACACCCACAGCTTTATGTGGTGGAGGCAGGAGGTGGGGAAGAATGTCTGGAGTATTTTAAAGCAAATTTCAGCATACCATCATTTGACTCCTAAATATAGATAAAGACTTTTTGAATTTAACATAATGATAATTCCATTGTGATATCTAAGAAAATTCATAATAAAATTTTAATAATGTTTAATACTCAGTCCGTGCCTAAGTTTCCCCTTTTATCTCAAAAATGTCTTAAGTTGGTTTATTTGGATTGGGGCCCAGACAGAGTCTACACATTGCATTTGGTTAATTTTTTTTTTTAAGTTTTTAAAATTTATTTAGAGAGAGAGCGAGAGCGAGAGAGAGAGAGAGAGAGAGAGAGTGAGCTGGGGAGGGGCAGAGAGAGGGAGAGACAGAATCCCAAGCAGGCTCTATGCCACTAGTGCAGAGCCAGACATGGAATTTGAACTCCTGAACTGTGAGATCATGACCTGAGCCAAGACCAAGAGTTGACTGCTTAACCAACTGAGCCATCCAGGCACCTCTGGTTAATTATCTTTTAAGTCTTTTAGTCTGTAACCACTCCTGCCCCCCCCCCTTTTTTTTTTTTTACTGAGGATTGGATCATTTACTCTGTAGGAATTCTCACATATGAATTTGACTTATTTAATTTTTGTGGTGTCATTTAATGTATTCCTGTCTCCTTTACTTCATATTTCCTGTAAACTGGTAATTAAATCTGGAGGCATGATAATATTTAAACTTTCTTTTCTTTCAAAAAATTTTGCAGGTAATTTTCATAAGGGTTACTGTGTACTTCCTTTTGCATCACATCAAGAGATACATAATGTCTAGTTGTCTCACTTTTAAATGATATTGATCAGTGGGTTCAGGTTTTGTCCATCTGATCATTCAAGAGTTCTCTATCAACCTTTTTTTTTTCATTATCTATTGACTATTATGTATTTTTTAATATTAAAAAAAAATCCTATACAGCCAACTATCTTTATTTGTAATACCTTCCAGTTTTTCAGAACTGATGATGATGGCTACCCAGCTATGAATCTTTAGCTCCATAGAATCTTCTAACTTTTTAATGAAAACTTTTTAGGTTTTTTGGTTTGTTTGTGTTCACTTAAAGTTTTGGTCTGTCTAGAATATGGTATTAAGATGGGGTTCCATTTCCTTCTAGATATTAGCCAATTGTGCTTCCATTATTTTTTTCCCATTAAGTACTGCTTTTGTCTTGCATTAAAAGCCTGAAAACTGAGATCTTCATTCTAATTCTATTTTACTAATTATCTGTTTCACACCAATACCATATTTTATTAGAGTGACATTATGGGATGTCTGATAGGGCTAGTTTCCCCTTACCCACGTTTTTTTTCATTCATTTTTTTACCTAATGAATTTAATAGCCATTTATGATAATTACCTTGATTTATTTTTTTAAAGTAGTCTGCACCCAACATGGGGCTTGAGCTCAAGAGTCACCTGCTGTACTAACTGAGCCAGCCAGGCCCCCCTGCCTTTGCTTTTAAGAATTTGACTTTGGGACATCTGGGTGGCTCAGTCAGTTAAGTGCCTGACTTTAGCTCAGGTCATGATCTCATGGCTCATGAGTTTGAGCCTGCATCGGGCTCTGTGCTGACAGGTCAGAGCCTGGAGCCTGCTTTGGATTCTATATCTCCCTCTCTCTGCCTCTCCCCTGCTCACACTCTGTCTCTCTCTCTCAAAAATAAATAAACATTAAAAACCAAATTAAAAAAAAAAAAGAACTTGATTTTAACCTGAAACTAATGTAACATCAACTATATTAAATATAAAATCATCTAATTTAATTAAAAAATGTTTTTTGAATGTTTATTCAACATTCAACAGGCTCCAGTCTCTGAGCTGTCAGCACAGAGCCCAACACGAGGCTGAACCCATGAACCGTAAGGCATTACCTGAGCTGAAGTCAGACACTTATCTGACTAAACCACCCAGGCACCCCTAATTTAATTTTTAAAAAAGAACTTGATCTTACACATTAAAAAAAATAAGTTGTACATGATTCCTAGAGTACATTTCTTTAATTTCTTTGTAGAATTTTGTTTTGAGTTTTTATTTATTTATTTTTAAGTAATCTCTACATTCAGTGTGGGTCCGGAACTCATGACCCTGAGATCAGGAATCACATACTCTTCAAACTGAACTAGCCAGGTGCCCAACATCTCTTTAAATTCTTAAATGTGCAGGGCATCTGGGTGTCGCAGTTGGTTAAAAATCTGACTCTTGGTTTCAGCTCAGGTCATGATCTCACCATGACCTCATGAGATCGAGCCCTGCATTGGGCTCTGTGCTGACAGCGTGGAGCCTGCTTGGGATTCTCTCTCCCTTGCTTTCTGTCCCTCCCCCACTCACATGCATGCTTGCTTGCACTCTCAAAAAAAAAACAAAAAAACTTTAGGGTAGCTCAGTCAGTTGGGCATCCGACTTCAGCTCAGGTCATGATCTCGCGGCTCGTGAGTTCAAGCCCCACATCGGGCTCTGTGCTGACAGCTCGGAGCCTGAAGCCTGCTTCAGATTCTGTGTCTCCCTCTCTCTCTGCCCCTCCCCCACTCACACTCTCTCTTTCCCTCAAGGATAAATAAATGTTAAAAAAAAATTTTTTTTAACTTTAAACGTACATCCATAAAATAGCCAGAATGAGGGGCGCCTGGGTGGCTCAGTCGGTTGAGCATGCGACTTCAGCTCAGGTCATGATCTCGCGGTCTGTGAGTTCGAGCCCCGCGTTGGGCTCTGTGCAGACAGCTCAGAGCCTGGAGCCTGTTTCGGATTCTGTGTCTCCCTCTCTCTCTGACCTTCCCCCATTCATGCTCTTGTCTCTCTCTGTCTCAAAAATAAATAAACGTTTAAAAAAAAAAAAAATTAAAAAAAAAATAGCCAGAATGAACTATTTTATGATTCACTTCAAAGCTGAGTAATTACTGTTTCCTTAATTTATAGATTTTCTTTTAAATAAATCACCTTTCTTTTTGCTTTCCTCCCCAACCCCAAACAGATTGAGGAAGAGATGTTGGCTTTGCAGAATGAACGCACAGAACGAATAAGAAGTCTGTTGGAGCGCCAAGCCAGAGAAATTGAAGCTTTTGACTCTGAAAGCATGAGACTAGGTTTTAGTAACATGGTCCTTTCCAATCTTTCCCCTGAGGCATTTAGCCACAGCTACCCGGGAGCTTCTGGTTGGTCTCATAATCCTACTGGGGGTCCAGGACCTCACTGGGGTCATCCCATGGGTGGCCCACCACAGGCTTGGGGCCATCCAATGCAAGGTGGACCCCAACCATGGGGTCACCCTTCAGGGCCAATGCAAGGGGTACCCCGAGGTAGCAGTATGGGAGTCCGCAATAGCCCTCAGGCTCTGAGGCGGACAGCTTCTGGGGGACGGACAGAGCAGGGCATGAGCAGAAGCACGAGTGTCACTTCACAAATATCCAATGGGTCACACATGTCTTATACATAACTTAATAATTGAGAGTGGCAATTCCGCTGGAGCTGTCTGCCAAAAGAAACTGCCTACAGACATCATCACAGCAGCCTCCTCACTTGGGTACTACAGTGTGGACGCTGAGTGCATATGGTATATTTTATTCATTTTTGTAAAGCATTCTGTTTTGTGTTTACTAATTGAGATGTCATAGCATTTGGCTGCCGGGTTTTGTTTTGTTCTTTAACTTCTGGAAAAATTTTGAAAGGGGGAATTGTGTGTATGTAAAAAGAAATTGGCTAGATTGGGGGTAATTTTTGAACACTGCAAAAATAGAATACAGCATAGTGGCGTGAGTCATCACTTTGGGGCTACTGTATTCTAAGAAATTTGTGAAAAGATCTAAAGCCTTCCCCACACCCCAAATTCTTATGAGCCACTCACAGCAGGCAGGCAGCATATGTTGAACCAAGTGATTATTGAAACACACCTGTATTCCCTCACCAGTGTATTTTCTTTATTAAATTGGTCTGACTTCTCGGCCTCATTTGGAGTAAAAGAGTAGAAATTCACGAACACTAAAGGGTTGCATTGACTTTTACAGAGAGTAGAAAACAACTTAGTTCTTTTTCTGAATGCTGCATAGGTTTGTCAGTTTTTGTTTTTGTTTTGTCCGTTCAATTGTGCCTTCTTTGTGGCATGGTGAGATGGAGGTGCTTCAGGAGATCACAAGTTGTGTGGAAATTGCATCAACAAACCTGTGAGCCTTCAAAGGGGAGACTGGAAGGTGAGAGAGGCCCCTGAAAGTTCATGTGGTGGGTATGTTCAGCAGCAGAGTGAGGAGATGAAGCCTATATATCCTAATGTTTTATTGCTTTTACTGTGATATCTCATCCTAGCTAAGCTCTATAACTCCCAAGACCCCAAACAGTACTTTTACTTTGTACAAAAACAGACATATAGCCAATACAAATCAAATGCCAGAGGTATTTGAAGGATGCCATATTTGCAAACTGCCATCCATTGGAATTCTCATTACACTACATAGACATAATTTGATTATCCTCCCCCTTTTGGCTTATGGGATTTCCTGTTTACAAGTAGAATAGCCAATTATTTAAATATTTAGTTGCCATAGTGAACCAGGAGTCACTGAGCCAATGACTTTACCAGCTGCTGACTAATCCTCATCACCACTGTAGATTTTGCTGTATGTGCAGGTCCTTTTTTTTTTCTTTTGTGTGTGTGTGTCTCTCTCTCTCTCTCTCTCTCTCTTTTCTTTTTTCTTTTTCTTTTTTTTTTTTTTTGGCTATTTTTGTTGCTGCAATACTTTACAAACTTTTAGTTCCTTGAGACTTAGTGACCATTTGGCATCATGTTAACATCACACAGTAGGAAACACCACTTCCAGAAGTCTCTAGCCTCAGTGCTAAAGTACTACTGAAAAGGAACTATCAAGTTTGGCAAATTAAAAAAGACAAAAAAAAAGGTTAAGTAAGTTATAGTGGTCAGGGAATCTCTTAATGAAAGCTAACTTTTTTTTTCCCCAGAGAGGGGCATGTTTTGTTTTGTTTTATGTTTTGCAATGAAGGATCAACCCAACGCTAAAAGTCAGATGTTCCTTGGCATTCCACACCCAGTGTGGAAATTGAGTTGAAGGTGGTTAAGGAGCTATGAGTATGACTTGAAGGGAAAAAAATGTCCTTCCCAGTGACAGATCAGAGTTTCTTACAAGTTATTGCCCTGCCCCCTCCCCAGTTGTCTTGAAGAACCCTTGCTACTAACTCTGGGTCCTCATTTTCATGTGGTCAGAGGGCTCCAAGTTAGAATTCCCTAAGTCTCAGTGACACCTAGACCTGAGTGATGACCAAACAGTAATCTATCACTGTTGAAATCTTGGTTTTTCTCAACCAAATTTAAGTCTTCCCCAGGTATGTCAGCCCAATCTCCATGAAGCCTCCCCTTTAGGAGTTTCTGGCATTCATTGAAAGGTAACTGGAAGAAAAATTAATATTTTAATGTAAATTTTTAAAAAACCAAGGTAACAGTAGAATTCACACTCAGTTTAGGCAGTGTTTCAGATAACACTATGATACATTGTCCTTTTGACCATGCTCACGATCACTAGTTATTAGGTGAACATAACATGCACTTGTCCTATCTAATGAAAGGGGCTTCTGATTTTCTGAATCTCTCTTTTCTGGCATTAAAATATTACCGTATTTCAGACAAACTGAGATATATACCTGTTTGGAGGAAAATGATAGGAGAGCTCTTTAGAATTAATTAAATGTCCAAAAATGTAATGGAATTTTATATATTTCAAAAAACTGTCATTCAGTCTGGCCAATCTGTACTACTGGAGGGGGTGGAATATGGAAGCAGATCAGTTTTGCGTACGAAACTCTTTAAAATCCAAAATACTACCCGTGATACATGCTAGAGTCTACTTGTGGGCTTAGTCAAATCGAGTTACTGAGTTCATATATACTTTTAGAATCGTGATTGAGTACTGACTCCGCATGTCTGTCCAGTAGGGCTTTGTATCTATCTGATTGAATTGCATGACAGCCAGTTTTTCATGTAGGTCATGACTATACCTGGATTATTCCATTAAGTTAATTTAATTAAAATATTTATAGTTTGCAAAAATAATTTCACTTAATTGGTTTGTGTGATCTGACTTCTGAGGAATCTCATACATGGTAGGAATCATCAAAGAGTAAAGCTTGTAGCAGGAAAATATGAAAAGTTTTGAGAGATCCTAAAGAAAGAAGCAGGCACTTTCTGAGTCAGTGTACAAATGTCAACATTTGATCAAATTAATACTACCTCCTCCCCAGTGTTGGTGTTCACTTGGTATATATGTATTTAAGAAAATAAAAAGTATGGGAAATTTGTCCAGCATATCAGAACATTGTAAATGCTATATCTGGTATCCAGAGCTTGGCAGTAAAAAGTTTCTTGTGTTCACTGTCTCTCCCATTTTTTAAGTTAGCATTTTAAAAATGCAAAACCTCATACCTTGAAATATATTATTCCTAATTGGGTTTCCTTCCTTTTGCACATACTTTTTCTCTTCTTATTAAAGTTAGCTCTAACCCCAAATTGTAGGATCTGAAAGTATTTTCATGATATAGAGAATGTTAGCTGGAAAATGTGTTTATATTGTTTTTATTTAGAGCTGCCAGTCCTTTTAGTCCTTTCTATGCCTAGAAATGAATAGTCCTGCGTTTGAACCACCCCACAGGTATAATATGCTTGGTACCCAAAGCCAAGGGTTTATTGATAAATTGAACTTTTTAGCAAAGTCATTATGATTTTCAGCTGCCTAGACATCAAGACCATTCAGTACACTAAAACTGTCCTTGACACTCCTCCCTATTTTTCCTCACCCCCCATCCCCAAATTGAAAACTCTATGAGTATCTTTCTCAGACCGTAAGGCTGACTTTAGTAACTTTCTACTTCTTTAAGTACTAAATGTCTGGCATTTTAAACTTTTATAGAATACATTGTGTTGGACACTGGAATAATACTGTTTATTTTCACCTGTGAAAAAATGACTATTGTACTTGAAACACCTCCTTTGCATTTCTCCATTTGTGCCATTCACTAGTGGAAATAAATTGTATTATACCATGATCTACTGGCTTTTTAAAACTGTGTTAAATATGCACATTTTGGTATAGTTATTATCATTTGTATGTATATACTGTATATACATATGAGTGTCTATATGTGTGTATAGATAGATGGATGTAATTCATACTGTACATTTCCATCAGGGTGCTTAAGGTTCTGTTATTTTGTTATTTCAGTCCTCAGTTAAGGCAAGAATGCATGTGTTTCTTAAGAATGAGTATTCTGGGTTGATATTTATGAGAAGGTGGTCATTAGATGCAATCTTTTCTTTTTTACTCCCTTCTTAGCACTTGTGTGGGTGGAAAGAAAGTTAAGTAAATGTGGAACCATAAGTTGCAATGCAGTAAAATAATGCCAGGGGAGGAGCCAGTTAGTGTCTCTGTGAGTTTGTGTTGTGATGCAATAAACGATAAGTGGTGCAGAGAGAAATGAACCGTGGAAATTACAAACACTGGTGGTGATTCCTCTGCCAAGATGATGAAAAGAACCAGTAAGTCACAGTCTCCATGTGCGCGATCTCGGTGTATTTCTTAGTAGTGATGCCATTGATCCTCTTGCTCTTTTTACTCCGTTGATACTAACACTTACACATTTTGCTAAGGACCAAAACAGCCAAGAAAGGAATTACTGCTAAAGCATCTAAGGTTCTCCTAAACGGTGAGATCAACAGAAAATGGCCACTGGGAGAGAAGGATATGGTATTGGTGTGGGGCTTTCTCCCTTGAGCTGCCTCTTCTTGCTTGCCAATAGTTAAGTTCTTCATGCACCTTCCAGCTCTTCTGAGCCACTACTATTCAAGCACAGATTTGGCCCAACACAGCAACCCTTTCCTGGGAGGTTTATATGGTCCTGCATTCTGTCCCATGCTTACAATGTGAAGTGTGTAGTGTGTATTCAAGTCAGAAAATAATATATTTAAGGTATAGAAGTGTGAATCTCCTATAATGATGGAAGAAGAGGTTCTTGTTTCTTAGATAGAAAACTACCTTCTCTAAGGAACAAAGCCAAAACTTGGGCTGTCATCTCTGAGCTGCTTACCAAAATACAGATCATTATTAAAGAGAGACAAAGTCTCTCTTCTTTTCCCTCACCTAACATGATAGTGCCCCTGAGGTTGTAGCATTGCCTTTGAGAAGGCGCTCACTTACTCTTAAGTTGAGAACTGGAAATTTCCCATCCTCAGATTCCCTAAAGGATGAAGGCTGTGCTGTACACTTAGCAGACTTGCCTCTTGTATGCAAGGACTACTGATTGAAGTCTGTCTTGCTGTGTGTGTGGTTATGTTGTCTGCACTTTTATGAAATCACCACAATAGGTCTGCATTGGAAATGACTATTAATTTGTAAGGAAGTAAGTTTTATTTAAATATTGTCTAGAAAAAGAAAGTGAAGCTGAGAACTCTTCCGTTATTGTGCATTTATATTTTTCTGCTGAATTCCGGTAGCCCCCTTGAAAGTCACGTTGACTAAGTTTTCCCTCGTTTATATTCAAATTTCCAAAATTTCACTCACAAAGGAAGAGAACCCGTTTGGCCTAATGACAGTCTTCAGATTACAAGAAATATAAATTAATATGCACCTTATCTGCCTCTTGTGGGTTTCTTAAACTTGCACTTCCCTCCCACCCACCCAAAAATAGATATCTTTAAAGAAAATACAGGCGGAGAATTAAAACTGGGGAGCCATTTCCTATGTCACCATCACTGTTAACTGTTTCCCAGCAATCCTAACTTTTTGAAGTTGCGGAGAGATTTTTTTTGCATGTATGTATGTGTCTGTCTGTGTCGGGTTTATTTTTTTATTTTAAATATACAAGAAATTCTTCTTTAATGTAGAAAAAAGTGAATCCTCTCTGAAACAGGATGCCCACTGGATATACCAACCTGGACATCTGTAGGTAGTTTGCCATGGAAAAGTGGAGAGAAGATGAGATTTCTGAATGAATGAAAAGGGTGTCTTGATGCCCAAGGAGCCCTCCCCTCCCCCCCCCCAAGTACGGGTAATTCAGCCTGCACAGTTTCCTTTTCACTCATAGTTTTTAGCAATTATGAGTGAAAAATCATGTAATTATCTGTAAATATGTAGCTAACAAATTGACCTAGTTTCTGTATTTTTTTGTTTTTGTACTAAAGTTTATAAGTCTGTGCCAGCTAGAGAGGAGTTGCTGTCATTGCCAGTTGTGGTCCTAGCATCTAATCCTGAAACCATCCTAGGTGACATTTTTAGAATTAATGCTTAACTGTTGTTGAACAGGGGAAAGTGAAGCTTAATCGGTCAGGTTTTACATCTTTTGAAGCAAAGTCATTTTATTTAATATAATGATTACATGTTTTCGATCATGAATGAGGTAGGGAGCCTCCCTCCCCCAGTGGCCATGTTTACAGACGTGTGTTTTGTCTATAAAGTGCAAGAGTTTTAATGTTTATGTAAATTATGCAGGTGATAACATTATGGCTTGGAACTGTTTATTGGGCTCTGTAGCTGAATTTTCAGTGAAATGAACTATGTGAATTGCTGGCACATTGATCCCATTTCTGGAGTATTTTTCTATTTCCAGAATTGCATATGTTCCTTTGTCATTATCCCCACTAAACCTTTCTCTGAAATGCCTTGTAGCCTAAGGTATTACAGGCTGGTAAATATAGACGAGGGAAATGCATTTTAAAAAACCCGTGAACCGTCGTTTGTATGCATTCAGTACTGATATGTTTCAGTGGCAACTCTGAGGTCAGTGGAGTTTAGCAAAATGAGATACCAATGTTAATGAAAAGTGTGTACTCTTTGCTTTTGCATGGCTTGGCTTAGCTTCAAAGGTGTATTAGGGCCACTTGAAAGCATGAAAACCAGTTGTATGGGAACAGGTTTCTCTCAGTGGCACATTTTGCTTTTTCTGAGCCCTCAAGTACATTGCCTCAGCATGAACATTATTGTTACTATAAGTTGCACATGGTCATGGAGTGAATTACGTGATTTAAAAAGATGTAACTGCTTAATGTTTTCAGATTCTGGCTGGTCCATGTGACTATTTGGCACATATCAAACAGTGGGAGAGGGTTGTCCTGGACCCTTCTAACCCCCTTGTTGTCATAGACAACTATATTTAGTTTATTAAGATGTTGGCTGCCCCTGGTGTGTTGCCAGATAGCTCTTTTTTGGTGCCCATTCCAAATGTGCTTCCTTGCATTTCATAATATCAAAGAAACCACCACCCTTCTCCCTAACATTTTATGTGTTACACATTTTCTTCCACATTAAATGGGAATTGTGCCTACTTAGAGTGCCCCTCCAATTAATTACATGTATGTGTCCTAAAATAATCCAAGCCAGAGACACAAGGTGGAAGAATTTTTTTAAAAAGTCCACTTGAGGCCAGTAATTTATCTGACAAGATATTTTACCACATTATCTTGACACTTGATATATGAGCCTATTAGGAGTTGCAGGTGGTTTCATAGGGCAAAATCCAAGTGGAGAGGATATGTGGGGTTTCTATTAGAAGATAATTTTCTTCGTATTTTACCTTTCCTTTTATGATCCTTCTGTGCTAGGTTAGAATAGGTTAATGCTCCAAATTTATTGAGTTTTGTTTTTTATCTTTTAGAGAAATTTTTACAAAAGCAATGGTCTGATGTAAATAACATTTTAAAGTAATAGTGCACATACGTTTCCCAGACTGTTCCAACCAGATAATTTGTAAATGCTTTAGAGTTTTTTAAATTAACACTTGTGTTGCTAAATCCTATTTATGTAAGTCTGCTAAAATTTTTAACCCATTTAAAACTTAAAATGAACATTTAAATAATGGATGGGTTACTCTGAGCAACCTAGCTTTCAGAACCCTTGTTTTAGTGTATGAAAAAGCCTAATGCGCATTAATGAGGTTGGAGAGACTTTGAGAAATATGTATAGTGTATATTTTAAAACAGCTTTGCTTGTATTGTGAAGATTTAAAAACAAACTTGAGATTTTTAACGTAACTATTAACACAGTTTTAACATAAGTTATCCCACTGGGTTTAAGAGCATCTTGAATGTATAATCCTTTTGGTAACCCAGGTTGGTTTCTGCTTTCACCAGTCATCCAAACATATTATTTATGTTTTTAGTTTTATATACTCATTTCCCTTTGTTTTCCTCAACCAGCATGATTTTTTTGCACATGTATTGTAGAAATTTTTAAGAAAAGTTAAAATACATCGTTTTCTCTGAATTTCCTTCACTTCTCTCTTCCTTTCTACTAACCCCTTACCTTACAGGCCACATCGCTCCATTTGCATCATTTGTGCAAATGCCAGGGTTGGTTTTTATTTTTATTTTTGCTATTTACCTAAAAAAAGAAAAAAAAGAAAAAGAAAAATGCTTCAGTCAATTGCTTTTTTATTTAAAAAAGAAAAAAGAAAAGAAAAAAAGCTGTAACCTTATCATTTCCGAGTAGACCATTGAGAGATGAATGCACACCTGTAATGGCCCAGGACCAGCTCTGGTGGCTAACGGGAATATGTTAACTAAGCAAGAAGTTCTTTTCTAAAAGTGGTTTATATTATTCACGATCTCTTTCCGTTATTCCCACAAGTCAGGGGTCCAGATAAAATGAGGGTTATCAGCTAACTGATATGTTATCATTGAGGTTCATCAATGAATTTGTACATTTCTACTTCCCTTTGGTGAAGGGAAAAATGATGATTTTGCAAGACCTAGATTTTGGCTTGGTTTCTTGCCTCCTTTTTTGGCAGCCTTCATCTTCTCATCTCCCAAAGCCCTTGAGCCTGTAGGGTTTTCGCGGTAGACAAAGGACTTGTGGTCTTTTAAAACTAGGACTGATTTTTTGGTGAGAGATTATCATGTTGAAAGTGATGTTCTGCCACTTTACTGATGACTAATTTTAAATATACACAGTCCTCTCAATTTTCGGACCAAACAGATGCCCACAGTGGAGGCTTATCAAGGGTTGCAATGGGGAAGAAGCCTCTCCCTCACTGTCAGCACCAGCTGGTAAAGGTGACTGTACAGATGTGCATTTTCCTTTTGGTAGAAATGGTCCGCAGCACTAACTGGTAAGGCTTATTGTACAGTATATTGTCAGTATTCTTCTGGTTCAACATACCTTATAGTTCATATATAACCTGTATTAATTGTATAGATTGTGCATTTAAAGCTGTTACCAAGTTGTCAGAACATAAGAGCGAAAACAAGGTCATATGTAATATTTTGTTTGTAAGTATCCTTTGTATCATAGCAAAGGAAATGTTTAAAAAAAAAATCAACTGTAATAAAGTAATTTTAGTACACAGAGTCTCTGCTTAGTTTTTTAAAGTAATTTTATTTCCAAAAGATAAAGTATATTTCAATTAAGTGACTGTTAATCTCAGGCACAGTGCTAGATGTTGGGGCTATTACAAAAATGTGTAAGATACAGGGAAGAGTGAACTCCCTGATACAGACATAAACCCTCCAGTCTAATGGCCTCAGATTCTCTTTGCCCAGAGAATGAAGTCGCTGATTGTGTTGTGGGTGTGAGGTGGTCCTCATTTAGGTTCTGGTGGTTCAGTGCAGGTTCTGCGGTTTTATACAGACCCATGTTCTAGTCTGTGTAACTGCAGCTCCTCCCACCACACACAGACACATGAATGTATGTGGTTCATGGACCTTGTACAGAACTTCAAAAGGTCATTTCATCTGGGTGGTTTTACCTTCCCTAATTTGAAAATCATATTTTCTGCCCCTGTTTGGGGCAAATTTCTAATCTAGCCCCATTGCTTAAAACACTGTTAAAGTGACTGTTTTTGCCAGAGGCTAATTTGGGGAGAGGGAGTTTCATGTTTTTTAGTTAGAAAACATTTTTTTAAATGTTTGTTTATTTTGAGAGTGAGTGAGCAGGGGAGGTGCAGAGAGAAGGAAAGAGAGAACATCCCAAGCAGACTCTGCGCAGACATTGCAGAGCCTGACACGAGGCTTGAACCCACAAACCGTGAGATCATGACCTGAGCTGAAACCAAGAGACGCTTAACCCGCTGAGCCACCCAGGTGCCCCTAACTAGAAACTTTTAAGTGTCATTTTAAAAAGTAGAATTGTTACCTGCTTTATTGAAGAGAATACTGTCTGAAAAGTACTTTTAACTTTTTAACACGGCTTTTTAACTTCTAGTGTGTTGATACTGAGCTATTTCTACATTAACATTTTATATAGTGTAATTATGCAGGAGATCCAAGATTAGATCCCAGATCTCTTATGGCCAGCATTTCCAACCTCCTACTTAGAATTTGGAGGGATTCAAAAAAGGTTTAAGAAACAAGATTTCTAGGGTGCCTGGGTGGCTCAGTCGGTTAAATGTCCAACTTCAGCCCAGGTCATGATCTCGCAGTCCTTGAGTGCAAGCTCTGCATCAGGGTCTGTGCGGACAGCTCAGAGCCTGGAGCCTGCTTCAGTTTCTGTGTCTCCCTCTCTCTCCCTTCCCCACTCACACTCTGTCAAAAATAAACATTAAAAAACATTAAGGAAAAAAAATTTCTTCATTCTCCCCACATTTGGGCTCTTCAAACTGTAGTGGAAGGAGAGTACTGTAAAACTTGTAGCTTATATTCCCTGTCAACAACCCAAATGTCTAATTTGTCATTGTCTAAACACATCAAAGATGCTCTAAGCTATGCTTTAGCTGTAAAAACCTATCCTGACTGTAAAAGAATTTTGAACATAAATAAAAATTTGCCATAGCGTTTGGCTAGCTCCACAGCCACAGTGGCGATAAGCTAAGGCTATCATTTGCATCTCAGAGATGCCAGCTGGAAAATGAGGGTCTCTGTATGTGTAGTGGCCAATTAGTGACTTTAATTGCTACTATATCTGCAGATACTTGTTCTTAATGGTAGAAGAAAACAGAGTTGCTGAGGGTGTTGAGGCTGTGCAGGCTATGCAATAACCTTACGGGTGCCATTTATAGATTAACGTGTGTGGTTTCCCCGCAGAGCTGTGCACTAAGCAGCTCTGAAGACGAATTATTTCCCCTTTCATTACCATGCTTTATGAAGTCTAAAATGGGCATTATTTACTGTCATCTCAGCCAGTGATAGACTAGAAAAGCCAAAGTATGGCATAAACAGCACTGATTTGGGGTCTGGGCTTTAGCCCCATAACCAGTAATGATGAGATCTTAAAGCCACGTCTTTTCTGACCATTTATAAGAACTAGGAAAACAGTTTTGGGCTGGAACAAATGAACCAATGTGCAACCTATTAGCTATAACATGGTTATCAGAGAATGTGTGTGTGCACTCGTTGTTTGGGCAGGGGGTGGGGAGAGTTTGCCCTCAACTGAGCAGCCCAGGACTCAGCTCATGCAGGCCTTCCTAGCTTTACCATGAAATTAATAACTGGAACTTCTTGGCCTTGTAAGAATTGGAGAACACATTCCGTCTGAAGGCAAATGCCACCTCATCCTAGAGGTCTTTGAGCTCTGGTTGACAAACTAAGTAGACTTGGACAAGGGGACCTACCTACTTTTATTATTTTATTCTATCCCAACAGACCTTCTGAATTAAGGCCTATTTACAGTCTCAATCTCTTTATGTGGAACAACTTATAAAATAACTTTCCCAAAGTCCTATGAGTCACAGATAAAGTAGAAAATAGAACCCACATCTCCAAGCTACCTCTTCAGTACTCTATTCCAAGTTAACTAATTGCTCACTGGAAAATATCTCTTTGTAGGTATCATTGATTGGGGAATTTTGAGTTTGCTGGGAAATTATTAGCCCAGAGCAGGAGGCCTGGTTTTTGATTAAACAGAGCTGCCACTGGATGTGCCTGAGAACACAAAGCTAGATGTACAGAAGTGAAGCAACAGCCAGCAAACAGAATGTGCAGCTAGGCTCTGTTAACTCTGCAGGTGGGTAAGCAGGCATGGCTCAGTACACATAGGACTTCAGAAGACAAACAGAGCCTTTGTTTCTGGAGATTTAAAAAATAATGACATTCCATTGTTGCAGGGAGACTGCAATTTATTATTCAGACGCAAACAAGTTAGAAGTTTTTGTTCGGCCACAATGGTGATAAGTACTAGGGTATTACGTCATTACACAGGAAGGCTGGACACGGAGGGGTTAGAGACATTTATTTTTGATGTGTTAGTGTCTTGTGTTTCTTTTAATGAAATTCCATTTTTCTTTCAAACTCTTAGTGCTTCCTGGATACTTTAGAGTATAATTGTTGGGTATCTGAAAAACATCCTCGGTCACTTTGGCAAGGTTATTATTTTTTTAAGATTTTATTTATAAGTAATCTTTACACCCAACGTGGGGCTCAAATTCACAACCCTGAGATCAAGAGTTACATGCTCCACCAACAGAGCCAGGCAGGTGCCCCTTGGCAAGGTTATTTTCATTAAAATCTTTATGTCTACCAATTCCCAGAATCTGGAACAGGTCTGTGATCTTGATTCCAACCAACCAAAAGTCTTTGCAACTTACCGAGCTCATTAGCATTATTTCAATTCACCAACTCTCAGATGAGAAGAGACTTTATATCTAATCTAGATCACCCTTGGGCCACCTGGCTGGCTTGGGGCAAAGTCGGTAGAGCAGGCAACTCTTGATCTTGGGGCTGCGAGTTCAAGTCCCACATTGGGTGTAGGGCTTACTTAAAAAAAAAAAAAAAAGTGGGTCACCTGGGTGGCCCAGTCATTTAAGCATCCGACTCTTGATTTCGACTAAGGTCATGATCTCACGTTTTAGAGATCTCACATATTCTGCTGTCAGCACAGAGCCTGCTTGGGAGTTTCTCTCTACCCCTCCCCTGCTTGTTGTCTCTATCTCAAAATAAATAAACATTAAAAGAAAAAAAAAAAGAAAACTAATTTAGGCCCCCCCCCTTATTTCTCAGCACATGTCCCCTCTCTGATGTGTGCCAAATGGCAGTCCAGCTTGCATGTTCCACCAGTTTCGTGGGACTTGCTGCTTCCTGAGGCATTCATTCCATCTCCAGGCACTCCCTACATATAACTTCTCAATCTTGTCTCGAAAACTGTGATAACTAGGGAAGGTTTCTTATGCCATCCATTGTGGCTTGACTATAGAATCACAAATACTCATTGGCATTGTTACCAAGTCTTACCAAAGTGGCCAATTGTGTCTGCTTGTTTAAGCAGGGAGAGGAATGCAGGCTAAAGTTCATTTCTAAAGGAAGATACCTTGGCGTTACTAAGGGTGGCTGACTGAAAAAGGCTCTTGTGGTCTGGGTGGAAAGTAAGTACAGAGGAGATCCTGACTCTGGGGTAATTTTGAGGTTATATATAAAGCCAAAATGATACTTCCTGTGTCATGACTTTTTCTAACAGTACTCAAATCTTAGAAAGGATACCTTCACCCAAAACAGAGATGATATCTCCTCAAAGTGAGGATTTGGTGCTTTGTTTTTCATACTGTCTCTGGCCAAGCCCCCCTAGACACCTACGTATAAATACATAAAATACTAACTCTTTAAGAGAATCTAAGTTCTAGCTAGCACAGTCTTAGGTATCAGAGATCATAACTCACTACTGAGAACTCAACCTTCCGAGGCAACTGTTTGCTTCCTGGCACTCTGATCCAATGTGAGGAGACAGAGGACTCAGCCTACTTCTGAGATCGTGCCTCCTTTAAGCCATGGGGTTTTGGGGAATTTTTTTGTTTCTTTGTTTTCTCTTACCATTTGAAGGTGTTAATAAATAATGAAGAGACCAAAAGGAAGGCAAGCAAGTGAATGAGGGCCTGAGAGGATCATGTAAGACTTGAGACCTGGAAAACTCCCAACTCAGAGGTACTTCCTTGGGTTGTCTCAGTTTTGTTTGTTTGTTTTTGTTTTTGTTCTGGTGCCCTCTCTGAGGCTAGTTTTGTTTTGTTGTTTGGTTTTTCCTTCCTCAACCTCATAACTTGGTATTTCGTTCAAGGATCACATATTCTCTCTGGGGTTCTTCTGGCTGGTTTCATGTAATTAGCTATTAACCAATGCAGAGCCAATATGGGCGATTCCTTCATTGTTACACTGAAGGACAGGGTCACCCAAACCTGCCCCGATAGGGGCTGCACATTCTTGGCAAAATGAGCTGAAAAAAGCAGTGATGGGAAGATGAGAAAGAAGTAGCTTCCTGAGATAGGTTATAAGCACATGGGGCGCAAGGGACACGGAGGAGAAATACCTTAGGGTTTAGGTATTAGGGCCCTGGGTCGAAGGGAATTAATGAAGCCTGGGCTACAACTGAAAGGAAATTTTTATATGTATGTACATGCACCCCACCCCCACAAACTTACTTTCTTATAATAAAAGAAAAGAAAGCCAACTACAATTTCCCCAAAAGCTATTATCTTAAAGAACCAGAGTCCCATGGCCAGATACCAGATATCAGAAACAATCCAGAGTTCAGCCCTTGGGGGCTCTGTAAGCCGCGAGCTTAAAAACCACTGGGCTGCTTCCCATTTTGCAGGCAGTTCTGAATGATCCTAGGTCCTGCATGTGGGACTGCAGGACCCTGACTAATTGAAATCCCCACTATACCAGATGCTGGGGGAGAGGGGTGGCCAGATGTCAGTAATTCTTGCTCAGCAAGCCCTGTGCCGAGGCTGATAACCAGCAGTAGGACGGCTCCTTTAGATTTCAGTTCCTTGCTATTTCTCCTGCTCAAAAATGGTGAAAGAATGTTAGATGAGGAATGTGGAGGAGGAGGAGCAAGAAATGAGAAAGAAGGGAAGACATTTTTTCATGACAGGATAATGTGCTTTCGATACAATTGAGTGTTGTCTGCATTTCGGGGGAGATTCTTGGATAGTTCAGAGTTTCTTCCTATTTGATCTAGAAGAAGAAGAAGGCTGGACTAAGATCATCTAAACCTGAAAATTACGGCTCCAGGAATTCCTCATATCAAGCCTTAAACATCTCTCCTCTTTAAAATTGCTTTGCTGTTTGTGAGGCCAGGATGGAGCTTTGGGTCAAAGCAGGTGTCTTCTTTCTTGATGACAAAATAAAACTTCAGGGCAAAGCTCTTACCAACACATAGAACTAGATGCCTGCCCTATTGTTTAATGGCCTAATCCAAACCAGGATGTGCGGATCAATCTGTACGATGCCTTAGTTTACTCTGATCTTCAGCATTATTCCTCATGAAACCAAACACCATAAAACCAGTCACTGAGTGGCCAGATCCAGGAGGAAGTTTTTTCTACATCTACACAGATGGCCTTTTGAATAAATTGACCAGAAAAACTTGGTAATGGGAAATACTCATAAATCACTGGGTCAGCACCAGCCAACCTCTTGGAACTTTTGCTTTCCCTGGCCCCAGATGTCTCTCCAGGCTCTGGAGAGGAAGAGACTAGTAGTAGGGTCAGAAAAGAGGGCAACTAACCAGAAAATACCAAAGATACAAGATTTATACTTTTTGCCACTTAGAGAAAGCCCACGTGGCAGAAGAAAAATAGCTCTGGCTAAGGTTTTCCGGAATAACCTCCAGGAACGGTACTGGAGGGAGCAGCTAGAGTACCTAAGTGTCTGGCTCTTTGAACCATGGTCTGGCAGACTGTGTGTGAGGACTTCCTCTTCCTAGAATCATCGATCTCTCTAGGCTTGAGGTCCTCGCCTGAAGCCCCAGATCTGCCCAACCAAGATTTGCAGAACTAGTCCGGAAGACAGGACCTCAGTCTTCCAGGCACAGACACATTCACTCCATACCTTAACCTCACCACCCCAGCCTCAGCAAGCATTCACTGCCTCTGCCGCCTTTCTCACACTCACGCAAGACTGACGCAGCCACACCGCTCTAGGAGCTTCCACAGCTGCCACAGCATGAAGTCAGCAGAGAGCCACAACCACAGAACCAAATGAGGGAAGTGGGACTAAGACACAAACATCCTGTCCTCACTGCAGTGAGTGGCTCCAGATCAAGAATCAGGGTCACAGAGCTGATTATTTATGTGGGACACAGCTCCCCGATGACATACATAAACCCATTTTCTCTGTAGTTCTTTTGAGTGAGAGAGTATTTTCTCCTGAATCCATGGCTTAAATGGTGCTATTCTTTGGTTTAGGAGGTTGATGACAGGAGACAGAGACAGTGACAGTGACAGCCCAGCTGCTGACCAGGAAGAGCCAGGATGTGTTGAGCAAAGCCTGGGGCAGGAGTGTTCTCCGGGTAAAGTGAGCACCAGCTTGCTGGAAATCCCATCTCTTCCCACGGACCAGTTCAAGAGAGAAGGGGCTGAATCAGTGGCCAAGAGCTGGGACCGCCTGCCGCCTTCAGTGCTCACCACCTTTTCAGGACTCTGGTGTGCCCAGCCCTGCTCTTCTGTGCAGGACTAGGGATGTTCCTGGGCCAGGTCTCACCTTGTGTACGATCGCTTCCAGCTAAAGATCTCCTCCAGATGGGAAGAGGGAGAGACCTCCCGCTTCTGCAGGGTTCCCCAGCGACGGCGGCCCCCTAGGAATGAAGCTCGGCGCCTGCTCAGCCCCTTCATCCTCTCTTCCGTTCGGAAGAACTCAGTCAAGGCCCGGAAGTACTCCAAGATGACCTCATGGCTCCAGGCTGGCAAGGGCTCCTGGCGCAGGAAGCCACAGTGGCCTCCATGGTGACTGAGCAGGAGGAAGAAGTAGGGGTTGCTGTGAAAGAGTTCGGTGGGCAGAAAGTGGTCTGGGGGCCCACACACGGGGTCATCAGCACTACAGATACACAACACGGGCACGGCAGCCTCGTCCACATCCCGGAGGGGGTCGTTGTGGTCCCAATAGGTGTCCCAGCTGATGGGGAAACTCTTGGTGTGGCAGAAGAGGGTCTCCTCAAACTCTCTCAGGGAGCGGCTCCTGAACAGTTTGTGGGTGTCCACTGTGTCCTGCAGGGCCGAGGCGTACCTGGCAGCAAGAAGGTGAACGGGGAAGGTAGGAAGGAGAGGGAAGAATGAGAAAACAAATTGATAGTAGAAGTAATGGGGAGGCGGGGGGTGGGGGGGGGGGGGAGTTCACAGGCCAGATTCTGGCCACAGAAACCTTCTTTGGCCATATAATATTTTTTAAAACTTGCATTTCATTGTCATCATTTAAAGATTTTATTTTTTTTTTCTTTAAAGTTTTATTTAAGTAATCTCTACACCCACTATACGAGTGGGGCTTGAACTCATGACCCCGAGATGAAGACTCCCGTGCTCTTCCAACTGAGCCAGCCAGGCACCCCTAAAGATTTTATTTTTTTAAGTAAACTCTACACCCCAATGTGGGGCTCAACTTTACAACCCCGAGATCAAGAGTCACGTGCTCTGCCGACTGACCAAGCCAGGTGCCTCGTCATTGTTTAAAACCAGGAGGTTGTACATAAAAGGCAGCTACTTGGGTTCTCGAGGGAAATGGAAAGGTCTGGCAATGTGGGCTGGCATTCCTCAGGGCAACAAGCAGTGCATCTCTTCCCTTTTTCCTGTATCACAGTTCCTACCAGGCCTGCCACTCTTGACGTGACCTGCCCAGCCCTGGGGCAGCAAATGACTTTACAGCTAATGATCCATAGTGTGACAGCTCTCCTCCTGATCACAACTTCTGATCCTCTGTAGGGAACTTGCTTTGAATTCTCACCTCCTGAACCCCTGCTAGAGCTCCCTGGCTCAGACTATCCAAACCAGCAGGTGACATCCCCCATCGTTAACATTTTACTTTAGGTTATATTAGCCTTTTTTTTTTTTTTTTTTTTTTTTTTTTTCTTTTAAAGCTAATATGCTGGGGGTGCCTGGGTAGCTCAGTCTGTTGAGAGTCAGACTCTTGATCTGGGCTCAGGTCATGATCTCACGTGAATTTGAGCCCCGCCTCGAGCTTGGGATTCTGTCTCTTCCTCTCTCCACCCCATTCCCCTCAAAATAAATAAACTTAAAAAAAAAAAGCCTAATATGGTGCCCAGATAATGGCAAATAAGTGTGACCTTGAGCAGTGATGCAGGTATTCCTAGAGAGGGCCCAGCAGCAGAGGAAGTGGCTGGGAGTATCATTACTTTACAGGGTAACCTCCCACAAGGGAGCCTGAGAGCTACTGCTCTGGGGAAGAGGGACATTTTTGCTGTTTCCACCCGCATGGAGACAGCCCAGCACCCTGACAAGGGGGCCAGGACAGGCAGCTCAGTCTTTTGGGTGGTTCAGTCCAAACTTAAGCCAGTTGAATTTGGATGTGTGTCTCCTACAAACATTCAAAAAGGTTTGCCCTTTTTTTCAATCCCAATTTTCCATGGGCAGGGCAGATCCTAAAGGCCCAGACTTCCTCTCCACTTCTCTCACCTTACTCCAGCTGGTGCCCAGAGTCAGCACTGGTGGTGGTCATTTGGGGATGGAAACTGGCAATTAAGCCATATAAGAACACCTTACCCTTGGACTCCTCACAAGTTCTGGGTTGCCGTGACAGCATTGGGCCATTGTGGAGCTCAGGGATTGGCCTTCTCACAACAAAATGGGGCAAGGAAAGAAAGAGGGGGCAGCTGGGTGGCTCAGTTGGTTAAGTATTTGCAGCAAATTCGAGCCCTGCATTGGGCTCTCCACTGTCAGCTCACAGAGCCTGCTTCAGAACCTCTGTTTCCCCCCACACACATATATTTCTGCCCCTCCCCTGCTTGTGCTTTCTCTCTCTCTCTCTCTCTCTCTCTCTCTCTCTCTCTCTCTCTCTCTCAAAAATAAACATTTAAAAAATCTATTTAGGGGTGCCTGGGTGGTTCAGTGGGTTGAGTGTCCGACTTCAGCTCAGGTCATGATGTCGAGGTTCATGAGTTCAAGCCCCGTGCTGGGCTCTGTGCTGACAACTCAGAGGCTGGAGCCCACTTGGGATTCTGGGTCTCCCTCTCTCTCTCTGCCCCTTCCCTGCTCGTTTTCTCTCTCTCTTTCTCTCTCTCAAAAATAAATAAAAACGTTAAAAAATTTTTAAATAAAAATTAAGAAAAAAAAAAAGAGGAAAGAGAAATCACAATTGCCACCACTTTTTGAGCACCTACCCAGTGCTAGGATTTGAACCCCAGTGGTTCTGACTGCACATCCCAGGTCTTTCTGCACACCACACTTTCTGCTATAATGTCTTTGATCTCATTTTGCCATTTCCTAGGAAAGCAATGGTGCATGCTGAGATGTGGTTATTTGCTGTGGGAACATCGATCAGGCCTTCTCAGTGCCAAAGTCTCACCTGTCACAATAATGGTAGATTGCTCTCCTTTTGGAGACTTTTTTTAAAAACTATGTTGACATATTCTTTAAATGTTGGGATTCAATATACCTAGGAATATGCAAAACATTTGTCAAGTCCAAAGAATGTTAAAAATCACGTAACACCAAATTTCTGATTCCTGTCACCTCCAGTCTCAGACACTGGAAGGAAACATTCTGGATAATCATTTGTAATTGCTTCCAGAGGCCTCTTTGCTGATTTGACAAACTGTGTGAATTAAGTGGTAAATGTCAGGTGCTGCCTCTGCTACAGGTGGGGCAGGTGATCAGGTTGCTAGGACACGCTGGGGCTGAGGTGAGGCCACGCGCTCCAGGCCAGGAGTCCCTATTTTAGCATAACGATGCGAGCCCATCTATGGCTTTTAAACCTGTTTCCCTGGTTCTGTGTAGACCAGAGGGTTAGGGCAGCTTCAGAAATTGTGTGAGGAGAACTTTGCTCAAACTGCCCTAAACCTATTTGATTCAATACTAGGCAGAAATGTTTCTTGGTCACCCTAAGACCTCTATTGCCCCCTTGCCTGGCTGGGGCCTCCGTTACCCACCTGCTGAGGGTGATCTTCTGGTGGAGCAGAAAGCCCCGCTCGTAGGGCCAGGGCAGGCCGGCCTCAAACCACTCGCGGCAGCGTAGCACCGGCGAGATGCAGGCGGCGCCGGTCACATAGCTGGAGGAGCCGCACTCGCCCAGGTAGGAGAGCAGGAGCGCTGAGCCCGAGCCCTCGCTCACCGCGAACAGAGGGGCCGCCGGGTGTCGGAAGCGGATGTAAGTGACCGCCTCCTTGAGGTCGGACGGGTCCCCGAAAGGCTGCAGCCGGGGACTGACCAGCGGGCAGCCGTGGTGGCCGCGGCGGTGGAAGATGACCGGGTAGTAGCCGCGCTCCAGGGCGAGCAGGCAGAGGCCGAGCACGTTGCGAGTGAGGCGCCCCCATGCATTGGGGATCACCAGCAGCACCGCGGGAAGGCCCCCGGCGTTGGTGACCCGCCGACCCCGGGGGCAAGGTCCCACGACCCAGTCTAGGGCCACCAGCCCGTCGTCCGCCAACTGCAGGTACTCTCGGGCCAGTTCAGGCCCCGGCCCCACCGGCAGCACAAAGTGGCAGAGGGTCTGCAGGTGGGGCCCGGAGAGCCAGGAACGCGGGCGCGGCTCCAGAGCTGCTGAATGTCGTAAGGCGCTCAGCAGGCACTGGGCCAGCGCCGACGGCTTACAGATGAGCCTGCACCCTCCGGGCAGCGGCTCACGCCCGTCGCTGAACTCGTCCGCGGCGCCTCTGCCGTCCACCTCCTCCTCGTGGTCCCGGCCGCGAGGCCCGGGCAGAGTCCTCGCTCCGACGGCGCGCCGCAGCCGCGGGGCGAGCAGGCCGAGCAGGGCGAGCGCGGCCAGGAGCAGGGCGAGGGCGGCGCCCCACGGCGGCATGGCAAGGCGGGAGAGCCCCCGGCGGATAGCGGGCGGCGGGTGGAAGGCAGCGGGGCCGTCCCCTCGGCGAGCTCCCCGCTCTGCCCGCGGCTCCGCCCGGCGGCGGGCAGCTGCCCCAGGCTCTCCTGCGCGGAGGTGGGGGGTGGACGCTCCGGATTGGCCGTGGCCCCGCAGAGGCAGCCAGTTCGGGCCCGGCTCCCCTCGCCCGCCCCCCACTCCCGCCCCTGGCCCTTTGTACAGCGATTGCGACAAGCTGAAGCAGAGGGTGAAAGGAGCCTAGGCCACAAAAAGGGAGTGAGGACGCGCCAGAGGGCCGGAAGGGAGTGGGGAGGGCAGAGACCCGAGGAGTGGGGTGTTGTCGGCAGACAGTGGGGAGACTCGGAGACCGAGGATCCGGACTCGGGGATGAGCATCAGAGTCCGCGCCGACCCCTCGCCTCTGCCCCGCTTGGTGTGTAGCTGCGAGGGTAGACCCTGAGTCGCTGCGCCCTCAGGGGCCACAGTTGAGAAGTAGCAAAAGGGAGAAGTGCATAAACCACAGCTCAGGGCGCGGGCTCTCCCGTTCCCGCGGGGCGGCTGCAGCCGGAGCCACCAGCCGCGCCTCCCTCCCGAGGCTCGGCCGCGCTCTCTGACCTGTGTGTTCGTCTCGGCCCCGCGGGCACCCTCAACTGCGCGAGAGCCCAGTTGGGCGGGGGTCCGGCTCAGCGCCAGCGAGGGCTGGGCCGGCGTCCCGCCCAACAGCTGGTTTGCTGCAAGGGGCTCGTTCCCTTGCCTGCATCAGCGTGTGGTCTCTATCCCGCCCCCGCCCCCACCCCCACCGGGAGCATAGGGTTCCCCAGGAGCCTGGCTTCAGATAGAAGAAATCCTCAACACCGCTCCCTGAAAAAGACCTCCCCAGAAGCAACAGCCCCAAACTCGGGGAAAAGACGCACTCGGGTGCCTTGCGAGAAGGATGCCTGTCACCCTACGATGGGGCCATGGCAGGGGATAGATTGCAGGCCCTTCATCGGTTCAGTAACTGGCAACTGGGGGGGGGGGGGGGGGGGGACGAGGGATGGGTAAGAAATCCCCCTGTAGGTCACGTTCTTGCTCTATTTAGAAATAACCCGTTCTCGCTCCACTTCTAATTTGAGGCTGGTCATTTCAACCCTCATCCTCCACCCACGTTCCCTTCTTTCGTCAAAATCCTGAGTCGGGCCAAGGAGAAGGGCATTGGAAAGAAGACAGCAGAACCGGCGCCCCCCTGCAGGGGAGGTCCCGCCAGCGCTCCCTGCTGGGGGCGAAGCCTGTGACTCCATCTCACGGTGACAGATGTCTCCCTGGGCACATGCCAGCCATCGGTGAACTAACGACGACAAGAGCGGAGGTGGGCATGGGGGAAACAAAGCAGCCCCAGGCCCGGCTTCAGGTTCCACGGACTTCTGGGCCTAGGGAGGGTGGTGGCCTGAGACCCACCGAAGCTCCTCTGGGTTCGGGCCCTATTTGCGAGGGCACGAGTGGAATGGGCTGAAGGTGAAGCTCTAGAGCGGGGACGCTCTTCCTCCCGCAGCTCGGACTTCGTGATTCTGCCCCTCTTCTAGTTGCAGGTCACACTGACGTGTATGAAGCGGGTTTGCGGGTGGAGCGTACCCGTCTTCCCTCCTGGGCCACTCGGTCCACTGGGATCCCACTTCCCGCCCTTCGCCTGGCTCCATGATCCCACCCAAGCACTGCAGCTGCCCTCCGCAGGCCGTGGAGACTCGCTGGTACTGAAGCGCGGGTGAAGGAGAGGTCCCCGCCTGTGTTGCAGCGCCGTGCGCTTGGGCAGGGTGCCTACGCAAAACTTTTCCGGCTTCGGGTTTACGACGCGTGCGCGCAAGGTCGGTGGTTGTGGGCGGGTATTGGGGCGGGGCGGAGGCGGGGCGAGAGTAGTACGCAGCTGCGGGGGCGGGGCGAGGCGGGAGGCGCGCGATCTTGGGAGTCGTGTGCGGGTGGGGGCGGGAGGGCGCGCGCGCGCGCGATCCCGGGATCTGCGGGGGCGCGCGCGGGGGCGCGGGGAGGGAGGGGGCGCGCGTTCTCTGGCTTGTGGGACTTCGGGCCGAGCTCCGGGCCGCCGGGATGGCGCCTCAGCCGCCTTCGCCCCAGCTGCTGCTTCTGGCAGCCCTTGCGGGGCTCCTAGGTCCCAGTGAGGTAAGGCGACCCGCTCTTGAGCAGGCTTCAGCCTGAGATCTCAAAGCGCTTTGTTGAAAGTTGGTCCTGGAAGGAGTGGCGCGTGGAGGGGGAGCTAGGAGTCCTCCCCTGACTGGCTGGGCCTGGGAGGGAGAGGGCAGGGCCCACACCGAGGCTAGTTCTCCCAGTTCTGTGCCTTGGACCCACAGGTGGTAGCTGAGCCAGAGGAGGAAGCGGGGGCCAGTTGTCCCGAGGGCCCGTGGCCTCTGCCCCCACAGGTAGGAGCTTGGCGGGGGATGGGAGAGAGGGGTGTGAAGGGGTAGTCCAGCCCCGCTCTGGCCTCGCTGCACCCTCCACCGTCACCCTCTGAGGACCTCTGCCGGTTCCTCTGGCCCTCAGTTGCCAGCGTCTCCATCCCAGCCTGGCCGGATGGGGCCTGCTGTCCCCTCCCCACCCGCAGGCGGAGCCCCAGCTGCTCTAAGCCCTCCTTTTCCCCTCGTGCATAGGTGTCACCAAGAGTGACCTACACGCGGATGAGCCCATGGCCGGTAAGTACAAGCAGGGAGCCATCCTTGGTGTCTGCCCTCGAAACAGTGAGCTCCTTGCAGGCTTCCTCCGCTTTTTCTGCTCACCAGCTCCATTCTTCACCAGTTCCCTCAGTGTTCTTAGGCCCGGGACAGTGAGCCACAAGCCTCTGTCGTCTGCAGTGCTGTGTCAGGAATGCTGTCCGGTAGCTGTCTGCCCGTGGGCAGGAGGCTGCAGGGGGAACTCTGGCCCTAGTGGCAAAAAAACAACCCATGCCCCAACTCTGCTGTGTGACTGTGGAGAGTCTCCTGACTTCTCTGAGCCCCAGTTTTCTTAAGAGGGGCTGTTAATAATGTCCCACCTCCCCAGGACTAAATGAAGTGTGTGTGATAGCACTTTGGGAAGTAGGAAGCTGTATGAGGTAAAGAGTGTGCCTCAGTTACTGGGCACCAGACCGTGGCTTCACCTTGCGTGGCTGCCTCTCTGTTTTCGAGGCCAGTGGTCAGATACCTTCCCTGTCCCTTTGGTTTTCCTTTTGAAATATCTAACTTTTAAAAAAAAAAATTTTTTTTAAGGTTTTTATTTATTTTTGAGACAGAGACAGAGCATGAGCAGGGGAGAGGCAGAGAGAGAGGGAGACACAGAATCTGAAGCAGGCTCCAGGCTCTGAGCTGTCAGCACAGAGCCCGATGTGGGGCTCGAACTCACGGACTGTGAGATAGTGACCTGAGCTGAAGTCGGAGGCTTAACTGACTGAGCCACCCAGGTGCCCCTAACTTTTTTTTTAAAACCTTGTAATAGCTTCTGGCCAAGAAACCTCATGCCACCTACCTGATTCTTTCCCTCAAACAGCCCTTTCATTAAGTCATTCCACTGTTTGGAAACCTTCAATATCTTATTTCTCGTCTTATCATGGTCATACCCAACTGACCCCTCACTCCCACCCCCAGCTTTTCGGGCCTTGTCTGACCTCCCCAAATCTTTGGTCCTTCTCCACCACACGTGTGAGTGCCAGGCTTATTCCCACTGCTGTACCTTTAATGCCACTTACTCTCCACACCTGGCCTATCCTGACTAGAAGCTGGAGTGGGCAGCTCCCTGCCCTCCTGCCATCCATCCCATCCACCTCCAAAGCCCAGTGCAAGAGTCAGCTCTTTCCTGAGAACTTGCCTGATCACATCAGCCCTTATTCATCACCTTCTCCAAATTCGTGTAATGGTTACAACTTCTGTCTTACAACTTAATGGCTAATCACTTTGAGTTCTATTAGGTCTTTCATTTGCATTAGTTCTATTGCCCTGAGTTTCCTCTACATTTCCCACAAGCAGAGTTCAGGCGTTGTCTTTTGGCATCTCCTGTAACATCTGGCACAGTGTGGAGCATTAGGTCAGCACAATCAAAAATAATTAGTAATTGATGAAGTGTTTGCATCGTGGAACCGTGCACCTGCTGCCTGAGTGCCCTGCATTTGGATGTTTGGGGAAGATTGAATATATAGGTAGATCAGTAGATAGGAGACCTGGTCTCCATTTGGGGGATGCTTACAGTCTAGACTGGGGACCCGTAGAGCCACTGTCACAGGTGCAGAGAAATACAGCTGAAGAGTGTGTTCTGACAGCGTTAACCAGGCTTGCTGTCATGGAAGCTGTGAGCTTTGAGGTGTGGCATTTGAGGGAGAGGAGGGGTGAAAATGCTCAGAGGCAGAAGGGAGTGCTCACCAGTACCCAGGGCTCTTTGTCCTTTCCTGAGCCCTGAAGGTGGGTCATCTGGCTGCCTTGGAAATCCCTTTAATAAAGCTGGTCTCCAGGATGGGAGAACTTGGGATTCTCAGAGAGTCATCTGGCCTGGCTTAATGTCTCCATGCCATTACTCCAGGCTGAGGATGTCACCTTCCTCTACCACCCCTGTGCCCACCCATGGCTGAAGCTCCAGCTTGCCCTCCTGGCCCACGTTTGTGTGGCCCAGCCCTCACTGGCCCCGGACTCCAGCCTTACTCAGGAGCGGGTAAGCAGTTGATGAAAGGTCGTTGTTTCGCACTGGCAGAGGCTGCAGCCCCATGTGCAGGAAAGGAAAATTCAGGGACTTCCTCTTGCTGGCTCCCCACCTTCAACTTAGTTCTCCTTTCCTAGCCCTTGGTGCTGGCAGCATGTGGGGTGGTGCTGGAGATGGCACGGATAGAGCCAGCCTGGGCTGCCCACTGGCTGAAGAGGTGGCGGCGGCGGAGGAGGCTGAGGAAGGAGAAGGCATGGTTCTGCTCTCACGGTCTTTCTGGGTCTTCTCCCTCGGTGCCAAGGCCAGGTAGAGGGAGGCTGTGCTGGAGAGGGTGTCTGCAGGTGAGGGGTGCTGGGCTTGGTTGGTGGTGGGGTCCTTGGGTTATCTGGGCAGGAAAAGGGTGACTGCTGTCTCTCTCCCCAAAGGCCCCAGCTTTGGCTTTTACCCTGCGGAGCTGGCGGCCCCCAGGTGTGGAGGAGGCAGCTGGAGGGTCCAGGCACCTCTCTCCTGGCGGTGCCAAGAGGCGTGGGCTGCGGGCCGCTCTCGGTCTCCAGCCCACGCCCTCAGCCCTGAGGCTCCCCTCTGCCTCTCCACGGAGCTTGGAGGCCAAGCAACCCATGCCGGCAGCCCGGGGTGAGGGGAGTGATGCCCCATCTGTGCCCACTCTCCCCTTGATTCATGAGGGGCCCAGAGGCAATGCCAGCTCCAGGATAGAGGCTCAAGTGCTCAAAGGGCAAAGCAGCCCAGGGGGCTGTACCTGTCCAAGTGAGGCTTCCCCAGCCCCTCGGGCAGCAGCGCCCCCGCGGGTAGCTCGGGGCCCTACCCCGCGCACGGAGGAGGCTGCTTGGGCGGCCATGGCCCTGACCTTCCTGTTAGTGCTGCTCACTCTGGCCACGCTCTGCACACGGCTGCACCGAAACTTCCGACGGGGGGATAGCATCTACTGGGAGCCCACAGCGGACAGCCAGGACACGGTGGCTGGTGAGAAGTTAACCCTCCTTACCCACCCAACCCAGCCCTGGACCTCCAGGGCATCCCTGCCGATCACCGACCCTTCCCCACCCTGCCCGTAGCTGTGCTGAAGCGCAGGCTACTGATGCCCCCGCGCCGGGTCAAGCGCTCCCGCCGGAGACCCCTCCTCCCGCCCACGCCGGACAGCGGCCCGGATGGGGATAGCTCCGACTGACTTGACCCCAGCCCTGCCACTTTGGCGGATTTGGTTTCGCCGCGCCTGGTGAGGCCGCGACCTCTGCCACGTGGACCCTGCTCAGGACCGCCCCCTGGTGGCCAGATGGAGCAGTCCTGCCTAAGCATTGCAAACGGGCTTGTTCTTTAAGGTGTGGTTGGCTGGGGGCGGCGGGGGTGGGGGGAGGGATGGGCTGTGTTTCTAATTAAATTATTTTGGTAGAGTTTGGAGTTGAGCTTGTGTCTCTGCCACACAGACACTCTCAGCCAGGACACTGTCCTCGGCCACTTAGGTTTTGTTTGAAGTGGGTGCTTACAAAATCAAGTTAGGCACCCACCAGCCTGCCTCCTCCAGCCTTCCTGGCCTCAGCCAAAGTTTTAGGAGTGTGGTAGGACCAACGGTGGGGAGGGAGAAAATGGTGGTGGTGGTAGTTACTGACACTTTTATTTCCCAGCTTCTTTTCTAGAACACAAGGGCTTTCCTTGCAAGTTCCAGGTCTGGAGCAGCTGTAGTCTTCATTTGTTTCATGCTCTTGCCAGGTCTGTCTTTGTCCCTTTCATGTCTGTCACCTCCCCACCCCCAAATTCTTTCAACACTAGCAACAGCACATGGTCACTTATTTATTTTTGATACAAATGTACATGACACACGTCTTGACAGCCCACCCACCACCACACAGGTATAGCCTGGCCCCTAGGGCAGAGGCAGGACAGAGAGAAGGGCTGGTAGGCACGGCCATCTGCCTCTCCAGCCTTCCCAGGCTGCTGCCCAGATTCCAGATACCCAGAGACTGCAGGGCAGGTGCTGGCCTCTCAGAGGTTATAGGAGGGGGCTCTCAGCTGAGTCAGGGACCCCGGGGAGCCAGCCCCAGGCTCAGGTGCTCAGTTCTCTGCCCCAGCCAGCACAGCCCCCTCCACAAGGGAGGGGGGGGAGGAGAGATGCAGGGAAGTGGTTTTTTTTTTTTTTTGTAAGTTCATAGAGAAGGGGACCGATGGGGGAAGGCAACGGGTAGGACCCCAGATGATTTACCAGCAGTCCCTGGCCCCAGGATGGGAGAGTGGGGGACTGACCCCTAACTCTGGTCCTGCTGCCCTGGTCCCCTCACCCTTCACAAAACTCCAGATGGGCCAGGCCTCCGGAACGGCACTGCCGCCCCGCACACGCACACACAGGCACGCAGGGACACTCAGTTACCACAATGTTAAAATTAAGGGGTGGAAGAGGAGAGGAAAAAAAAAAAAAGATTTTCCAGTGTTTGCTGCTAGGGACCCTGGGAACACAGGTTTGGGCCCTGTGCCCTAGGCAGGGGCCGTTTGGCATTAAAGGAGAGCAGCAGGGGGGTTGGTGGCTACAGGGCAGGGGACATCCACAGAGATTATGTACAAAGGAGGGGATGCCCCCGGCTCAGCCCCCAACAGGGCTGAACTGGCTCATGGGGGTGGGGTGCCTGTAGGGGGAACTGGCCTCACTTGGAGTGTCCCCACCCGACCCTTTGCTGAGGGTGCCCCAGAGGAGAAGGGGCTGGGAGTGATGCCTTAGAGGCCCCTGCACACTAGAAGGGGGGGATGCTATGTACAGGGGGAGGTGCATGGAATGTGGGGGACAGAAGCTCCTGCCACCCCACCTCCCCATCCTTGGGGATTTGAGGGGGGCGGGCACCAGGGCGCCTGGCTGCTGGGGGACAGTGGCAGCACTAAGGGCACTTGTGCCAGCGGCTCCGTTGGGATGGGGATTAGTGTCTGGAGTGGCCCAGCTCCCATGGCCAGTGAGGTCCCAGTGCAGGTGAGGGTGCAGGGAGAGTGGTCACTGCTTCTTTTCTCGGGTGGTGATGGTGACCAGCTGCTTGGCAGCCTTGGCGATGTCATAGGCGCACTGGATCACCTGCTGAGTCAGCAGCTGGAAGTCCACAGGGGCGCCAGGCTCCGGGGGCACTGTCTTCCGGCACTCACTCTGCAGCCGGTAGGCGCTGGCATTGAGCAGCCGCAGTGAGCTGCGCACAGGCTCCAGGGCTGGCCTCTGGAGGGAGGAGGCGAGTTGGGCCTTGGACTTCAAACCATGAGCCATGAACATGGCCCAGTGTGTCCTCCCTCGTCTCCACCCAGGTAGTGGTCACATTCCCTACACCTGCCCCACCCTGAGAGCCTTTCAATCCTGCTCTTCTCTCTGGCCCCTGTACCTTTGGGAAGAGAGAGGCCATCTCCGTCACAGCCAAATGGATCTTCTCCGAGCAGGGCACGAAGCTGTGGGGGCAGGGGAGGGGAAATAGCGGCAGGGTTTGCAGGAACAGGACATTGGTCACCGCCCCCCCCCCGTCCCTTGCCCTCTGCAACACCCAGGGGCTGCTGTGAGCCCTTTACCTGTCATGCTTGAATTCTTGGGCAGCCCGCAACAATTCCTGGATGTTCTTGGTGACCTGTTCCGTCTTCAGGATGACATCCTCTGTGCTGGGAAGCCCAGGGTCAAGGTCTCCATCCAGGCTTTCCAACTCTGGGTGGAAGTCTTCTTCCTTGCCCAGCTCAAGAAACCTCTTCCCCTCCAGTCTGAGGTCAGGGTTAGAAAGAGACATTACAGTGGTAAGCCGCTTGCCTGTACCCTCACAGATCCTCCAGAGCCCACTCAGCCTTCTTCCCTGGGGTGTCTCACCCAAGCAGTGGGTCCCCGCTTTGCGTGTTCTCATAGTCACTGTCAGCACCACTGCCGTGGCGGGAAAGCTTGCTCTGGAGGATCAGGGAAGGGGTAGTGGGTGAGGTTCACATTCACAGACCCACACAGCCCATCACCTGTCCCCTTGGGCCCTGGGGATTGGAACGTTACCGTATGGCGGCTTCCTTCCTGGGAGCAGGACAGTAGTGGGGAGGAGGGAGTGAAGGGCACGGCTGAGGCTGACACCCCCTTCCGGATCTGAAACCCAGGAAGACTGGAGTCAGTCTCTCCTCCCTGCCACCCGCCTTCCAGCTTCCCGGCAGTGAGGGTAGGGACCAGGTATATCTAGTCATTCCTGTGCCCAGCAGCACAAAGCCTGACACCCACTGGGGCTCAAGACCTATCTGCGGAAATGGATCCGCTTCCTCCAGGCCCTACTTACCCGGTAAAGGCCAGCAGGGACATGCACTGAATAGATGGCATCATCCTCCAGCTCCTGGGGATTGGCACAGTAGGTGTCACGGAGGGCCCTGCGGCAGCCCCAGCCCTCTGTTCCCCCCAATCCTTGAGACCCACAGGCAACTCACAGTGCTGTGGAAAGGCTGTAGCCGGGTAGAGAGCTCATCCCCAGGCGGGGCCCCAAAGGGCTTCAGGGCAGAGCCTGGTTCATACATGGAGAAGGCCTGGCGGTCCCTGCGATGGGCACTCCCGCCAGGCCCCATGGGTGTGTGTTCTGCCCGCTCGCTGGGCAGTGGGGGTGTGGGCACTGGCCCGGGTGGCTGCCGGATCTGCAAGTTCTCTGCCTGCAGCTTGTGGATCTGAGAGCGGACAGTGATGTCAGAAACTCCAGAGGATCCAGGCAGCACCCCACCTCTGGGAGCGGAGGATCCTCTCCGACCTGGGCACTCCCACCAATGCTGCAGCCCTTACCTCCCTCTGCAGCCTCCGGAGCTCATCACTCAAGCTGCTGTTGACCTTCATGAGCTGTTGCACCTTTGCCTCGGAGGTAGCCAGAGCCTTCTTCAGCTCCAGATATTCCTGCAGCGTCACAGCCCCATCGGACAGGTCTGAGGAGTCCATGCTCTGCAGAGTGAGACAGAAGCTGGTTAGCCATCAGGGGCAGGGGGTGAATGCCCACAGAAGACTGTTCTCGAGGCCATAACCAGCCCACTAGTCCCTGAAGCCCTGGGCTACAAGGGGATAGAGCCGGGCCTTAATGGAGGCCCGGGGAGGGGCAGTGCTCAGACCCGGGCACGGTTGTTCCTAGTGGCACCGGCGCTGCGCAGGGGCTCCTGGTCCGTGTCCTCGTCTGAGGCCACACTGTCGTAATCGTGCTGGTCGTCGAGGTCACTCTGGCTCCGCGCGGATAGCTCAAGGTTGTCTGAGGACATAGTCCAGTTACTCAGTATTCTGCCACACGACCCTTCCATCATGCCACCCCAAAAGGGAGCCATGAAAGAGAATATACTAGAAAAATGCCCACTGCCCTCAGCCCTAGCCACACCCTTCCCACCTGTGGGGCTGCTCAGGCTCTTGCCCTGCTGTCTCCGCTTGGCCTCGCTGAGAATGTCAATGATCAAGGTGGCAAACTCTCGGGCATTGAAGCGGGCCAACTTCTGTCGCCCCTGGTAGGCAGAAAGAATCCAGCCTGCATGACGGGCCCCCTTACAGCTGATAGATGGGTGTGGGAACAAAGCAAGGCCATCCCCTGCTACCTGGCTCACCCAGCCAGATTCTGGGTGCCTGGGGAGCTCCCAAGAAGAGGCTGGAATGTCCCCCAGAAGCTGCTCACGAAGAGCTTAAAAAAAACTTTCCCCCAAATCCCAGTGCCAGCAGGGCCCTGAGAGAGGCCTAGGCCAGGGGAGGAGAAAAGCAGGCCCAGGCAGAAGCCCACACAACAGCCGGTGAGGAAGGGCAGGGCCCGCGAAGCTGGGGACCCCAGCAGGGGAGGAGAGGCCCCTGTCCGTCCCCCTCACCTGATTCCGCGTGGCCGAGTACTCGGGGTTCACAGGCAGGAAGGGTACAGCGCTGCGCTCCGTCACCAGGGTGCTGTGGTTCTGGGTAGCCAGCCACACTGGGGGAGGAGGAGGGGGGGAGGAGCAGGGAGCAGATCATCCAGAGCGTCCACGGTGGCCAGGCCCACGGGGTGGAGGTGGGGATGTGCTGAGCACAGCCTTCCTCGATCCTCCCCACGTCCACCAAGTGCTGGTGTTCAAACCAGGGGTGGTCTTCAGACACCGGAGGCAAGGTTGGGTCAGGGCAGGGCTGGGCAAGGCCAGCAAGACTGGCTAGGCCGATGACGACGAACAGAATGAGGCGACTCCTCCTTGCCAGGCCCAGCCCAGGGTTTGGGCTGGAATCTGGCTGTGGCCAGGAAGGAGTGATGTAGGGGGGGGTGGAGTGGGACTGGGGAGTGAGCCAAAGTGGGAGGCAGCCAGAGCAGAGATGAGCCCCAGTCCAGGGGTGGGGGTGGAGGAGCAGGCTGGCTGCCTCCAGCTCAGCACGCTCCGCCTGGCTGGGGAGGCTGCCCGGGCTGCTCACAGCCAGCAGGGGCGGAGAGGCAGACCTGCCGAGCAGACCAACCTCAGGCCTCCCTTCTTAGTCCCAGCAAAAGGCCCCAAGAGCCACACCAGGTCCTAGCCCTTCCCCAGCAGGTGGGTAGGTACCCGTGTCTCATCCACCCTCGGCCTCAGATGCCCTCTTGGCTCACCAGCGTCATTTTCTCTTCTGTCTACCTCGTCGTACACATCCATGGCAAGTTCCTCAAAAAGCCGGTTGCTGAGCTAGAGACAAAAGGGGGACCCAGTGCTGACAAGGCCAGGTCAACCAGGATGTCCTAAGATGTGGGAAGTGGCTTATGTCCTTTATGCTGCCCAGCCCCCACAATCTCAGAACTGGAAACTGGGGCAGGTGTCTCTCTGCCAAGCTCCAAGGTGGGAGAGGATGGAAGGGAGACCAGATCAGACCAGTTAGTGCCCTGGTAGGTCAGAGGTGGAGCTAGGGCCCAGGGAGCCTACGGAGGGCAGAGCCAGGGTCAAAGACCAGGGGTGGGGAGGCGGGGGAAAGAGAGCAGGGAAGACAGAGTGAGGGGCAGGTCAAACCCTTGGAAAAGGAGACCATCAGAGGAAGGAGGAGCAATCGTAGGGGTCGAGGCTCAGAGGTGAGGACAGCTCCAAGTAGAAGGAGCCCATCCAAGTGGACTCACCGCCTGCAGCTTCTTCTTGGCAGCTTTGGCCAGCTCGGACAGGTCTAGGCTGTGGAAGGAGGAGGGAGATGAGAATGGGCAGACAGGAGAGGTGACCAGGCCCCCACTTGTGACTCCCAAACATGCAGGGATCCCAGGAAGACAACATCCCAGATGCTGCACACCGGATGCCGCCCCCCACCCTGCCCCCAACCTCCAGAGCCTGCTCCCGAGGCAGGCACCATATACCTCTGAGACATGCACTTTTGCCGAGATCTAAGTCCAGAGAAAGGCAGCAGAGGAAAGAATAGGACAGAGGCAGCGATTACCCAGGAGCAGGGCCCCACGTGCCTTCCACGGCAAGCTCAGACCCATCTCCGTGTATACGCCAGACCCGGAGGGTGCAAAACGAACTCCTCTCCCCTCCCAACCTGCTCCTAGACCAGCCTGCTCTCTCCCTCTGTGACCCACTCACCCAGCACCAGCGTCTGCTTCTAGGAGTCACCAGAAACCTCCCTCACCCTCAAGCCCCAGCCAAGCTTTCTCTGGTTCTGCCATCGATCCCTCTTTGCCTGGGCCTTTGCAAGTTTCTTCATCTGTCTTCCCACTTCCAGTCTTGCCCCTACAAGCCTTTTTTTCCCACCCAGCAGCCTGGGTCACCTCTTTGACACGTTGGGCCACACTACCCCAGGCCTTAAAAACATCTTAATGACAAAACACATGTATGGATACTTCAACTGTACTTTAATAAAAAAACTTCCTTAAAAAATATACTACGTGTTTAGTGTGCATTATCTTATTTTAATCCTGTCAACAGCCCAGAAAACGTAGGTACTGTTGCCTTTACTCCCAGGAGGTAACTAAGCCTCAGAGAGGTTAAGTAGCCTGCCTGAAGTCACACAGCCAGTAAATGGCAGAGCTGACATATCCGGGCTTGGAACCTCTCAGCTCTTCTTGGGGCTCACAGGACTCGCCATTCTCTCGCCTGTTTCCAGTCCAGTGCTGCTCCTGGGATTCCCTGCTTCTCACACTATGCTCCAGCCACATGACTCCCTGCAGGTCCTGGCACAGCATTTCTCACTTATACCATTTATGCCTTTACTTCTGCTGTATTCCCCACACTGAACTACAGCTATCTGACCAGGCTGCCTCCTCCTCTGGACTGTGAGCTCCTGAAGGGCAGAGATCATATCTGAGTTACCCGTGTGTCTCAGGGCCAAGAACGGCAGCTGGCACCGGGCAGGTGCTCGGTTAGCCCTTTACTGAGTCCATGCCCATATGTGTTTAAACACATACACCAGACACACATGCAGGTACACACACCCCGCAGAATAAGACCAGAGAAGTAGGAGGGAATCTTGGAGTCTCAGAACAGAGTAGGTCTTGGTTCAAGGATTCAAGACGCTTAGGCCTGACAATCCCTGTCTGCCCACACTGGTCTTTGGAGAGGGAGGGAGCCTCCTCTCTCGGATCCAGGCCAGCAGGCACAGGTTGGAAAAACGGCCTTCAGATGTGGCCACCAGGTGGCGCCAGCATCCATCTTGTGAACTGGGTGCGTGTCCCCCCACAGCCTAGGCGCGCAGAGGCTTTTCAGATCAGAGGCAGAAACACCTCAGTTGTGAGGGGCCCTGCCCCCACCTCCCACCCCTCCCCAATTTCTGAGCACACCACAGAGGCCCAAAGTTAGTCAAATCCCTGGAGCCCACCATCTTTTCAATGAAAAGCAGAGGCTCGTCTAAAGATTTTACAGTGGGGTGAGTGCCACTGGAGCAGAGCCCAGTGAGCCACCCCTCCTGGGGCAGGTGTTTCTTGTACTCAGGCCTATGTGTGATGGCCTGGGGCTCAGGCGGTGCTTGGCCATGGGCTGAGCTGACATCCCTTCCCTGCCTTAGGGCCCAGCATTAGGGAGTGAGGATCTGACTGAAATGTTTGTACACCAGACCCGGGGCGGGGTCCCTAAAGCCCAGGGACTGGGAGGGGTAGAGGTTCTGGGGTTCAGGCACCCACATGGTGTCCAAAAGCCCCTGGGAAGGGGCATCAGGTGGGCACTCACCTGTCAGCCATCTGTGGGATGATGTAATGCCCATTCTTGTGATCTGAACAAAAATAAAAATGCCAAGTCACTGGTGCTGGGTGGCCTTAGCAGCTGGGAGCCCACCTCACTGCCACGAGCAGACCTTGGCACCCAGAAGTGTCAGGGGACAGGGATGAGGGCAGGCCACCCCCAAGAGCCCTGGGAGCTGGCTGGAAGTGATGCCCACCCCCCACTCCCTACCCCAGTGTGCTGTAGCCCAGAGCCTTCATCAATTTCACAGGAGCCAGTTGCCTAGCAACACTGTTCCCCAGCCGGCTCGGTCACCATGGCACCTGCTGCTGGGGTGTGTCTGGGTCCCACCTGCCTGGCCGAGCCAGGCCCACCCCGCATTCTGCTCACCCGGCTTGCGTCCACAGAGATAGAAGGCCAGCCGGTCAGTGAGCTCATACTGGCATTCGACTAGCCTTTCCGCCAGCTCATGGTGCCCCGCCTGCCTGTGGGGAGGGGGCATGGCTCAGCCCTGCCGCAGCAGTCCACTCCCCCCACCCGCCCGAGCCTCACCCATCATCCGACCCTCACCTGGCATAGTCAATGGGCGTTCGGCCATTAACATCAGGGGAGCCAGGATCAGCCCCATACACTACAAGAAGCTCAGCCTGCAGTGTCTGCCCCGCCTTGGCAGCCACATGCAGAGGTGTGGTGCCCTTCTCTGGATGGAAGAAGTTGGCCTGGGCACCCAGGGACAGCAGGCGCAGACATGTCTCCAAGTTGCCCGTCCGCACGCTTGAGTGCAGTTGCTGCAAGGAGCAGAGTGTGCAGCAAGTGTGTGCGAGCACCGCCCCCCACCGCACCCCCAAGCCGTACCAAGTTAGGCAGCTGCTGGGACTCCTACCAGCTCCAAGGGCCCGGCTGAAGTTGGGTTGTCAGGGAGGATAGAGGCTTTAGTGCCAAATACTAACAGCTGCTATCAGTCACCATCTACCTGTGCTATGGGCTCTGCTTGAAACAGGCATTATCTATGAGGGAGATGCTGTTGCTTCTTTCCCATTTTACAGAGGAGGAAACTGAGGCTCTGAGTGGCTAAGAAACCGCCTCAAGTTTTCCCAGCTTTTGGATGGCAGCCTGTTGTGTCCACCTAGAGGCGGAGGGGCCTTGGCCACATGCAGCTGACCACGCAATCCCATCCCCTGCTGTGCCCACGATTCTTGCCTGACCCGGCTGGCTGCCTTTGGGGCCTAGGGCTCGGTGGTGATGGAGAAGCCCTCGGGGTGCTGTGGGCAACAGGAGGGGAGGCCCACCCATCTGTCCACCGTGGGGCCCCTCTAACCTTGCTGAGGTCTTTGGCAGTGACCCCGTCATCTTCCCGGCAAGGAAGCTTGTGCACAAATGCCAGCATCTGGTACTTGGCCCTGATGAACTCTGACTTGATGGGGCTGGATGGGGCACAGAGGATGAAATGGGTGGGGGGCAGAGTGGGAGAGGCTATTCCCCCCGCCACCTCTCAGACCCACGTCCCACACCACGCAGCCCCTGCCACCACCCCTCCGGCACAACTCACTGGACTTTGTCTTGGGGGTTGGCTTTGCGCCGGCCGCTCTGTACTTGCGCGGGGTCCAGCAGGGAATGCTCCCAGATGGAGTTGGCCCCGTTGCTGGCGAGCGTGTGCACCATCTGCAGAGAAGAAGTGCCAAGTGAGAGTGCCCACTGTGCACTGGGTACTGGGGGAAACACCTCCAAGTGCTGGCCGCAGCCGGCGTGGCTGCAACCAGTACCAAGGGGCCTGTTGTGTGCCTGCCACCATCACACCTCCATCCAGCCGGGCCGCCCAAGCACGTGGGTCCTGGTCAGCACCTCAGGTTGTATGGCGAGTGTGCCAAGGCTCAGAGAGATAAAGCGACTTGGTCAGTGCTATGTGGCCAAGCTAGTAAGTGGCGGAGCTGCGGAGAGAGCCCCGGTCTGCGAGACCCTAGTCTCAGAAGCCCCCCCCCCCCCGCCGTCTGCATGGCAAACACAATGGATGGAAAGGGTCAGGGTTAGGTTCTGCCCCAGGTGGGTGCCGCCCTCTGGAAGCCGCAGAATCCAGAGCAGCGTGTGTGGGTATGGGGGAAGTGTGCCCACGCGGCCTGGCCCCGTACCTGCAGCAGCGTAGGAGGCCAGGCGCTGTGGCGGAGGTGCTTGACAATGGAGATGTGGCGGCCCAGGCTCCGGTGCACACTGCAGCACTCGTCACACACCAGCACCCCCCTGCTGATGGAGGCCCAGCCAGGGTCTGCCGAAGGGGGAAGCGACAGTCAGCGGAGGCCAGGTCGTCGGCAGTGCGTGCCGGGCACCTACTCCGGGCCCACACTAGCACTATGCTCACACACTTCAAGTACCTAGAAGCTGGGACCGCAGGGACACAGGTTGCTGAGGAGGAAGCTGAGCTATGGCGTAGGAGGGATTTCCCCAAAGGCTCGCAGCAGGTGACTGACAGCTGGGCCCCTTCCTACACATCTTTGCCTGTCTGGGGGGTGAGGGGGTGGGGGGAGGAATGTGTGGTCCCCAGGGCCTACTCAGCGGGTATGTCCTGCAGTCTTTCCCAGGGAACAAGACAGTTGGCCCAGGCCTTCCCCAGGGAGGCAGGAATCCTCTGGGGGATGTGACACCGATGCTACATGCCAGACATCCTAGACACTCCTGTGTCTGGGTCAGTGCCACATCTCTCCTGCACCCAGGCTTCTGCTGGAACCACTGGCCACCCGCCTGACCCACCATATCCTCCATGGGCTCCTGCCTTTGCCCTCATCTTGGCAGGCAAGAGGCTGTTTCATGCTGAGCCTCCTGCCACCATCACTGATGGGCTGAGCTGGAGCCCCTCTTAACAGGGATGGAGAGGGCAAAGGAACTAACACTGGATACCCACTGTGTACTAGATAGACCTGTATGTACGAGGTCTCTCACAACTGTCAGACAAGGCAGGAAATACTATCCCTGCTTTACCAATGAGGAAATGGTGGCTCAGAGAGGTTAGAGCAGTTGCTCAAGGTCACACAGCTGATGAGCAGGATTGTTGGGATGTGGACCCAGGCACTTTAGACACCAGAAGCCACGCCATGTTCACACCCACTGCTTTTCCTCCGTTCTTGCCTGGAAGGGGTCGGGCCCAAGTGGGCAAGGGCCCTGGAAGCCGCTCTTTACTCCCTGGGGAGCAGCAAACTTTGGAAACAAGAAGTGGGGCCAGGATAGGGTGGGAGCTCCTTGGGTGCTTCTTAAGGGCAGGGGAGATGCCACCCATCCCAGGCCCCTTGGGAGAGGGGGAGGAGACAGCTGCACACAGCTTAAGCTGTGGAAAGGTCACGGGGAGAAAGCAGCCATTGTGTGCCTCCAGAGAGTGGGGGCAGGGAGCTTCTCTCCCAGGACACTGTGCTCTGCCCGGGCCCCCCACCCCAGTCTCAGGAATCCCTGTGCTGGGTGGGGGAGCAGGGACTGGCTATCTTCCTTGCCTGGGAGTGCTTAGGGTGTCCAGAAGTGGGCCCCCCAGGGGAGAGACAGGCTTGGGGTAATGAGAGCCTCTCCAACCAGAAGGCAATCTCAGGCCCTTCCCCACAAGGACTTCCATCAAAGTTTCCAGGAGAATTGTAAGGAGACCGAGTCAGGGTGCAGCCTTTGTTCTGCCTACAGCAAGTGTCCCCTCCATAGGGGACAGGAAGAAAAAAAAGTGAAAGAGGGGGTTCAGCTCTTTGGGTCTAAGCTTCTTTAGGCATCTACCCAAAAACAGGGCAACAAGATGCCTGCCATACACCTTCCTGGGAGCTGATTCCAGGGGCCCACGAGGAAGGGATCCACCATCTGTGCCAAGAGGGGGAGCCCAAGGACACTCTTTAGTACTGGCTTTACCCAAACAGTGAGGCACCCCAGTGAGGCACATGGAAAGCTCCCTCCCCCCACTCCCAAATCACTGGGGTTAGGGGTCTGCCAGCCACCAGCCACCTCCGGCAGCCCAAGCAGGAAGCTGGAAATGACGCAGCCTAAATTCCTCTTGTTGAAACGGTGGGGTTTCCTGTAAATGGGGAGCCGCCCAGGCCAGGATCATAAATGGGCCGCCCTGAGGCCTCCAGCCCAGGCCCATGGCTCTACCGGAGAAGCAGGGCCTGGGAAAACTGCACATATATCGAGAGCCAGACCAGACATGGTGAGACTCTGAACATGGCAATGACCAAGAAGAGATCAGGATTTGGGGAATGTAGTCCAAGGCTTTGCTAGCCACTCAGCCTGGGGGAGGGGTCCTCCCTCTCCTCCACAATGACCTGAAACAGGAAGGTTGAGCAGGGGGCACTGTCCTGGCCTGGGGAACGCTGGTGTCAGCTCACTGGGCTACACAGATGAGAAGCCCACTATCTACTTCTTACATGCCCGAGGGGCCTTGCGTCTACCCAAGCAGGAGCCCCCAAGCCTCACTTAGGCCAGTTCCTAAGGCCAGGTAGAGTTTCTGAAAAGTCAAACGGCTATTGTAGCTGAAGGTTAAGGGACTCTTGCCCCCAAGAGGCTCCCTAGACTAAACTTGGGGTGGAAGGGACAGGGACATAAGGGTTTTTTTGTTTTAATAGGCTCCATGCCCAACTGCCAAGTGTGGGGCTTGATCTCATGAGATCAAGAGTAGTATGCTCTACTGACTGAGCCAGCCAGGCGAGAAGATGTGGTGACCTCCTCAGTATCCTGCCAACACTCCTGGCAGCTTCTGCTTCAGGGTGGGGGTCTGGGAAGTGTGGGCAAGTGGTAGGAGGGATCCTGGGATAATGTTAACCATGCAGGCCTCTACTAAGGTGAATTCATGTCATCACCCAAAGCCATTAGTAGCCTCTAGGTCTGCTCTAAGGGCCAGCGTCTCCTGAGCAAATTGTCACTAGGCACGAGGGAGAAGTCCACCATCTTGAAAGCAGCTAAGAGTAATTAATCCATGGGGATAAAGATCAGAATGGCGGTTACTTTTGGGGGCTGTTGAGTGCGAGGGGGCAGAAGAAGGGTCCAGAGAGTGATGGAAATGCTCTACCTCTTGACTGGAGTGGTGGTTACGCAGGTATATAGACATGTAAAAACTCAACAGTCTAAACAGTAAGCTGCAGGAACCCTGCTGTACCTAAATTAAACCTCAGTAAAAGAGGAAGAGAGCCCACCATTCACCCCACCCAACAATCTACATTGTGAAGAAACAAATGAGCCTGCAGGTTTCCAAATGTCCCCAGCCAGTGGCCATCCATGCTCATCCAAGGTGCCACCCGAGGTACTTCAGGTACCTTGAGGTATTCACTCCTGTGCCACCAAAGTGAGCTGGGCCAGGACTGTGTGGCAGAGTGAATGGAGGGGGACGTGGGGGGAACACATTCTCCAGGGTTCCTGACTGCTGCGCCTCCCTTGCCTCCATGGCAGGCAGGTACACATGTGGGGCCTGATGAGGTAGTACCACAGCAGCCATGCCATGCCCAGCTGTCTTACAAAATCCACCTGTCACTTATATGCCCAGGCCTGGGAGCAGAGGGAGGATGAAGACCTTTGGGGTCAGCCTGCACTTCACCTTTCACCTCTTTAACCTCCCCAAATTAACCAACCACAAAAAGGCCACGGCCCCACCCCTAGGGCTGGACACCCCCCTTCACAGTGAGAGAAGCCTATGACTAGGTAGGAGGCATACACCAATGGAGTCCAGACTGTTGTTTACCCTCGAGCCTCATACCTGGACTGCTACAGTCCCACACCGGGGATGCCCCTCCCTGCATCCTACAGTGGGGAAATGGGGTAGCCAGCTGGGTCCCTGACAAGCATCCAAACACTCAGGGAGTGCCTGCTGCCAGGTGCTGGGGTAGGGTGATGTGTAAAGACTTTGTCAGCACCCTGCCCACCTCACTCCTCACCTTCTCACCACCTGCCTCTTCTGACCTGTATTCTGGATCAGGGGAAAAGGAGGTACCTGGGGCAAAAATGCCTCTGTGGGACAATGACTATGGATAGGAACCAGACAGTCCCAAGATATCAGATACATACCACTCCTTCCTGAACCCACTGGGCACCCAGAGGCTTCACACAGCCAAACGCAATGAAAGAGGGACAACTGCCTTGCTGATTCTGCCCTATGTCCCTCTGGCTGAGAATCAGGACCACAGACTTCAAGATGGGATGGTCCTCAAAAACCATTTTTATTCCAACTTCTTTACCTCACAATTGAGGAAACTGAGGCCCAGAGTGAGGAAAGTCTTGCCATGGGTCACAGGGTAAGCTGATAGGGTGTCTGCTAATCACTCCCCACCCCCATGCTATGCCTGCCCCGCATAGGTATAGACCAGCCTGGGAGAGGCATAGAAGGCAAGCTGTCCTCTTAGCCCTTCCATCCCCAGACGTGCATGTGGTTGGGGGAAGGAGATCAGTTTCCAGCTCACTAGGGTAAGGACACATAAGCCCAGATAGCTTCTTCAGGGTCCTCTAGACCTGAGAGGAGTCACAGGGTCACAACCACCCAGAGTACCACGTCTCTTCCAGGCATCCACAGTGCCAAACTCTCTAGCCTGGAGGCATCAGAACCACCAGAGTATCTGTGGGTCCCAACCTGTTGGGGCCCCGGGCCTGTCCAAAGGGTAGCTAGAAGTTATGGGCCCATGAAACAGCACTTCACACTCTCACACTTAATTGTGCCCACAGTCCCCCTGGAGTTCACAGACACACTGAGCCTTCCCAGAGGTCTCCCAGGGAGATAGCTCCTTTTTAAAAGAGAGGATGGACAAGAGCCAGGGCTTCCTTCCCCAGGCCAGCTGCTGAGCCCCATCACTGGCAGTGTCCTCCCACATCATAAGATAACAGCCTCTCAGGTCACTGCTCCTCACTTCCTCAGGTCAGGGGTGGGGGGTTCGCATCAGCCTGGATCTGACTGTGCTGGGAAGAAGGGAAACACCACGGTAAATACAGCCAGGAGGCAGGCGAGGAAGCCAGATCCTGAGAACCTAGGCGCCCTTGGGTACTGTTCCCTACCCATTTCTGGTCAGACTGGGCTAGAGGGCTAGGAGGGGTCTGTGCCCAAGGTGGGTCAATGCTAAGCCCCCTTCCCAAGCAGGCCTTACTGGTGCATAGGAAAAGCCGAGCTAGTTGCTCCCAGGGATGCCTCAGAGGAAGATGCCCAGACTGTACTGGCCCTCAGCACCAGGCCCTGCAAGGAGCCCCCGCCTTGGGAAGTAGGGGCAGGGAGTCCTAGGAGGAGCCACCCCCTCGTCTGCTCACGAGGAAACACTATCCAGGCCTCCCCTGGCCCATCTGCCCGGTTCTCTGCCCCTTGACCTCCGCCACCTCAGCGGGCGCGCAGACCATGCGAGCAGCAGGTGCAAGACGCGGGGGTGGCACTGAGATGACACAAAACCACACTCACCCCCACTTCCTAAACCTTGCTGGCCTCTGCCACAGCCCTCCTGCCACCCCACCACCCCAGGCTGGCGCTTCCGTTGGGATACAGAGATGGAAGGTGGTGGCGGGCGGGGGGGAGGGGGGGCGGGGGAGGGAGGGCAGCTAGCTGCCTGCCTCTCTCAGACTGAGGGGTGGGATGTGGCGCCGGGAATGTCCTTCCTTGCTCGTCCACGGACGCGAGGGACTGGGGCCCCCAGCCGGCCCTCCCGCCAAGGACGCGGCTCCGCAGTGGCCCGGGCGGGGGCCGAGGCCGGAGGCCGCAGCCCCCAGCCCCGCCCCGCCCTCCGGCCCCGCACCGCGCTCCCGCCAGGCCCCGGCGCCTGCCCGGCGGCCTCGCCGCGCGGTCCCGCCCCTGGCCCGGCCCCGCTTACCCGGGGCGCTGCAGTCCGCACACACCTCCGCCCGCGGCCCCTTCCGGGACATCCTCAGCGGCGACGCGGCCGCAGCCCTCTGGGCCAGCGTGGGGGGCGCGGGCGGCGGGCCCGGGCGGCGGCGGCCCCTGCTGCCCGGCCCCGCTCCGGCAAGGCCCCGGCTAGGCTCCGCGCGCCCGGCCAACCGTCCGCCCCCGGGGCTGGCCCGGAACCCGCCGTGCCCGCCTGCCCGCTCGCCCTCCGGCGCCCTCCGCCCCGCGCCGCCCCGCGCCGCCCCGCCGCCGCTCGCCGCTCGCTCTCTCCGCCCCCTGCGCGGCTCCGGGCCGCTCCTGCAGGAAGCGGCGCAGGCCCTGCCCACCGGGGGAGGGGCAGCCTGCACTCCCGCCCCGCCGCCCGGCCCTGCGGGCCGCGCCTCCCAGAGAAAGGAAGCCGGGAGCGCGGGCGGGAGGGGGCGGGGGTGCTTAAAGGGGCCGCGCGGCCTCCGCTAGACAGGCCGGAGAGGGCAGCATCGCCTTCGGCCTTGGCCTCTGCTCTGGCACTTTCCGGCCCCGCGGCAGTGTGAGTTACCCTCACAGCCCCATCCGCTTCGCTTTCCAGGTGGAGGGTGGTCCAGGGGGCTCGGCCCCGGGGACAGTGACCCTTGGGGAACAGGGAAGAGAGTAAGGAGCTGGAGGCCCAGGCCCCCTTCCCCGTCAAGAGGCTGTTTGGGGTACCCGCCTATGTCTGGCTGGGGTAGCATGTGTGTCCTGGTCCCCCATGTGTCCTCATCTGTGGGTCCAGGTGTGTGTGTGTGGTCACACCCTTGTTGATTATGCACGACACCAACAATATGGACGCCCAGGTGTTCCCCTGCCTCCCAGCTAAAAATACATCTGTACCTCATCCATGCTTCCATCCCAGGAGGAAAGAATCTGGGCACTTTTTAAGGACCTCCCGAGGAGTGACCACTGTGCCTGTGTGCAGTAATATCCACTTGGCATTTCGTCTTGTATACGTCCACGGTGTTTCTGGGCCACCGCAGGTTTGTGTGTCCAGGGCGTGTGCACATAACACACAGGGACCTTTTCTTGTGGTGGCCTTTCTTCCTGGACTTCACACAGAGACTTGGCGTAGGTGGGGGGGACAGGAAGCGGAGGCGCGGGAGGCACGTGGGTGCACCCCTGCACTGAGCATGCTCCCCCATACACGTGTGCCCCGCGTGCACCCAACCCCCATCCCTGCAGCAGCAAAATGCCAGAGCACTTTGCTTGTGGGGACAGGGCACGGGTGGCCAGGACCAGGCCTGGGGGCCAGGTCGGTGGTGACAGAATTAAGGGAAGATTCCCAAGGGGGTAGGGGGTACTGCTCAGTAACAAGGAGGGAGGAGGGAAAGTCCTTGGGCAGGGGTTCGGGGTTGGTCGATTTTATCCCAGCGGTGCCAGAGCAGCAGTGACTTGTGGGTGGGCAGGCTGCTTCCCTGGGGGAGACAAGTAATGCTCATGAGTCACACCACCCGAAATACAAGCAAAGCTGCCTCCATTGCCTTTCGGTGCAGCCCAGATTGACAAGTTTGTTTGAAATCGCGATCCACGGGGTATATTTATAATCGCACCTTAAAAAAAAAAAATTTTTTTTTTGCAGGCTTCCCCTCCCCCCACAGCCAGCCGCTCAGCTGGCGGGGTTTCTGCAAGCAAAGGTACCTCGCAGTGGGGGTGGGGGTCGGCGGCGGGGGGAGCACCACCTGCCGCCCCATGCTGCACCCGCACCAAGCAGTCAGTCTGTGGGCTTGATGGCCCTAGGCTGGGCGATGAAAAGGAGCGGCTTGGCCGCTCTTTACCGGGCGCACAGCCCACGAGCGGTGGCCGCCCATTCACCCCCGATCGACCCCCAGCTATGGAATTTCATTTATTAAATGTCGAGGCGGCTACTGGCAGCCCCATCGCTCGGCTGTCTTTGTTTCTCTGCTGTGTGGGCGCGTCTCGAGCACGTGGCAGCTGGAGCGCGCAGACCGGAGGAAGAGCGACCCGGGTTTAGGCTATGGCCGCCTGGCAAAAAGAGGCCCGGCTGCTAAGGGGATAGGTCCCCCAATCCAGGCTGAGCTACCCCTCTCCCAGAGCTACAACGCTTTTCAGGATGATTCACCCCACTGCCCCCTCCCGCCCGCCAGCTCCACCTCTCGGTGGCCCAGGGACTACCTGGGCGTGGCCTAGGCTGAGAGGCACTGTCCAAACTTTGTTCCGGAAGCCCCCAGACCCACCACTGCAGACCTTCTGGGCCTGGGACTAGGGATAGAAGGTTTTCAGGATTTCCCTTGGGAGATGTCGCCAACTCAGGGAGCAGGACAGTAAAAAAGAAATCTCAGACAAGGTTCTAAAAACAGTTTAATGAGGAAACGTACACGCATTCTCCCGGCCACTCCTAGCCGTCCCTACTCCGCTCCAGCCCCCTCCCCAACTCTGGCCGCGGCCACAACACTCTGCTGACCCCTCGCGGTAGAGGTGGGCAGCGGTCCTCGGTTGCCTGAGGTGCCAGCTGGCTCCTCCCAGGCTGGAGAAAGGGGCGAGGCAGTCCACTCCTCCCTTATCCTTTCCCGCCTAGGCCTGGCACCGCAGGGTGTGGAGGAGGAAGGAGAGAAGACCACACAAAGAAACCTGAGAGAGGCGCGGAGAGTTTGCAAGCTTTTGCTAGCACCTCCCACACAAACACTTTTTGGATTGTTCTATCATGAGCTGGTATGGAATCCCTAATTCCTGTCCTGTTCTAGGGTGGACTCAAGAAGGCGCTGTGCCTGGTCCCGCCACCTGTCTCAGTCCGCCTGATTGGGGGCGGGACGCGCCGTTTCCAGGGTAGTTACTATCCTTAGCTCACCCCAGTAGGTAGTATTTCGAGTCTCATTTTAGAGGTGAGTGGTCTGAGGAAGCAGAAAATTTAAGCAATTTGCTTCTGGTCAGGCGGTTAGTAAGGGGGAATTCAGACTGCTCTACGATCCCAATCCCCTCTCCCTTCAGGTCTGGGCCACGCCTCTAGATCCTTCCAGCCCTTGCAATAGGCAGCCCCAGAGGTCAATTCCATTTTACCACAGCGTCTGCAGGGACCCTTCTGGAAGGACCTTTGTGCCCCGGGGGTTATTCGGGAAGGAGACAGTCTCTGGAATCAGTCACTTCCTCTCTTGAGGGGACCGCATTGGGTGGAGGTGGGGAACTGCCACCTGCTGCTTTCTCTGCCCAGCCCCACTCTGGTCCTTGCAGAGGACAGCAAAGGGGGGGGGGGCGGAGGGGGGGAAGGGACTGTACTCCCAGCCTTAGTGGTCATTCCCTTTCTAATGTCAAGTGTGGAAGATGGAATTTAATAAGAGCGCGGGGAAGACTCCTACATAATATTTCACGTGACAGATCCCTGGTTGCTCCAACGACCACTAGTCCTAATGCCCCGAACCTTTCTCGGGATTCTCCCCCATCAGCCACTCTAGGAATCTGGATCCCATCTCACGTTCCACTGGGACCCAAACTCAATCCTGAAAGCCACGCTTTCCTGTGCCCCCAATGGTTGAGCAAGGCCTGTAGCCCCCTCCCTCACCAGCAAAAGGCAAAACGCCGGTGGGTGGGGGTGCGCCCCAGCCCGCCTGGCGTCAGGACACTGTCTCCGTTCCTGTCAGGCCTGACTCCCTCCCCATCCTCTCAGGGGATCAGGGGGACAGAGTGGGACACTCTCCGGCCGCCCGCCACCCCCAGTTCCACGAGGCGGACTACATGCCCCATGATGCCGCGGGGCCGAGCTACAACAAGCTCTGCCCCGGGCACCCGGGTCCCCCTCCCCTCTTCCCCGCATCCCCGCATCTCTCGCAGGCCGCTCGGGCTGAGGGCCGGGCAATGCAGCTGCGGGGAGCCGGGGGCTGCGGGCGCGCGTCCCTGCGGCGGCGTCCCCGGGGTTCGCGCCCCGTGCGCCCCCGCGCCCGCTGCGGGAGCCTGCTCCCTTCGCCGAGTGGCGTCTTTGTGTGCGGGGGTGTGGGAGGTGAGGCGCGAGTCCGCGCCGCGCCGCCGAGCGCCCGCTCCCTCCCCGGGCGGGTGGGGGCCTCTCCGCGCCGCCCGCCGCCGCCTCGCGAGGACGCCCGCGGCCCGCGCCTCCCGCACAGCGCCGGGCGCGCCGCCCCCGCCCGCCGGCGCCGCTCGCACATGCCCGAGCCGCAGCCCTGCGAGCAGGCAGCGCCGGCCCCCCGCCCCGCGGCCCCGGGCCCCGGCTCCGGCGCCGTCCCCCCTCCCCGGCCGGGCGCCGCGGCCCTGGCATGAGGAGCGGGCGATGATCCCAGCCAACGCCTCCGTCAGGAAGGGGCCCGAGGGCAAGTACCCGCTGCACTACCTCGTGTGGCACAACCGCCACCGCGAGCTGGAGAAAGAGGTCCGCGCCGGCCAGGTAAGAGCGCCGTCGGGGCGCCGCGGGGACCCCACGGCCGGGCACGCCCGCTGGGTGTGGGGAGGGGGCGCGGCGCGGGCTGTCCCGCCTCCCCGGCGAGTTTGCAGCGCTTCTTTGTTCGCAGCGGCGGCTTTTGTGCTTGTTGACCGGGAGAGGGTGATGGTAGCGGTCCCCGGCCGCTCCCCTCCGGCTCGGACGGACGGCCCACACGTGTTCTGGACCCTCCCAGGTTGGGGTAGGGGACGCTGTGCCCCTCCTCGGCCGGGGCGGAGGGCTGCGGGGAGGGGCTGCCGGGTCGGTCTGTGCTCCATGTGGTGAGAGAGTCCGCGGAGCAGCAGAGCAGCGACACCTCCCGCGTGAGTGTGCGGAGGTGGGCAAGGCCTGCGTCGGGAGGGGGTCACAGGTCAAGGATCAGAGAATGGGCTGTGGCACTCCAAGGCATCCCAGCCCCACCCAGTGCCCTCTACCCTCCCGCTGAGCTCTTCATCTATTTGCTCAGATTGAGCAGAGCCCCCGGGTCCCACAGACCTCAGCGCCCGCTCTGGAATGGAGAGTGGGGAGAGACTCCCTGTGGGGAAGCCCTGAAGGGCCTTGTCCAGGTGCTGAAAGGAACTCTCCTGCCCTCTGGGGTTGGGGCCTGGCTTCTTGGGCGCTGAGGAAGCTAGGGGCCGCTGGCCTCAGGATTTGGGGTTCTGTACACAAAGTGGGCCCCCTGGTTGCTGCCAGTCTGTGAGAATGAGTGGGTCAGCCAGCTTTGGCTGGGCAGTAGCCTCCAAGAAGACCAGGTAAGGGATGGGGTCTCCTGGTCATTCTTCAGGACCAAGGCAGGCACAGGTCACAGGTAGCTCCGACTCTGCCCTTAGTCCCCAGGCCACAGATGGGCCCTTGGGGTGTGGACAACTCACCCTCCAGGGTGGGGAAGCATGAGCTAGTGCTGGGCCCAGCCTGCTCTGGTTTGCCTCAGGTTGAGGCCTGCAGACTTGGCTGGGATCTGAGACCCCAGGGCCATGGGAGTGGTTTGCTCAGGAGTGGTCCCCTTTGGGAATATGCCTTTGGAGGGCCACTTCCTGAGTCACAGGAAGTTCATTTTGAGGAGCTGCCTGCTTCCCAAAGGATGAGTGAGGGGGGGAGCAAGGTGAGGGTTGGGGAGTCTCTGAAGTCCACTACTGAGCCCTCAGAGTAGCAAGGCATCTGCCTCTGCAGAGCAGTCCTAGGAAATGTTGGGGTGACCTGAGCCTCCAAGCTTCTGGGCTGGTTGGGGTGTCCACTTACTTTCCATCTCTGCTTAAACAAGGGTACTCCAAGTTGCTCCTCAGACCATGCCTCTGTTTTATCCATCATAAAGGACGTGGTTTGCAACCAGAGAGCCCTGGTAAAGGAAGCGAGGCCTGAGTGGTAGGTCCTGGGGGACAAAGATGAACAAACCAGGCACATCCCCCGCTCTCAAGGAGACCCCGTTCTGGTGCTGTGAGTGTGAACCAGGAAATAGAGTATGCTGTGCTGGGTGCTAAAACAGTTCAGTCTCTTTTGAGTCTTCTGTTTTCCTCCCCTGAGGGCAAAAGAAGACAAGCTTCTGACGGAGGTTAAGGCTGGAGGGATTTAAATCTGATCTGAGAGGAACTTCCTGATGGGGTGATAGATGATTGGTCCAAGGATTGTTAGGCAGAAGGCTAGTGGCTGAATCTCCAGAATGTCTCAGTTGTACTCCCTTGCCTGAGGGGTGGGTGGTTCTTTTCTTGCTGAGATTGGAGAGAGGCAAAATGCCCTGGAAGAAAAGACTCTTACCTAGGTCTCTCTGATTGATAGTACTCCAGTCAGCAGCCATCTTGCTGAAGTGAGGTCGAGGTGGGGAGCATTGGAACCCGCTGCAGGTAGGGGTACTTTGGGGCTGATGAGTGTGTTCCTCTTTCCCCTCAGGCTGCCACAGAAACTAGGCACCAGGTTCACCAGTATCTCCAGCCTCCCATCCTTCCCACTTCCCTGGTGTGTTTGTGTCTCCTTGAAATGGACACTGCCTACCCTGATCCAGGATAGCAGGAATATAGGGCAATGGTTGAAGTTAACCCTTGTTCAACCACAAAGGAGTCAGGCCAGTCCTCTCCCTTGCTCCAGGGTTGCCAAGAAGGGGAATGCCAATCCTTCTGCATGGAAGAGGCCCCTGGCTGTATCTCCACATTAGGGCTGATGCAGAGTGGTCCTTGCATCCAAATAGGCACTGCTCAGTCCTCCAGGCATCAGGGTCCCAGGGGGAGCTGAGGGTGCCCAACCCAGCCCTTTACTGCTGGGGATAATCCTGGGGGCAGCGTTCTAACATCATAACAAAACCCCATAGACCCTAAGCATTCCATCCAGCGGGGGTTCCCTGACCTCTGGTTCTCCTGGCACCAGCTGTCACAGAAAACACCCAGGCTTTGCTCAAGCACATACCAGCTGGGTTTCCCTGGTCTTCACCTGGCATAGCTGCCTGTTCTTCGCTCCAAGAAAGCCCCGCAGAGGCCCTCCCATGGGCAGCCTTGGCAATGCTGGCAGGCTGGGGAGGGGGATGGAATGGCAGGTTTCAGAGCAGGTTCATTGGCTTTGCTTAGGGCCCCCACCCCCATAGCTCTGTTGGGGGCTGGAATCAGGGAGTGGTGGGGAGACTGGAGGTGCTCATCAGGTGTTTTGGTGACGGGAAGGATCTATGACCACCCCTAGTTGGCACCCAGCAGTATGATGGTTGCTGGGTGCCCTTTGTCCTGCTATGCACACACCCTGCCAGGTTGGGAGGGGGCATGGGGCTGTAGGCCAGTGGATGTGCTAGTTTCCCCTTGGCTAACAATGCCCTGAGGTTGGCACAGCCAGCTGAGCACAGCCCGGGTTCCTGAGTCAGAAGTCCCTGGTGTTCCCTGCGGGGCAGGAGGTGGAGGTTCGGCTGTGTGGCTCCCTGTGGGAGGGCCAAGGGGGGCAGGGTTCTTTCCTGGCAACAGAGACTCTGGAGGGGGCCAGACTGTTCCCAAGGAAACATTTCTTTCTTCCTGGGGCTGCCTCCATCATGGTCTTCCTTCCTGCTTTCCTCAGTTCATCCTTCTAACCTAGAGGCAGGCAAGATGGGACTGTGGGGACCCTAGATGCTCAGACAGAGGTTACCCCACCCAAGGTACCTGGTGTGTCCCAGAACACCTGTGATCCCCTGTCCCCTAACATAGGCAGACCTAGGTGTGGGCCATCACTACATCTGGTGAGTGGGGAAGCTCAGGAGAGGGACCCACAAACCCCAGAAACCCCAAATCAATGTGTCTGGGAAGCAGATGGGGAGGGGCTGCGTGGGGTAGGGTGGGAGGAGAGTGAGCAGGTGCCACCCTCTCCTATCCAACTCAGCTTGAGGAAGCATCCGGCCTCCCTGCCCCTTGAGTGAGCTCAGGCCTACCTGGTGGAGGCTGCGGGGCTCGGAAGTAGTGACCACACCAGACACCGGTTGTCCTCTTTCTGGCTGGGGGAGGCGAGGGAGCAGGGAAAGGAGATCAAAGCTGAGCATGCATGGCTCTATGCGCTGGGCCCTTCACCTTTCTTTTCCGGCTCTATACGTTTGGTGTGCCCTTGTAAGGTTTCATCTAACAAAAGGATTCTGCTAATGCTAAATAAGTTTGAAAAATAACCTGCTAGTGCCTGTGGGTTCAAGGGGTATGCATGTGCCAATAAGCTGGCAGCAAACTTAGGTGTGACCTCTACAGATCCAGAAGGCAACTGAGCTTGCAGATGCTGGTACACTTATGGGAGCACATGGACCCTCAGTGTGGGGGCAAAAGGAGTGGATTCTTGTGGATTCCTATGGTACCTGTTCACGTGTGCGTGTGTGTAGGTGTGTGCCTGAGTGGAAGCAGGGAGTCTCTCTGCCCAGGGAGCCTCAGCCCCTGAGCTCAAAAGACCCCTGCTTTTGACTCCAGCTGAGGCCTGCTGGGGTGCAGAGTTTCATTCTCTTGGTGGTGAGGTCTGGGTGTTAGGTTTCAGAGGAAACCTTTTCATTCTAGCAATTAAATAGCTGCAGGCCATTGCTTTGGAAATTAATGAATTCTTCCACCTGGGCGTGGGGCAAGGTGCCACTTTCACTGCAGGCCATGCTTTGAGCAGGTGTGGGGAGCTTCTTTGAGGGGTTGGCTGGGTGTATGTGGGGGGGGAGGGGGGGCTGTGTTAGCCCTGGAAAACAACAGGGCCCTGGGGACCCTGGGGAGAGCTCCCCAGGAGTGGAGGTGGGGAGGGGCAGCCAGGCCCAGCTAGCAGCACCAGCCTCTCTCTGGGTCCTGGAGGTGAGGCACCTGAGGCGGAGGGTGGCAGGCAGCATCTGGAGCTCTGGGGCTGGGCGGGGTGCCCTGTCAGCTCCCTGGGGCCTTGTTAGCAGCGCAGCAGTAGTAGCATCTGGGACAGGGCTGGTGGGACGCATAGACACATAGACTTTCAGCTGCTGCCCCATGGGAAGGCTCCTCCTGACTTCCCTGGGCTCAGGGTCTGTGGATCCTGCACTCCCACCCCCAGACTCAGGGCCCCACTTAGGCTGGACACAGAGGGGCTCAGCCCATCCCATAATAGATGAAGAGTAAAGAACGCAGTCCTTGTTGTAGGGGAGCCAATGTAGAGGAGCGTAAGATGGGGTGGGGAGAGGGGTGCTTGGATCTCTAAGCCACAGCTCAGAACGCCACGTGGGCTAGGTACATTTTTTTTTTTGAGGCTCCTAATATATTTAAAAATGAAGAAATGGGGGCGCCTGGCTGGCTCAGTCATTAGAGCATGTGACTCTTCATCTCAGGGTCATGAGTTCAAGCCCCATGTTGGGCATGGGGCCTACTTAAAAAATTAAAAATAAAGAATGAATAAATGCCAACACAGGGTTATTAAAATCATATAAATTACTTAAATTATTCAAAATGTCTTGTTTCTGACAAAGGAGTTAGTTCTCATGTTTTAAAAAATATTTAGCTGTTGCTAGAAGAATTATAATGAAAAGCTGTAGTCCTCACTTACCGCCCTCATTCCCTGGAGGCGACCAGTTTGGACTTTAGGCTGTTCTGTTATTTACCTCCAAGATTACAAACAATATACATCTACAACTACCTCTTGGCTTATCAGTTTTACATTGTATTGCTTTCCCCTCCCCAGGTCCCTTAAATATAGTCATTTATGCATCTGTTGAACAAATATTTATTAAGCACCAGTTACGTGCCAGGCACTGTCTAGAGACTGGGAATATAGCATTGAACAAAACACAAGGACCCTCCCTTTGTGGGGCTTACAGTCTAGATGAGGGAGACAACGAACAAATGAACAAGTAATTTAATGTTGGAAGAGAACTAAAGCAGGATCGGGGCAACAGATAGACAAATAGCAAGTGTCATTTAAGATGGATGGTAAGGGCAGGCCTTTTTAAGGAGGTGACATTTGAGCAGCCACCTGAATGAAGTGAGGGAGAAAGTGCTGTGGCTATCTAGGGTATCCAGCAGAGTGGAACTGGGAGGAGAGGTGGGAGAGCACATGAGTTCAAGGAGACATCCAGGGCTGCTGGATTCTATTCTAAACAGGATGGGAGGCCTTGGGGAAGTTTTGAGCTAAAGGATGTCAGGACCTGAGGGACATTTCACAGGATGATGGAGGCTACGATGGGTCATGTGGAGACTAGACCTAAGAAGCCAAGAGAGGAGTGAAGAAACCAGTGAGGGGCCCACAAGGCCACCAGGTGAGATAGGATGGCTGCCACCAGAATGGTAGCCTGAAGGTGATGAAAACAGAGAACAGTCTGGGTCTGTTTTGAAGGTAGAGCCCATAAGGTCAGGCCTCGCTGATGGATTTGATATAGAAGGTGAGAGAAAAGGAAGAGATAAAGACAGTTACAAAGTGGTTTTTTTGTTTTGTTTTGTTTTGTTTCTTTTTACCAGGGCACCTGGCTGGCTTAGAGCATGACTCTTGATCTTCGGGTCATGAGTTTGAGCCCCACATTGGGGGTAGAGATTACCTAAAATAAATAAATAATTTAAAATAAAGGTTTATTTTATTTTTTTACCAAAAGGGGGAGAGAATTGAGGTAATGTTTCCTATGAGGGGAGAATTGGGGCAGGTGTAGCTGTCCAGGAATGGCTGGGAAGAAGGCAAAGGGAAAGACAAAAAGTCATGGGAAGTCAAGGTGTCTCTTCTTGTTTCATGAATTCAGTTATCTTTTCATATATTTCTGAGGATATAAATTACTGTTCCCCTCTCCCCAAAAGTGTTCTTGTATTTCCTGCATTGACAGTGTATCCTCTAGGTTTTTAGCATCTATCTGCATGGTTTGGTCTCTTTCATATTGGCAGCTTTCCTCAAATGTCCAGGCACCCTTGGCTGTCGGGGCATATTTAAGAATGTGGGTGTGGAGCTCATTGATGCATGGGTGGTATTACTGTCAAACGATGGGTGCAAGCTGGCCTGCTTATTGGAGGGTCCCCAGAGGTCCGTAACCAGAGGTTTTCGGTGCCTCTAGTTTCTCCAAGAAGAATTCTCCAGTCTCCTGCTGGGGTGGGATGGGGCAGTTGCGTGTACTGTCAGGCTGTTAGTGGTTCAGGACCTGAGGCAGGAAGGGACTGGGCTTTCACCGTTCACTAGTTTTCAGCCCCATGACCTCATCTTCAGACCAGTGTCCCCAAGTCCAGTGGGTCTCAGGCTCAGTTTATACAGAGAATAAATTTCTGGCATCCTATGGAGGGGAAGGGGGACATCTCCCAGCTTTATAAGATTGGGGAGGGGGCCAAGGGTTCTGAATTTTAACCAGCCTCCCCCACCCCCCTGGATTTAGCTCTGAGCCTCACTCATACCTCTGCCATTCCCACTGCCTTCATGTTCTGGACATTTCAAGGGTGGTCTGGCTTGACACTCACTGGGGTTCCCCTATGAGTGTTTGGGTTCTAGTACCCTCTGCTCCACTGAGTCCGTTGTAATGCCCCAGCCACTTTCTATGTTCTAAAGATGTGTTAACATTTCTCATCTGCTAGCATCTCTTCTCTTTACTCTTGTGGGTTTTAAATATTTTATTGACATTCTTACACTTACTCACAAATTTTCCTTTTGAGGCACTCTTCATTCCTTTGTACAGATCTAAGTTTCCATCGGTTAACATTTTCCTTCCACCTAAATAACTTCCTTTAACATTTCTTGCATGTCTTCTGGTGATAAATTCTCTTAGCTTTTTTTGTTTGTCCACAAAAGTCTTCATTTCCCCTCCATTTTTGAAGGATATTTTTTCACAGGACAGAGAATTCTAGGTCGACATTTTTCCCCCCAGCACTTTAAACATTTCATTCGATTGTTTTCTAACTTGCATGGTTTCTGTTGAGAAGTATGCAGTATTTCCTGTATTTGTTCTTCTAGACATAGTGTGTCTCATTTCTCAAAATGATTTTATTATTGTTTTTTTAAGATTTATTTATTTTTGAGAGAGAGAGTGAGAGAGCACGTGCACGCAAGTAGGGGAGGGGTGGAGAGACGGGACAGGATCCAAGGTGGGCTCCATGCTGACAGCAGCGAGACCCATGTGGGGCTCGAACCCACGAATAGTGAGATCATGACCTGAACTGCAGTCTCACCGCTCAACCAACTGAGCCACCCAAGCGCCCCTCAAAATGATTTTAAGATTTTCTTTTTATCACTAAGCTTTCAGCAGTTGATTATGATGGGCCTGGGTGTAGTTTTCTTGGTGTTTGTCTTGGTTGGGATTCATTGAGTTTCTTGGTTCTGTGGGTTTATCATTGTGTTAGCTTGTGCAGAAAATTACCACAGATTGGGTAATTTTATTCTTTCATTCTTTTGGAGTTTGGAAGTCCAAAGTCAAGGATTCAGCAGGGCTCCACTCCTTCCAAATGCTTAAGGGGAGAATCCTTCCTTGCCTCTTCCAGCTTCTGGTATCTCCAGGCATTTTTTGGCTTGTGGCTGCATAACTCTGGTCTCTGCCTCCTCTTTACATGGAACTTCTCCTCTCTCCATGGATCTCTCCTTTGTAGGTCTTATAAAGGCAGGTCATTGGATTTAGTTAGGGCCCACCTGCAAAATCCAGGCTGATCTCATCTTGAGATCCTTACCTTAATTTCACCCACAAATACCCATCACTCACAGGTTCTGGGGGTTAGAGTATAAACATATATTTTGGGGGGACACCACCATTCAACCCCCTATAGTAGCTTTTTTAAAACAACAAATTTGGAAAAATGTTGGTTGTTGTCTCTTTAAATGTCTTATTTCTCCCACTTTCTTAGCCTAGCCTCTGGGACTCCAATTACATATATATTAAAATGCCTTATAGTGTCTCACATATTGTTGAGGCTCTTTGAATGTTTTTCAGTACTTTTTCCCTCTTCTGTGCTCCATTTCTGTTCTCTGTGCTATAGTTCTATTGTTATGTCTTCAAACTCACTGATTTTTTTTTTATTCCTTAGTGTCTAATCTTTAAAAAATTTTTCTTTAGATGTTTATTTATTTTTGAGAGAGAGAGAGAGATAGAGTGTGAGTGAGGGAGGGGCAGAGAGAGAGGGAGACACAGAATCCGAAGCAGGCTCCAGGATCTGAGCTGTCAGCACAGAGCTCGATGTGGGGCTCAAACTCATGAACCATGAGAGCATGACCTGAGCCAAAGTCAGACATTTAACCGACTGAGCCACCCAGGTGCCCCTATAGTGTCTAACCTATTTTTTTTTTTTTTAACGTTTTACTTATTTTTGAGAGACAGAGAGAGAGAGTGTGAGTAGGGGAGGGGCAGAGAGAGAGGGAGACACAGAATCTGAAGCAGGCTCCGGGCTCCGAGCTGTCAGCACAGAGCCCAACATGGGGCTCAAACCCATGAATGGCAAGATCGTGACCTGAGCCGACGTCTGATGCTCAACTGACTGAGCCACCCAGGTGCCCTGTCTAATCTATTCTTAATTCCATCCTATGAATTTTTCATTTCAGATATTGTACATATCTCTCATTTCTTTCCCCATGAACATTGTGTTCATGTTTTTCTTTCAACTCTTGAGCACATTAAACTATTCATCATCTTTATCATTTCTGACTATGTTTCTGTTAAATGATTTTTCTCCTGATTATGGGTCATATTTTCCTATTTCTTTGCATGTCTGATAATTTTTTTCTAGTAATTTGTAACTGGATGTTAGATACTGCAAACATCGTAATGTTAAGCATCTGGATTTTATTGTCTTCCTTTAAAGAGTGTAAGGCTTCGTTCTAACAGACTGAGTTAAGTTACTTGTAAATCAGTTTGATCCTTTTGAGGTTATTTTTAATCGTTATTAGATTGGGTTTAGGTGAGCCTTTTCTCTAGAGATAGTTTAATCCTACTACAAAGGCATCACCATTCTTGGGTCTCTGTTGAATACCTTGTGCAAACAACAAAGACCTTCTATTCTAGCAGGTTGGAGTTTGAATGTCTCCCTGCCCTGAGACATGAGTGCTGGAAATTTACCAGCTTATTGCTCCTCTTCTGTCTAGTATTGCTGAGTTTCACTCTACATAGGTGAGGTTTGGTATTCTGCAAAGACTCAGAGGAACCCCATGCAGATTTCTGGAGTCCCTTGTTTGCATATCTCACTCCTTCCTGGAACTTGGTCCTGCAACTTCTTGCTACCTCAGCCTCCCTGAACTCCTCTGTCTCCTCAACTCCTCAGCAAGTCTACCATGCTCTGCTAGGGATTCCCCGCCTCCTGCATTGCTGTCTGGAATGATACTCCCAGGTAGAAATCTAGGCAATCATAGGGCCTACCTTATTTGTTTCTCTTATTTCAGGGATCATAGTCCTGGACTACTTGTTGCCTAATGTCTGAAAACAATTATTTCATGTATTTTGAAGTATTTTTATCTGTTATAATGGGAGGGTGGTTTCAGGTATCTCACTATAGTTGGAATAGAAGCCATTTACTGGCATTTTAATCAAGTTTGGGGAAGGAGGAGTTACATGCATGTGGTCAGTTCACTGTATTTAGCTAGAGGTCTTAGACTCCTGAAATATATTTAAATATTTATGTTTTTATCACACAACAAAAATCTCATGCAATATAATTATGCTATCCACAAAACAATAATAGGATTTGTAAAAAAAAAAAAAAAAAAAAAAAAGTGTTAATACATAGTGTCCCACATATAAAGGACATGGGTTTGAAGTTGTACCATATTCTTTCATTCCTATCAATATATTACAGCAATTGTTTGTTAAACCTCACTCAGTGATAATGTCAATGATCTAAATTGATAGCCCTTCCTGAAAGTGTGGTCTTGGACCTGTAGGATAAATCTAGTCTCAAGTGCTCTCCTTGGCCAACAGCCTGTCTCGACCACCCTTCAGCTCTGGGATTATTCTTCAAAGTTAGCCCACTGGGCCTTGGAAGAGTGAACCCAGTCAGGGGACCGAGGTGGACAGGAAAGGAGGAAGGTCCTTCCTTTCTCAGGGCTACTTCCTGCCCTGTCCTACAAGCCTCTTTTCACCCACCTGACCCCAGCTCATTGTGTCTGTCTTTTCCATTGCCTTGTAAGGTGAGCAAGGCAGGGCAGCCAGGTGGTTGCTGCTTCCCTAGAGGCTGTTGGGTTCAGATGGGCTGCCTCAGAAGTGACCAGGGATACGTCTTCACCTCCTTCTCCAGGTGGACATCGAGCAGCTGGATCCCCGTGGGCGGACCCCCCTGCACCTGGCCACCACACTGGGACACCTCGAGTGTGCCCGTGTGCTCCTGGCACACGGTGCAGATGTGGGCAGGGAGAATCGCAGCGGCTGGACAGGTGGGCACCCCTGCTCACCCCAGCCCCACAGCCAGCGTCTCCCAGCTTCATATCCTCACCCTTGGTTTGCTGACGGGGGCCACAGGCAGGGTCCTGACCTGTGACTTTGCCTCCTCCCCCCACCCCCAGTGCTTCAGGAGGCTGTGAGTACCCGGGACCTGGAGCTGGTGCAGTTGGTGCTGAGGTACCGGGACTACCAGCGGGTGGTGAAGCGGTTGGCGGGCATCCCCGTGCTCCTGGAAAAGCTGCGCAAGGTGAGGGCCAGCCTCTCAGCCTCCCCACAATGCATTTGAACCCTGTCTCTAGCACAGGCTTAGCTACTCTCTTTTTCATCCTCCAGGCCCAGGACTTCTATGTGGAGATGAAATGGGAGTTCACTAGCTGGGGTAAGGGGGCCGATGGGGGCCTCTCTGGGCATTCTCCCACCTCAGGGCTTTTGCACCTGCTGCTCCCCTGCCTGGAGCTCTATTGCCACAGCTCTTCCTGTGGCTCCTTCTCATCTTTTAGTTCCCACCTCAGTGCCAACTCCTTGGCTAGGCTTTTCCACATTGCCTCAGACACTGTCTTGATTCCATTATTATTATTTCCTTCACTTTGTAATGATTTGCTCATTTGTTTGTTACTTGTCACTCCTTGCCAGAAAGTAAGCTCCAAGAGGGCATGTTCAGTGTTCTATCCTCATTGACTAGAACAGTGCCTGGTACACAGTAGGTATTCAATAAATATTTGTTGGGAGATTGAAAGGTTGAGTGAATGAATTAACAAATGGTGGCTATTAGGGACTTGATAGCGGCTGAGACGTGCCCATCTTCAACTTCGGGTTGCTTACATCTGAGTGACGGGTCTCCATTCACCTGGGGGGAGTTTGGAAAGGGGCTGCTCTCCCACTATCTCTGTTATCCTTGCCCAGCCACAACACTGACCCTGACCCCTATGCCCTGAGGTGGCCCAGGCTGGGTGGACCAGGCAAATTGAAGCCACTCTGACCTTCCCTTCCACCTAGTGCCCTTGGTGTCCAAGATCTGCCCTAGTGACACCTACAAAGTGTGGAAGAGTGGGCAAAACCTGCGGGTAGATACCACGCTCTTGGGCTTTGACCACATGACGTGGCAGCGAGGGAACCGCAGCTTCGTCTTCAGGGGCCAAGGTCAGGCAGGGCAGGAGGTGGGGCAAGGTGGGAAGGCCGGGGACAGCTCCACGCCACCCCTGACCCCCCTGTGCTATTCTGTGGCTGGCAGACACAAGCGCCGTGGTCATGGAGATTGACCACGACCGCCGGGTGGTGTACACAGAGACTCTGGCACTGGCTGGGCAGGACCGTGAGCTGCTGCTGGCTGCTGCCCAGCCCACTGAGGAGCAGGTGCTGAGCCGGCTTACCGCGCCTGTTGTCACCACACAGCTTGACACCAAGAACATCTCCTTTGAGAGGTGAGTGGGCGCAGCCCTCGTAGCCTAGAGCCAGGCTGCTGGATGCCCCCTCACCTGGACCACTCTGCTTCCCCAGGAACAAGACTGGCATCCTGGGCTGGCGCAGTGAGAAGACAGAGATGGTGAATGGGTATGAAGCCAAGGTGAGGCCACCACTCCCTGGTACCAGAACCTGCCAAACTCTTGCCTGTAGTGCCCTGGGCAGGGGTTTCCTGACCACTCTTTTTCAGCCTTGGAGGTGCAGAGGCAATGCAGCAAGGAGGGAAGGGCACTAGACTAAGAGGCAACTGATGAGAATGGCCCGAGTTCAAGTGCTTATTACTATACTCATGTTTGAGACTGTGTTCTGATGTTTTGTATGTATGTGTGAATACATATGTACACACACACACACACACATATTTAATCCCAACAACCTTTTTGGGTAGGTGCTATTATTATTCCCATTTTACAGGTGTTTGTTGAGCCTTTCCAACAGGAACCTTCTGTGGGGTGGGGTATTGGCCCATTCTGTGATGAGGAAGGAGGCTTGGAGCGGTTCCATGACCTGTCCAGGGTCACACAGCTACAGGTGACAAAGCCAAGGTTTAGACCTTGGCTGCCTAACTCCAAAGCCCGACCTTTACTCCTAAGAATACCTTGTTGGTCACGCTGGGACCCCTACATCACCCTTGTGGGGCCACATGGTGCCGCTGGTAAAGGAAGGAACTAACAAATGCTGCCAGGCTCTGCATTGTGTCCTGGAAGCGTTCCCTGGCCCTGCAGACTGCGTTAAGGCCTCTGCTTTTTGTTCCCACAGCCCTCTGCAACCTTCACCAGAGTGAATCACACTATATTATAACTGCCCATTTCCTTATCTCTTCAAATAGTGTGTGAGCCTCAAAAGGGTGGGGATTGTCTCTAGTAGTGCTTGTTCACCACTGAGTGGTGCACGTTCATCACTGTCCCTGATGCCTGCCTCAGTGCCTGGCACATAAAGTCTCCTCACAGAATGTTTGTTCAATGAATAAGAGAATGGATGAATGACTTCAGATATTTACTTGCCCAAAGGCTGGGAGATGGAGCAAACAACTCCCCCATCCCCCAATGGACCCTTCCTTGCAGGAAGTGTTCATAAGGCCCTTGGGGGCTGGGGATAGGGTACTGGAATTGTCTTTGAGCCCTTTCCTCATCTGTCGCCAGGTATATGGGGCATCCAATGTGGAGCTCATCACCCGGACACGGACAGAGCATCTTTCAGAACAGCACAAGGGCAAGGTCAAAGGTAATAAGCAGTGGTGGAGTGGCCGGGGAGGGGTGGTGTAAGGAAGCAGCTCCCACTTGAGTACCTCCATCAGTATTCCCTGTGACATCCCAGCAAAAACCAGGATAGTTTATTCACGTAAATAGGTTTCAGTTCAAGTGCCAAGTGCTAATAATTGGGAGTGACTGTCTGGAGTGCAGCTAGGAGGATTCTAAGGCAACATCTGGGCTCAGTGGGAAGGAATTCTACAACTGGTAACTGACGTCTGCCTTGGATTTGGGAGTGGAAATGTCATGTATGCTACTTATTGGCCATTCCAGTCTAGTGGAACATACCCTAAGCAGAAAGTCAGGGGGTCTGTCACTGATGCTTTGTGCCTCTTGATACTACACCTGACTCTCTGGGCACTGGTTAGGCTGCCTAAGGTAGAAAGACAATTCCTACCTCACAGGGGAACAAAATGAGGTAATTAAGATGGAAGTGCTTGAAGGAAAACACACACATACACATACATCCCCTAAAACTGCTCACCAAAAGCAGGTATTTTTCGTCCAGTGTCACCAACCTGGACACTTTTGGAAGTTTCTCCTAAGCCCCAGGCCTACTTTTATTCCCACTGTGCCTGTAGTGTTCCTCGCCCCTGGCCTTTGGAGTCCTCGGTCACCTTCAGATGAAGGTGCCTGAGAGTTTGGTGTGGGTGAGCAATCCTCCCTACCTGCCAGGAACCAGCCTCCTCCTTAGATCGGGGGTGCGTCACTTCTGAGGGTTGCAGTGCCCTCTGAGATGCTACGTTTCTTGTAGGCTGTAAGACACCTCTGCAGTCCTTCCTGGGAATTGCTGAACAGCATGGGGGCCCCCAAAATGGGGTGAGTATGTGCCAGGGGTGCCCTTGTGTGGAAGGGTGTGGATGTGGCTCAGGAGACCTGGGAGGCGTCCTGCCTAGTATGGCCTGCGTGGAACTACTTTCCACAATGCCCGAGGCCGTGTCAGCTCCACAGTGGCAGGGGGGATAGCTCTGGGGCCCATGATACCAAATGGCTGGCCTGGCATCAGAGACTGACAGGCTCATGGGCACTTCCTCATGTGGTACAGACCCTGATCACTCAGACTCTGAGCCAAGCCAACCCCACTGCCATCACTGCAGAAGAATACTTCAACCCCAACTTTGAGCTTGGCAACCGGGACATGGGCCGCCCCATGGAACTGACCACCAAGACACAGAAGTGAGGCCCCCTGCCGGTGCTGGGGAGGGGTGGGTAGGCCAGGGCTGGACGGGGTCTCCAGAATGTATTGGGTGGGAGGCCGTGGCTTCTACTATGTCCCTCACCCCTTGGGATCTGGGGGGGGGCAGGTTCAAGGCCAAGCTGTGGCTGTGTGAGGAGCATCCCCTGTCCCTGTGTGAGCAGGTGGCCCCCATCATTGACCTCATGGCTGTCAGCAATGCGCTTTTCGCCAAGCTCCGGGATTTCATTACCCTGCGCCTGCCCCCTGGTTTTCCTGTCAAGATTGGTGAGACCCCACCCCCATTTCTCTTCAGCCGCTGTTGGCTGGGGGGGGGTGGGGGGGTGGGGGGTGGGTAGGGCTTAGATGAGGTAAAGATTGGGGATGCCTAAGGTGTGAGAAGGTGGGTGGTGGCACCTGACAGTTTCTTCATCCTCAGAAATCCCAATCTTCCACATCCTCAACGCTCGCATTACCTTCGGGAACCTCAATGGCTGTGACGAGCCAGTGCCATCGGTTCGAGGCAGCCCCAGCAGTGAGACCCCTTCCCCAGGCAGCGACTCCTCCAGCGTCAGCAGCTCCAGTTCCACGAGTGAGACCCCACCCTCTGCGCGCTGCCCTTACGTCCCTCCCCGCCCCACCCCGCCCTTGCCCGCGCCCTTTCCAGGTGGGCGGAGGGTGGGGCCGCCCGCGCTCTGACGCCCAGCCTGGCGCCCTCAGCCTCCTGCCGCGGCTGCGAGATCTCCCCCGCGTTGTTCGAAGCCCCGCGCGGCTACAGCGTGCTGGGCGGCCAGAGGGAGGCGGCCACACGCGATGATGACGATGACCTGCTTCAGTTTGCCATCCAGCAGAGCCTGCTTGAGGCGGGTAGTGAGTATGATCAGGTGCGTCCCTGCCACCCCGCCGCCCCTGCCCGGCTGCAGCGCCACCCTGGCTGACTGGCCCACGTCCCTCCCTCCAGGTCACTATCTGGGAGGCGCTAACCAACAGCAAGCCTGGCACTCACCCCATGTCCTACGACGCTCGCCGACAGGACAGGTCAGTTCCCGCCAGTCCTGACTTGTCCTCCCTACCCCGAAATAACACATGCACATGTACCATGGTGCCCTGTCCCAGCGGGTGAGGATACTGCTGGCTGGGCAGCTCTTCTTGGCCCCAGGAAACCATGGTACCCTCTGTTGGGCCCCTGCTGGTTTCCAGAAGGCTTCCACCCCCACCGTTTCCTCACTCTGAGCAGTACTCCAAAAGCAGCCAGGGAGCAGGGGACAGGCCTCAAAGGCCTTCAGACCCTTACCAGGCAGGATGTCGGGGCTAGGGTTCTAGAAGTTGCATGCCCACATGTGCTGGTCCACCGTCAACTGGGAGGATGGGCTTTGTAGGGGCTGAGATTTGTCACATCTGGGTGGGAGCCAGGGAGGTGATGCGGGATTCATCGCTTCCACCGGCGGGTGACGAGCCCTACTCTGTCTTCGGGCCTCCACACTGTCTCCTGGCCCCGCTTACGGGCAGGTGCGCCCGGAACCCTCGACGTATCTTACCCGCCCCCAGGAGCGCCCCGCCCACGCCGCAGCGCCAGCCTGCGCCCCCCGCGGCCCTGGCGTCGGTGCCCAGCCCTCGGCCCAGCCCGCGCCCCGGCCCAGGTGGCCATGTGTTCCGGAGCTACGACGAGCAGCTGCGGCTGGCCATGGAGCTGTCGGCGCAGGAGCAGGAGGAGCGGCGGCGGCGCGCGCGCCTGGAGGAGGAGGAGCTGGAGCGCATCCTGCGGCTCTCCCTGACGGAGCAGTAGCGCCCACTGCCGGGCCCTTCGGCCACGCCCCGCGTGACCCGCCTCGCAGCGAGACTCGATCGCGCCCGCGCGCCCGCCGGGCTGCGGCCGGAGACTGACTGGAGCCGCAGCCTCGGGGGCATAGAGGCGCATCCGGCACCATGCGGGGAGGGGGTTCGGGGGACCGCGCGTTACCTGTCCCGGCCAGGGCCCTGTAGGCAGCTCGCACGGCCCGGTCCCCCTGCTTTGCTGTCTCCTGACGCCCACCACTCTATCCTGGGCTCAGACTTGTCCAAGGGGGCCAGGCCGTCCTAAGGGGGAGCCGGGTCCTTAAAGGAGCATTGTCCCCATCCCTTGCTCCTTCTGGTCGGTCCTCCTTTTCTGCTCACAGAACCCACTGTAGGACACTGTCCGTGAAGCCTTTGCATCTCCGCTCTTCACCCCTGGGGGGCAGCTGAGCTCCCCACGTGCTGTGTTGCTGCTTTGTCCCAGACACAAACCAGCACGTCAAGGGCCCAGCTCCTCCTTCACCCCGGCATTTCAGCGTCAAGTGCACTTAGCGGGGTGCCCGGCTTCCCCAGCCCCCCACACCCCTCCCGGGTCTCAGGGTGGTCCCAGTTTCTCCTTGGGCGGCCAGAGGTTGTAGTCCCTATCCCCAAGGCACGCTTTTTGTGATCAGGAAGGGTGCCCAAAGTGGCCCCCCGGCCTGGGCAAGGCCTGGTTCCTTCATGATGTCTTGGCAAATGGGGGGCATATTTGGGCTGGGGGCAAGCACTAGACCCTGTCCCCCGGCCCCGCTTATGGGCAGGTGCACCATGGAGCCCTCTCACCGGCTCAGGGCCCTGGCACCACCACCCACCCCTTCCCACCAGCTGCTGCTAGCCCTCTGTGGTCGTGTGTCCCACCTGCCCCCACCCAGGGGCTGACTCTAAAACCCTTCATCCAATGGTGCTAACCCCCGGCTCTCCCCTGCCCCACCCCACCCACCCAGAGAAGCACAGACCCCGCTAGGGGCAGGGGCCCACTGCACACCCTTGTCCACCTTCTCAGGCTGGCCTTCCTGGCTCAGCCAGTGAGGCTCAGTAGGGACACAAAAGGGATGGAAGAAAAGAACAAAGAGAAACTGTTCCTCTCACCTCCTTCCCTGATGCCAGGGGCACCAGACTGACTCTGAGGCACAAATAAAAGAGGCTTCAAACCCAAGGCTTTTCCTAGCTGGCTTTACTGGGGAAGAACGCCCACCTACGGGTTAGGGGTTCTTTCTGAAACTCAGTGTGGGAGGGTTTTGAGGTAAAAGAATGCCTAGTGGGTCCTGAGCATTTGTCGGCACCGCCCCCCCCCCCCCCCCCAAGCCTGGGGACAGCATTTACAGAGGCTTGGGTCTCGCCCCCCTCATCCCCACCCATGCAGGAGGCACAGACTGAGCACTTAGTAAAATATTTCATTCGGTAAGTCTTGTTTTCCTCCTAGGGTCAAGGCCACAGCAGAATGCTGGGGGCAGTGGGGGGCGGGTAAGGAGGGGGGGGGCGTGAAGGAGGGCGTGAACCTGCTTCCATGCCAGTTTTCTGATTAGTTCTCCGGCGGGGGTGCAGTGAGGAAGCCGCCCTCTCCCCTGTGGGTGAAAAGAAGGAAGAGAGCCCTCTGCCATAGACTGCTGGGTGTAGCCGGTGGATTCGGCTCCATAGCCAACAGGTTGTGTATGTCTGTAGAACTGGGGTGACACCCATACGTTTTACCACTTAGGGTAGTGAAATCAAGTGAACTGATTAGAAGGAGAAGCGTAACTTAACCCCAGTCAGTCTGGGGAGACCCATCGAATTGCCGCCACCCCTTTGAGGTCAAGCCCAAGCTCCTAGATATCCCCAAGAATAGCGCTAATACTAAGCACTTCCCCTGCCCTGACCGGGGGACAGAGGGGACACCGCTTCGCCGTGCAGCACCACTGCTGAGGTCCCTGTCACCCCGGGTCTCCCAAGGCCAGCTCCTGCTGAGTCCCGGACGAGGCACGCAGCCCGGCGGGTGCCAGGCAGACTCGAGTCTCTGCGACGCTCCATTTGTCCAGGACTCCCGCGAGGGGCGGAGTTCCCTTCCCAGTCCCGCCCCCGGCCCCAGCCCAGAGAGGCGGGGTCCGAGTTCCAGACCAAGAACCAGGGCGGGGCCAAGGGTGCTCCCGGTCCGGCAGGGCCCCCCAGGCTCGGAGCTTCCCCCCCGCGCGCTGCACTAGTCCGTGCCGTCCACCAGCTCGCACAGCATGTTCTCCAAAGCCGTGATGCGCTGCTCCTGGGCCTGCACCTGCTCACGAAGGGCCTTGATCTCCTCCAGCAGCGTCTCTAGAGTGTGCTGCTGCTGGGGCACAGGGGAGAGAAGAGGCTGTGTCTGGAAGGGATCGGTAGTGGGGGATGTGTAGACTGGGCCGGAGTGGAGCGAGGCCGCATCTTACCGACAATGGGGCGTCGCTGGCCGACTGGCTGCGGCGGGGGCCCGAGGGAGGGCGCACGTCCAGAATATTGCGCTTGGTGACCCGAAGCTCGCGGTGCTTGGGAGGTATGTAACCGTCCCTCAACGAGATGAGCACAGGTTCCGCGTCCTGGCCAGCTAGCCATTCGTCAGCTTCTAGGGCTGGCTCAGGGCCAGGCGTATCTGGGTATAGATCGTCCTGGAACAAGTCTGACTGCGGGCGGCGTGGGGAGAGAGGAGGACTAGTGTTAGCAGAGTGCCTGGCCTGCTCCGCTCCCTTCCTCCTCGGAGCCTTCGCTCAACCCCTCTTCCAGCCTCCTCACCTTGCGGGGCACAGTCATGATGATGGGCTCACATTTTCTTTCGTGCAACTTGTAGAACCTGGAAGGGAGCGGGGTTCAACACCCCCGCAGGCTCCCACCCCCTTTTCTGCCTGGGATCAATGGGTTGGAGACCAACACTTGCTGAGCCCCTATCATGCTCTGTACTTCAAAACACATTATTGGCCCAGCTGGTAAAACATCTCTGATGGGGTGTTTATATTATTTTACAGATGAGGAAACTGAAGTTTAGAGAGTGTTAAGCTAGTTAATGCTGAGACTGGCACCGAAACAAGCCTGTTTGACACCCCCCCCCCCCAAGTCCCTGTGTCTTCCCCAATGGCTAGTGGGGACAGACATGGCAAGCGAGAAGGCTGCTGACCGGGCGATCTCACACTTGTTGACTTCCAGTCCCCGCTTGGGCATGAAACCCATGCCCCTCTGAGGCTCCTTGCTGCTGAACGTGTTCAGGTAATGCACGAAAGGTGGTTCGTCTGTAATCTCAAAGTACCGAATGCTGCTGTCGCCCTGCAAAACCAGTCGGGTCAGAGACTCTCCCAGGCAGAATTTCAACATCTCGGTCAAGCCCTTGTACTTCCCTCCCGGCCGCAAGCACCTTGCCGCATAGGTAGACGATGCTGGAGTCGGGATCATAGAAGGGCAGTAGGACCCCGTTGCTTGTGTCCATCTCCTGCAGTGCCACTGGTTCCTCGAAATTGTTCTGCCCGAGCACAGGAGGCGTGACCAGCCCTGCTCTGGCCACGTGCCACTTCTGGACCCCCTGAAAGCCCCTTTAAGCTTCCTACCCGCTCCAAACTCCAAGCGTTCCCAAGGCAGCTCTGGAGAACGCAGCACCACCCCCCCCCCCGCCCCCGCCCCCGCCCGCACATATACCCCTGCGCCGCCGCATGCAGTCACCGCAAACCACCCCCAGGGACTCGGCATCACCAGGTGGAGGTGCCAGCGTGGGCTCCTTCAGGCGACGCAGCAAAACTGGGCAGAGGGGTGGGTGTGGGGATGGCAGGCGCTGCAAAGGGGGCAGCAGCCTCCAGCCCAGTCCAGGTGGGCATGCCCTGCGGGTGGGGGGCGCCTGGCCCCTCTCCCGTGATGCCAGTCCCCGGGGCACACACCCCAAGCTTCCAGCTGCGTTACCGGGTCCCACAGGCCCAGCTCTCGCTGGCTCATGCGGGTGAAGCCCGTGGTGAAGATATGACCCTGGCGCGTGAAGACGGCCCGCATGGGCCTCATTCCCTCGTGGGCCGCAAACCTCTCCTGGGGGAAGGGGGGAGACAGGGAGAGGCGTCACCCAGTTGCCTGCTCTGGAGAGCCTGGAGGGCCGAGCAACCAGCTTGCTGATTTTGGTGGGGAAGAGACAGGGTAGGGGTGGGGGTTGGAGACAGAAGAGGGCCTAACTACTCAGCTTCCTGGGGGTCCCTGGCTGGCCGCTGGCCTGGAGAGAGTCTGGGCCCAGAGAGAGTGGGAGGCGCGGGCCTCTCAGCAGATCCCGAGCCCTTAAGCGCCCTCAGAGGCTGATCCCTAGAGCAGGGGATGTCTGCCGGCTCCCCGGGTCGCAGCGAGGCTTTTCCCAGACAGGAGCTCCCCGCTCCGCTTCCGCCTTCTCGGGCACAGGCCGCGGCCTGGGAGGGCGCTCCTGGCAGGCCCAGCGAAGGAGCGAGCGCGTGTGCCCAGCGCGGCCTGGCCTACCGGGTCCCAGAGCGCGAGTTGCCGCTCACTCATCCTGCTGAAGCCGGTGCTGAGTAGCTTCCCGTCTGCAGTGAAGACGGCCCGCAGCGGGCGGGCGCCCTCGTGAGGCCGGGCTCGCTCCTGCTCGCGGGGTTAGTGGGTTAGAGCGCCCGCCGGCCCGCCCCCGCCCCGGCCGCGCCCTCCACGCGCACTCCGCGCAGACATGCACGTGCCCCACGCACCCGCACCCCGCGTAAAATTGAGGCTGGTGAGGCAGGTGCCGCCGCCCTGCCAGGGTACCGAGCTGGGACTAATGAGGCACGAGGGTTGTCCCCTCTCTCCCTGCCGCCCAGTGGGTTGACTAGGGCAGAAAGGGGCCTGCCAGAGAGCCCGTGTCGGGCTCCAAACCCTGGAAGATGGCGCTGGGTGCCAGCTGAGAGGAGAGGGGTGCGGGAGGTTTCATGCAGGTTCTGGTGGAGGGATAGAGTTGGCAGGTTCTCGCTCAATTACAACTGAAAGAGCACTGCTCTGAGCTTCTGAGATGCAGGGGAGTGGAGGGAACAGGAGGGGGGCAGAAAATTGTGGACTGTGGGCTTACTTAGGGCTGGGAGCAGTGGTTGCAGACACTGGAAGGAGGGTGGCCTTGGGTTGGGGTGGGGAGGCGAGAGCTGGGACTAGGGGCTCAGAGGATTAAGGGTACAGGGGCCTGACAGCTGGTTGGGGGATGGCCACGCCAAGCACTCACCGCCACCACCTGGCCCTTGCGGGGGTCTATAATGCGCAGGGTCTTGTCCTTGCAGGTCGTGGCTAGCAGGCTACCATTGCTGTTCCAGCAAACACTGTGGATGACGTCCGGGTGCATGTCATCTAGACTCAGGAGCACCTCCCCAGTGCCCACATTCCAGATGATGATCACATTGTCACCACCTGTCCAGAGCAGCCAGTCACCATTACTTGGGTCCTGCCTTTGCTTGCCCCCCCCACAATCTACAGTAGGGACCCCTCCCCCAGGCCCCAGACCTGCACTGAGCAGAACATTCCGGGCAGTAGGGTGCCAGCAGAGGATGCCCACACGTTTGGAGTGGCCCTCGAGTGTAATGATGGGTTCTGTGATGTTGCGCATAGGGGTATAGTCTGGAATTTGCCACACCTAGGTGGGGAGGAAAAGGCATAGGGTAAGTGGGATGAGGGGCCTGCTTTGTCCCTCTACTCCTCCCTTATTCCGCACCCCGCCCCCCAACCCTACAGGCTCTCTTGAGTGGTAAAAATCAAATGCAGGGCAAGATGTAATGGCGCCTGCCCCAGGCAGAAGCAGCTGGGAGCCAGGAGGGGGCACTGCCAGCTCTCCAGAGACCTCTCTATACACCCCAGCAGGGAGACTTCAGAGCACTGCCCCCTTGCTCTTCAGGCCTCAAGTTGGCCATGGCTATAATTAGTCCTAAGAAGTGCATCCTGGGAGCCGGTGGGCATGTGGCTAAATATAGCCTGGGAGCTGGGCAGGGTAGGGCCCTAGGACCTAGCAACTCTTTTACCACCTTCCCTAACACAGGTGAGGCAGCCCTCCCCCCCCCCCCTTCCCCTGTCCAACTGCCCTGAAGCATCCACTTGGCTCCTACCATGACCGTGGTGTCGTCTGAGGCACTGGCGATGACGTTGTCATTATGTGGGCACCAGTCGATGTCCAGCACTGGAGCAGTGTGCCCAGTGACCAGAGGGTAGTTCTTATCCACTCGTCCTGTCTGGAGGGGTCAGAGAGGGAGCTATAGGGTCACTTTCCTGTGTGTTTTTTGGGGGTAGGCAGTGGACCTGTTTACATCTCAGTACTCTATCACCTATTTTCTCTTTGCAAACCCCTTTCTGCACCTTCAGCCCCATCCAACTACTTCCTGTACTTCACTGAAGGCAGAGTTGAAGTCATTTAATATCTCAGACACAGAGAGGTAATGACTTAGCCAAAGACACAGAGCAAGATACTGGTTGAGTCAGTACTTGAACTCTCAGTCCAGAGCTCTTGCAAAAATACCTATTAGGAGGAAGCTGTTCTTGGGCCTGTTCTCCCAGTGAGAATGTCTATAGGAAGCCCCTGGTAGAAGAGGTCAAGGTGAGGTAATATGGAATGCAGTGGCCAATAGCCCTTTCTTTGTCCCCCTTGGCAAGTCTCCCCCTTGTCACTGGTTTGACCTTGGAACCACAAGCAGCAGTTACTCCTAGTGCCTGAGCTGGCGCTCATCTACTTTGGTCCTTATGGGCTTTTTATGGGGGCTCTGAAGCCTTTGCAGGGGCTGGAGTCAGTCCAGACCAGGCAGTAGGGGAGTGGGGTGGCTGTGTAGCATTGGAATGGCAGTTGTACTGGGTGAGGAAGTGGCTCCAGCTTGAAATTTGAGCCCTGGGGATGGTGTCCTTAGTTGATGTCTGCATTGTCCCCAAGTGAGTCACTGGCTATTGTCAGGCCTCTTTCTGACCCTGCCACCTGTGGAACCTCCCTTAACAAGGTATAGGGGCCAGATCCAGGTCAAGGTCATGACTTCAGGTGGCCATCCTGGGGGGTGGAGATTTCTAAGAGGCTTGAGGCCACTCATCAAAGGTGGCAGTCACTGCTGGCCTCCATCTCTGGGGTAGGGAGGGCTTTGGCCTTATATGTCATGTCCCCCTGCCCTTCGTTCTCATTCTATCCCACTGTAAGAACCACAGTGGGGAGGTGGCCAGGGACTCTTTGGAAAGAGCTTGACTCTGTCCTCAGTGTGCTGCTCTGGGGTGTGATTTAATCCAATGATCACCCTGCTCTGGGGAGAAAGATCCCACACCCAAAACATGAGGAGGCATGGCATTAGGAGAGATGGGGACAGAGTCTGGGCCAGGCCCTGGCTCCACTGCTTCCCAACTATCTTCATAATACTCTTCTGGTCCCTGCTGGCAACAGGGTGCTGCATGGAGTGAGGGATGGGCTATGAGTGGGTGCAGGGCACTGTGATGCTGCTGCTCTGTGAAGGGTGAGGGAGCCTCCCACTTGGTCCCCAAGGGCTTGGGGAACAGGGAGCAGCCAGTGGATACAAACTGCCCTCCTGACTGAAGGAGGGGTCCCCAGGAACTACAGCCAGTGTCTTCCCCACTGCTTTCTTCCCTTCATCCCTCACCTTGGCCAGAGGCAGGACAATGAAGGCACCTCCACCTCCAGCCTCCACAATAATGGCCAGGAATTTGGGGTTGACAGCACAGAAGGAGCTGTCCCACGTGACCTTGGACACACGGATATCCTCGTAGGACTGGTCAGCCTTTGCTGCCTGCCCAAACACATGGCGGAACTTGCTCTGCCGAACCACACGCCGGCTCATGGCTGTGGGTAGAAGTGGAGGATCTCAGTGCCCAGAAATGCCTTTGGTCCTTAGTCCTGTGAGCTGTGGGAGGGAGGAAGAGTAGGGAGAGGATGGCAAGTGAGAAGGGTTGTCTGGCCACAAGTCAGGTCCTAGAAGCAGGGAGCTTTCTTCTAGGTGATTAAAGTATGGGAGAGATCTTTGCCACCTATAAAGTGCTGCTTAATTCAAGAGGTTAGGATTTGGGGACTGACTTTTTTGAGACCCAGGCAGGAGACAGTGGAGTTTGGGACTGAAAGCTTCCTGGAAGTTGAAGTGATTTGGGGAGGAATGTCCATGCCAGGCTGCCCTCCTGCTGTCAGCCTTGGCTGAGCATCTCTTCAGGAAGTGTTTATCTCCCAGCAGCACCTTGTCCAGAATCAGAGGCCCTGGTTGTGGGATCTTGGCTCAAGGCCAGCTATGGGGCTAAGATTGTAGCCCCCCCCAAGATCCCCAAACCTGTATGTTTAACAGTTCAGGCAGAGGGACTTTTGCCTGTTTCTAAAAATACGCCAAGGAGAAGTTCCTCCTGTCAGCTAACCTGAGCCTTTCCTGCTACTATTTTCATCAATTTCCTCCCATCCTGTTGGGGGACACAGTGTAAGTGGATCTCTCCTCTTTCCACGCTTCTCTTCACTGGCTTCTCTAAGAGGTTTTAACTATGGTCTGGCTTTTGCCTACCACACTTTGGTCCCGTTCTTCTATGCGTCCTCTCTCCTACTCAACTTTCCTGGGGTGGGGTCCTCAACGCCCAGGCTATGGCCAGATTTGCAGGAGTGGGGTGGGTGATGTGGGGAGGGTGAAGATCCTTTTCTTCAAACAGGGTTTGTGTTGTGCTCTTCCCCAGGGGGCTCACCGAGCTTTTCCAAAGCCCCAGCCACGGACTCCTGCCCCTCCCCAGCCCCAGGCTTCCCCGTGCCCTTCACGCCGCTTCTATGGCCCCAGGCCTGACGCCCGGCCTCCCCGCACCCTCCTCGGGCCTCCTGCCCCAGCACTGCGTTCTTGGGAGACGAGGTGTCGGTGCCCTGCAGGCGCGCGGGCCGCTGTCCGGCCAAATATAGACACCAAGTCCGCCCCGCCCGGACCGAATTTGGCGGCGCGGGGGAGGGGGCGCAGACCTCTGCTTCTCCGGAGACCCCGCCCGCTCCGCTGGCTGCGGTGGCAGCGTGTGTGTGTGGGGGGGTACCTGGTCCTGAGTGGGCCGAGGGGCGCTCACGCTGCGACTCCTCTGCAGTGGGGGCTAGGGGTGCGCTGGGGGCCGAGGGAGGCGTCAGGGCGACGGAACTGCTTCTCCGGGTGTCCGCTGCGTCTGGGGCCCGGGTGTTCGTCTGAGCGCTCCAGCCACTGCTTGCGGCTCTCTGAGGCCCGGCGTCGCTGCAGTCCCAGCTGCCGCTGCCATCAACCTGCGGAGGCGGGGCCTGTGGCGGGGGCGGGGCCAGAGCTGCCCCGCCCCTCCAGCGGCGGGAAAGTTGAGCGCAGTGGACTCCGCGCCACGGTAGCCAGTCCGCTGGCCAAAGAAAACTGTCAAAAGTAATTGAATGTGTACACGCGGGTTGTGCGCACTCCTCCCCGCCCTCCGTGCCTCCTGGGTGGTCTGGGCATACCGAGCAAGATTAGGTGCCTTCGCGCCGCATTTCTGTTGCAATCGCACTCCCAACTTAGCCTGTCCCGGCTGGCGGTCCCGGTCTTCGGGACTGAACGCCCAGACCCTCCTGGGGAGAGGTCCCGCAAACTGCTTTGAGGGAGTCATTTCAACCCTTGGATGAGGGCCTAGGCTGGCCCAGGGCAGCTCCAGAGTACCTGACAGGGGGCACTGATGTTACTGTCATTGTTGTTATTAATGGCTGTAACGACCACTTCAGAACCTAAAACGTTGGCACTGTAGGCATTTCACCCTTTTAGAGAGGATTCCATGGAGCAAGGCAGAACACAGCCTAAAGACTGGGTGGGGGAGTGAATCCACCTTGACCCCATGGGAACACCAGATGCAAGGAGAAGCAGCTGCCACAGGCCTTCAACAACCAAATTTTAGACGCCCAACCTGACTCTTAAGTCTTCCGGGATTTGTTTGAATTGATGGCCAGCTGTGTTCCAGGGAAGTCCCAGCCCTCATTCACTCCCGCTGGGATCCATGGATCTGAGTACTGATCAAGATTAAGAAGGAAATAGGGGTGCCTGGGTGGCTCAGTAGGTTAAGCATCCAATTCTTGGTTTCAGCTCAGGTCATGATCTCATGGTTCATGAGTTTGAGCCCCCTGTTGGGCCCTGCGCTGTTGGTGCAGAGCCTGGTTGGGATTCTCTCTCTCCCTTTCTTTCTGCCCCTCCCTCTGCTTATGCTGTCTCTCTCTCTCAAAATAAATAAGTTAAAAAAAAAAAAAAAGACTAAGGAGGAAATAAAAAGAAACCTAATCAAAATACAGCCAGTGAAAAACAACTAGTCCCTGAAGCTGCTGTACACCCAGTATCCACCCACTGCCTGGATTTCTTGCTCTGGATCATAAGGCCCTTGGAGGCCAGCATGAGGCCAGGTATTACCTCTTCTTCTCTAGGGCACACCTGGGGATCAACGGAACAGCCCTGGGGAGGGAAGATGGTGGAAAGCTCAAAGGCCCACACAAGGGTCCTTCTCAGGAAGATTCCAAGTATCCAGTGGCTTGTAGGGGAACAGAACCAGAAACTGTTACAGGTGCTCCAGAAAGAATTCGTGGCATGGAGGGCCTTAAGGGCAAAGAGTCTCCCTTTTACCTAAAGATTCCAGGTACATGATTAGGAGGAAAAGACCTGAGTGAGTCAGTTGCTCCTTAATAACAATAGCTCACACCTATTGTGTGCCAGACACTGTTCTAAGGTCTTTACACATATTAATTACATTCTGATAACAGTCTTCTGTGATAGCTATTATTATTATCGCTATGTTAGAGGTGAGGAAACTAAGGTACAAAGAGATTAAGTAGCTTGCCCATCAGTCAACTGGTAGTTGGTGGAGCTGAAACTTTTATCCAGTGGTCTGGCATCTGGGTCCATGCTTTTCAGCACCATGCATTTCTGCCTCCTCTTGAAGGATAATGCTACTTTATCTCACAAGTGCTAATCCTGAGAGATACTCTGTGGCACAAAGGATGCTTGGACTAACTAGAAAACTGGAGCTCTAGCCCTGGCTCAATCACCCCATTTTTGCAGTTCTCTGAGCTGTAAAACAAAGAGAGCTGGGTCAGGTTCTTTCCAACTCTGCACGACCTGTTGGCAGAGAAGGGATTTGACATGTCACCTTCTACCTTGAAGTGACCTTTTCTTCCCTTTCCTTTCCTCCTCTTTAAAGAGCACTCCATTCTAAAGCCCCCTCCCCTTTTTTCAAGTTTATTTATTCTGAAAGAAAGAGAGAGCAAGCAGGCGAGGGGCGGAGAGAAGGAGAGAACCCCAAGCAGGCTCCACGCCAAACTTGCAGAGCCAGACAAGGGGCTCCATCTCACAAACTGTGAGATCATGACCTGAGTGGAAGTCAAGAGTCAGATGCTTAACCGACTGAGCCATCCAGGTGCCAGGAGCACTGCATTCTAGACACAAGAGTTTGAGACTAGGAAGCAGGATTCTTTTAATCCATCCTGCCTTCAGTTCTATCATCTGAGAGGAAGGGTGCTCTCCAGGTACAGGAGCAGGGAGTTGCAATAATTACCTGGACCAGGCATGTGTCAGCCCTGCCCTCTGGCTTTCTTCAGAGTGCCAAAGATTGACAGAGAGCTGGGTGGGTGGAGCCAAGGCATAAAGAACTAATTAGCAGGAGAAGCCACTGGGTTTGGTGCTTTCCTGTGTGGTTAACCATTTGAACTATTAGCTGAGCTCTGAACTACAATCTGTAGAAGACAAGCATGGATTCCATTTTTCATAAAGTCATTTTCTGGGAGAGGTGGCCTGGGAACTTAGACATGATTTGGTTCGTTTGCTTTGGCCAGAAAGACTGAGCTTATCTAGACAGGTTGGTGACTCTGGGAACCCCTAGAAAATCTGTGAAATGACCTTGCCTCCATTATCATGCATTCTGGCACTCCAGCCAGAGCCCAGTGATGTGCCCTTTCTACTTGATTTGGATAATTCAGAAAGCAGCAGGCAGACTTCATCTTAGTTCAAGGCAGTGTTTCCTCTGGAAACTTCAGTACATTGTTAGCAATTTGGAAACTGAGCTCTCCCTAGACAGTAGTGCTTCCTTGTATATGATGACTGGCACCACCAAATAGCTCCTGAAGGGTCGGTCTATGGAGGAGTGGGATTAGTGGAGAATCTCTCCTCCCACACACTGCCTGTTTTAGAGAACTGCCAGTTGACCTCATCTCCCTTCTTCCACTATTGACATTCAATGCTTCTAATCGCAGGAGGGGGTTAAGAGCTTGTACTTCGTTAGAAAGTCACACCTCATTTCTGGAAACCACTCAGTGAGCTGAGGTGGCTTGTGCTCAAAGTCTGTGAGCTCTATCTCACTAATGTCCAGCGGTCAGCCACCCAGAAAATCTAGTCCCTGATGGGGCAGGTCACAGCAGCTGTCCCAGAGCAGTCGCTCTGTACCACACATGGCAGAGGAATTTTTGGTTCCTTTGCTTATTCATTCTCCTAACATTCAGGTGACCAGGCCAAGTTCCCGCTTGGTCACTTGATTGGAGGCACAATGTCTGAAATAATCTTTAGTGATCCTATTTCCCATCCAGTCTTTACTTTGTGGGAGGTAGAAAGTTAAGATCCACACCCCCCCCCCCCCCCCCCCCCCCCCACTGAGTTCAGCTAACTGTTAAGGATGTGCATGATGGAGATCAGTGAGAATCGTTCCATGTTTATCATCAGTGTTCTCTTCCAATCCCTTCACCTGCTCCAGCACCACCCCACTTTTGTTGATCAAGTACACATTTCATCTTCAAAATAAAAATTTATTTAATCTGTAACAAGAACATTGAATCTGCACATTTGCGCACAAGTTCACATTTAAAAACAGCAGAGCACATCAGTAATAAAAAAACCCTATAATACAAGTGGAACATCCCAACCACCAGGAAGATTAAGGGAGGAGATGAGACCACTCTATATTCTGCTTCAAATGCCTCAGAAAGGTCCCAGAGATTCCAGGGAGCACCTGCTTTATTTAATAAAATGTGAGCATAAAAGTTTGGACTGGCCTGGGGCAAAGGTAACAGTCAGTGGGAGAGTCTTTTGGACTTACTTCCTACATTTAAAACAAGTCCTACAAAATAAAGTACAAAGAAAGAAAAAAAAAAGGCACCTCAAGCTATGCCAGGCAAACCAAAATCCAATAAAACATAAAAACCAAACAATTCCCTGTGGGCCTGTTGATTGAGAATCATTTCAGGGCCAGTTACCCAGTTTCCAGGTTGGGTCATCAGCTTGAAGTAAGCCCTGGGTATTAGCTCTGCATGTGTAGAGGACACTGCCACCAGTGTCGCTGTGAGGACACAGATGGCAGCTGGTCATATACCCTCTGAGGCATCTTGAAGCCAATGAGGGATGATTCCAGTTTAGAAATCCTGTCCTAGATCTCTGGGGCACTGAGAAAGTGAGGCTGGTTTTCTTTTCATAGCAGGAGCCAGGCCCGGTCACCCACCACTTCCAGGCTGGAAAAGTACAGAAGCACCTTGCAATAGCTCTCCATGGCATCAAGGAACCCCAAAGCCCTGGGACAGGGTTAGGAGTGTGCAGCTTCCTGCTTTGGCGGCAGGCTTTTCCTAAAGTGGGTGTTAGAGGAGTTGAGGCAGCAAATACATTTATGCCTAATACATGCCTTGACCTTTTAGTCTGGAAGGGAAAACAAGGTCCAAGATACTTTCAAGTTGGACTGGTGCTGAAAGAGCTACAATTTCACCTACCATCAAAAAAAAAAAAAAAAAAAAAAAAAGGCATAACAAAACTGGACAAAAATGACACTAGCCATTCACTGTTATAACCATCACTGAAAGACACACCATCACTGACTGAGGAAATGACGATTTCCATACAGAGTGTTAAACAGGAGTGTGGGACACAGATTGAAAAATTAGCTCCAGGTCCTCCCCATGTACCAACCAGTGGGCTGACCACTCTGGCCTTGCTTTGTGTGAGGACTCACAGGACAGCCAGGGCTGGGTGCCTGGAGGAGGATACTGAGTGGCTATCAAGATGATGCATGTTTTAATTATCACAATGTAAACAAAGTATCCACAAATAGTTGTCAAAAAGAGCCAAAGAATGGCTTTATTTAAAAAATTTTCAATGCCCTTAAAAGTAACCCTCTTTGCATAATGCTTTCTTAAAAGAAAACAACTCCCACAAAAACACCTTTACCAAACATGCTTAGATCACTTTAAACTGAAATCCTCAGATGGAACGGGTGAAGATTTCTGTGAGCTGCTATGTCTCAGAAACTTCAGGTCTATCCAAAAGTAACTGTCTGGGGCCTTTCAGTAGGAGGGGACCTCAGAGCCTGGGCTGCCTTCCTCAGGCTGTCCTTGGAGTGCTTGGTAGTTCCCCAAATGAGAAAGAATTGGGATAAAGGTATAGAATCAGGAAAATGCTAAAGAGCCTGAAGAGCCCGGGATGCTAAGAATGATCCCAAACATTAAGAATCTGAAAGGCAACCAAAATGAGATGATGATTACTCCACTACAGTACTATAGTTCTACTATAGTATATACCACTCCTAAGTGTTTCTAAAATCCAGAACGGGTTGGGGTTTCTCTCCTTCCTACTGACCAGGTAACCCTCCAGATTACAGCTCTAAAGTGTGCTCCTGGGGCTTTTACCCTCTGCACCAAAATGTTATTTTATATTTGCACGTGTGCACGCACATACACACTTACTCTCTCCTCCAGAGTAACTTGAGAGCCAGACTATGGTGGCTTTCAAAATAAAGAGAGCAAGAGGTCAAGACTTTTCCTACTCCTGTCCATCTACTAGACCTGCTGTTCCAGGTCTGAGTTTTCCATGAATGGAAAAGAGAAATAGGCCTCCCAAGACTATCAGAAAGTTTGAAGACAAGAAAGTCCGAGAAGTCCTTGAGAGTGCTCATCATGTACTTCCCCTGGACCTCGCTCAGCTATGCAAATAACACAAGAACACTCAGTTGTGGGAGTTTTGAGAGGGCTGGCAAAACCCCATGGCAAGGTTGAATTACAGGCCCTGTGTAGAAGATGTTTATTTAAGCAGGTAAATTAAATGATTAAAAAAAAAAAAAAAAGGAAGGCAGAGCAAGACTATTTCCTTTTCCTTTTCTAAAAAGTCATCTTCACAGCATTAGAGGATCTCTTCCCCATCTTTGTTCTTACTTAATGCAGGGATAGTGAGCGTTCGACACGACTGCAGGGGAGTAGAGAGAACAGTGCAATACTGTTGATCCTGCTTGTACTTAATGTGAGGGATGTCACCATTTCAAAGGGTTAATGAGCGGGCACCACTCTCTTCACCTCTCACCCCACCACAACTTTCTGTCTTTTCTCCATCAATAATGGCGGTGGTGGAAGTGCCTCAACAAGACAGGGCCGTTTAGATGGATGAGCCCTGGAAATTCATAACCCTGTCTTGCAAGCCTCCTCACACTGGTACATACCACCTAAAAAAACACTTCATAACATATTAAATATCCAGGAACCACAAAGCCATGTGGATGATACATGTGAACATGTAAGGAAACTATTTAGGGACAGCACAGGTACACAAAATTACTACATCATAAAGACACTAGAGCGGGAGGCTTCTGTCCAATCCACCTCCTGGCAGCGATGTCAGACCCAACCATGGCTTCCACACAGCGACTGGATTCACAGCTCCCCTGGAGCATCTGTGAATAGCCTCAGTCCACCTCTCTGTAGCAGGTCACCCTGCTACCTGCCCCCACCAAACTCCAGCCTCTGACATTCCCTTGACAGTCTAGGTATCCACCTTTTCCTCTCAGTGCTGTGATGAACCAAAAAACCAAAACTCAACTCTGTACTTGGTCAATCTCTCAGCAAGGTGGACATCAACCAGAGCCAACAGAAGCAATGTGCAAACCTCTTCAGTTCTGATGAGCTGCAGAGGGTGTTTCATTCCAGGCTAAATGCTTCTTGTAAGCAGCTGAAATAAGCTTGTTTATGGCAAGTGCTCCTGTGTTAAGGATCTCCACAATAGCAGCAAAGCAACAGCATCCTAAATGGAGTCATAATGGGTGCCTGCCCTTGGCGGGGAGTGGGGGGGGGGGCTCCCCACAACCTTTCAGCCCAATCCACATGAGAAGCTTCCACCCTGGGCCAGCAGTAACACTCACAGACTCCTTGGCTGTGGTTCAGCTACTGGCAAACAACCTACCCTGGGATTTCAGTCTCAAAGAGAAATCAGACTTCAGTCAAACTGTGATCTAATGGGAGCCTTTAGGGGTTTCTCTGAGGAGGAAGTTACTAACACATAATTTGGCAGGAGCTGGCGATTAGAAGTCTCCATTTAAACAATTAAAACCACCATCAACATATTCTGCAGATTCCTACCAACACCCATCAGTTTTATTTCTGTGCTGTGTGTTTTCTCCAGTTGCAGCTTTACTTCTTTTTAAAAAGAATAAATCAAAAAGATCCTACGACATCAACAACAAAACACTGTAAGAAAGTGACAACATTATGTACATAAATACTGTGTATAAGCTAGAGAAATGACAAATCTTTCAGGAAAATAAAAAAAACAACAACCCATGTCAAGTGTTAACAGTGATAACATTGGTAAGAAAACTTTGCATTCAATGGAGGTTATACATAGGTAATGTAACAATTCAAATATCATCTATGAAATTAAAAAAAAAAAGGCAGCATTGAAGAAACAGCATGAAGGAGGAAAGTAAACTGGAAAATATGGCCATTAAACTCAGAAGGCCCACAGAATTATTCAAGTAATGGAAGTGTTAAAACCCTATGTAATGTATTCATTTTACAAGAACACACTGACTTTCAATTGCTGTTTTTCAAACCTGTCCCTATTACGTTTTGGTTGAAAGGATCTTACATTTCCTGGCAGGGAGGGCCAGGATGACCACCTACGTGGAGCCCACTGACCCAGCCTCTCCAGACTGCGCCTCCTTCTTCTCGTATGCATTCCTCTACACAGGACCCCTCGGGTTTCATTTGGGGTTCACTTTGAACTTAAAAATTATGTGTTTGGGGGGAAAAAACCCTATTTGCTTGCTAAGTTTACAAAGCCAGCCACTATTGTGCCTTTCTGTGATGATATACTCTGGAATACCAGAAGAAGTGGATTCTGGAAGACCCCTTCGAAAGCACAGCGGAATTTGCCAACTTGGGGAATTCCTGGTGGGCGGGGGCCCAAGGCTCAGAGACTTGTGGCTGCCCTTCGGCCCAATCTCAGGCTTTGGGTCTGAAGACCAAACCATCATCACACAGGCCCAGGGGAAGAGGAGCATTTCCAATTCCCAGCTTCCTCCCCACCCTCCCCATCTGCTTCCTTCTGCAAGCAAGCAAGCAAGCAAGCAAGCAAGCAAGAGTGCTTTTTCTCAGAGGGCAAAAATGAGGAGCTGATGGGAGCTGATTGAAAAACAGCAATTTGCCTTTGATAAAGGTGCTCTTTGAAAATGAGTATTTTTGAGGTTTGATTTTTCGAAAAATAAAAAAATGATAAAATGGTCTTGCTGTCCAAATCAATCTCTCACGCACACATACACAGAGAAAAAAACCCTAACCCTGCATGCGCCAGGAACAGTAAAATGACCAAAATATTATAAAATTAACCAATAAAGTGCATGTTCTTTACATATTACACCTGCCCCTTTTACAAACATTTCTTTTAGAAAGTCACATGTGTAGGCTCAGAATCACATGGTATTATAGAAGGGGTTGGTTGTCCGTTTTTTATCATTTGCTTTTTTCAGTCTCCTAAGGGGGTGAGTTCTGCCGTGCTGCTGACGGGGCGCCACAGCCAGCCCGGGAGCCGGGCCTGCACGCTGAAGTCCCTGGGGTTGTAGCAAAGGAAGGCCTCCTTCAGAACTAGTCAATTTGGGTTCTGCCCTGGGGAGCAAACACTGCTGACCGTAACCAAATTCTTTGGCATACTGTACGATAGGCTTCTCCACTGGCTTGCTCTGAGCGATACACTCTGTTGTTTTGAGTTGCTCTATAAAATACTTGGTGGGCTCTAGGTTCTGGGGGGCATCTGGGTTTTCTGAGGACTCCTGGGGCTCCATGGCATGCATGCCTGAGTCTGTTCTGATGAAGGGCTGAAGCAGTTTGAGATGAGAGGGCTCGGAGGAGACAGGCTCTCTATCTGATAAACAGTCTTTACAGAGGTCCAAGTAACCTAACTTGGCAAGGGAAGCTGAATGCCGCATTTGGGCTGTTTTGGTGAGTCCTGCCTGGCAGATCGCTCGGGACTCGATGTCTTTAGTGCGCTCTTTCACCACACTGAGGCTATGGCTGACACTCTTCATACTGTCACTACTAGAGCTATGTGGGGGTTGACAGGCTGCAGGTAATGGGTCCAGTTTTTCTTGTAACTCCCCAATATTATCACCAAGTTTGCTTAAGTCTTCACTCCTTAACAGAGAGCCCTCATATGGCACTTCACTGCCACTGGAGAGTGCACCGTCCAGACCTTCTTCCCAGCCGCCCTGCTCCAAAGAGGGCTCGTTGTCTGTGGTGCTGCTTTGCTCTGTGAAGCCTTCCAGGTGAACTACGGCCCGGGAATGTGCGTAATCCAAGTTGGCAGACGGTACATGGGTTGTGTGACTGACAAAAGGTGTTCCTGTCTCCAGTGCCACTGACAGGCTGTTGTCCCAGTCTTCAGGGCTGCTCAGGGTAGAGGTCAGGTTGGTGGGACTGTCGTGCTCAGGAGATGAAGAATGAGGCAGAGGTAGCAGTGTGGGGTGCAGAGCAGGCTGGTCGGGGCCCAGAGTCCTGTTCAGATTTTCATCCAGTGTACAGAGGACGGTGATGGAATTCTCCCTTTTCACGCTCCTCAGTCCTTGCTCCCCACTCTTTTCGCTGGTGGCTCTTTCACCCCCTTGCCCAGTGTGACTGGGTGACATAATGATTTCGATCTTCTTGGGAAGGGAAAGAGGGACCGACTGTGTCTCAGATCCCTGGCATGAAACCACAGTCCTCGGATCCTTCAGGACTCCTTCCAGCTTTGTTCTAATATCTGACCCTGGGTACTCTTGAAACTCCAGCGGCTCTAGTGCTGGAACAATGGCATTTTGCTCGGAATGGGGCAGCAGGCCAGCCTCAGACCCACTGCATTTCCCTTTGCCCTTGTTAATCTCTGGTTCCTTGGGGACAAAAGAATGTTCTAGGGTAGCTTCATCACTCTTCCCTTTTGGTGCTAGGTCTGCCACAGAAGACTCATTCTTGGAATTCTTGCGGATGGACAATGAGGTACAACCAGGGACAGCACCATGGTGCTCTTGCTCCTGTCGCAAGCGTTCTTCAAACTCCAAGGTGGCTCGCCTCACAGACCCAGGGCACCACTTGGCACCCGGGTGCATCCCTGGGCCCCAGAGTTCTTGTTCCTCCTCAGCTGGTTCTTCTTCTTCCAACTCTGTGGTGAATGAGTGTGTAGTCAGGCAGCCTTCTAGGTCCCACTTCCCTGAGTCTTTGGCTAGTTCAGGCTGGGCTGTGTAGGAACCTTCATTCTGCTCCAGATTTCCAGGTTTGTTCTCTAGGGCCTGGGCCCTCTCCAGGGGCAGCTCATGGATGGTGTGCTTCTTTGGTGTATGGCATGGGTTGGATAGGATGTCTCCTTTCAGTTGAATCTGTCCAACTCCTTGACTGATGGATTCGATCTCAGTGACGATTTCTTTGACTGAAATTGCATTTTCTGAGTGAGATTGCATGAAGATATCTGGGCTGACCAGCTCTGAGATTGCCTAGGGAGAAACAGTGAGATGGTTATGGCAAAGTGCAGTCTAATTAAAAATGCCAGATGTTGTACTTATTAATCTTCTAATCCAGGAGAACCTTCTGGCTATGAGGACACAAATCACAGAGTGCCTGGGACTGTCCTCTGGCCATCTGTTTTGTCATACAAAAAAAAACCAGATTCATTAAAGGCAGAGATACAAAATTAGTTACAGGTTGAATCACTGCCTACTAAACTTTTGTTCTGTTTACTCAAACAGAATTCTGACCCAATATCTTGTTCCAAAAATGAATAGCAGATAGCCTTGGAGGTTCCTATAATCCTTACTTTCCTAAGATTATTAGCGTTCAGGATTTAGGCCATATTGGGATAGATGAGATTTTTCTTTTCTGGCCTATCAACTTCCAGTTGGATATTTATTTATTTATTTATTTATTTATTTATTTATTTAGAGAGAGCACGAGCTAGCGGGGGAGGGCAGAGAGGAAGACACAGAATCTGAATTAATTAATTTATTATTTATTTATTTATTTATTTATTTATTTATTTATTTATTTATAGAGAGCACGAGCTAGCGAGCGCGGGGGAGGGCAGAGAGGAAGACACAGAATCTGAAGCAGGCTCCAGGCTCTGAGCTGTCAGCACAGAGCCCAACACGGGGCTTGAACTCATGCACCATGAGATCATGACCTAAGCCGAAGTCAGACACTTAACCGACTGACCCACCCAGGCGCCCCTCAACTTCCACTTTGATTCTAACCTTATTTAAGAAAAGGAATTCCATTCAAGGGCTCAGTGGCCACCTTCAACATGCCCAGTGATAGGGCGAGATGGATGAGGTTATCATCTAATGCCTGATTTGGAGACTCACTGCTCCCTTCTCTCCTCTGTCCTGCCAGCTTTCCTCCTGATCCTCCCCCTGCACCTCCTGGCAGTAGCATTCCAGCACATGAGGGCACTCTGTACCTGATCACACAATTTCCAAGTTTGACATGGCTCCTTCTGGGAGAGGTTTACTTGGCTTATGCAGCCATATGCCTGAGCAACTTAGAAACTGTGACTCTCTGACATTTTACTGTTCTACCAGTTACAATTCCTAGATGGATTTAGAACAAGGCAAAAGAAAACTGGCCAACACAAAATCAAGTCCTACGGTGGGGGGGGGGGGCGGGAAGATAAGGATTTCAAAATCTGGAAATGGCCATTGGACATCTCTTAAAGTGGCATCATGATAGCCATCAATCTGCTTTGTTAACATTTTTATAAGCCTTCAACATATAATATTTCCGTACGAATTGTTTTGGTCTTTCTCCTTCAAGAGAAAGTCAGAACTAGTACAAACTAACAAGGTCAGTTATGCCTTTGGGAGAAATCTCCTGGGACATTAGGCAGAGGTAAACTAGCCAAGACTGGGAGAGAAGCCACAGTGAGCCCAGTGTGTGCATGGGCTGTGGAGAGTGCTCATATGACTAGGGACTTTGCAGAAAAGCTATTTCTGTCGGAGCTGCTACACCCACTGGTCCAAAGGAGAGCTCAAGCATTCTGATTTCCCAGTAGAGAGAAGACAGCAGCAGAGGCAATGAATGTCCTGGGATAGCTGAGACAGAGAAAAGATGAGTAACGGACAAGGTGGTAAATATAAGTAGATAGATATCAGGAGATATCAAAATGTAGTCACTCCCACTGAAACCATTAAGTGAAATTTGGCAGGTGAGAGTAAATCTGTCATCATTTACTTCCCAACTACTGTATTATATTGATCTAAGATACCATTATTGTTTTTAAGATGCATCCCAATTTCAGAAGTGTCAAAATGAGAATAAGTGTGAGTTTTAGCATTGATGACACACAGTAATTCTTTCCCTGGGCTCCTAAGAGTTCATATGCTACAGAGAAGAATCCAGGGATTCTGTCTGCTCTCAATCATTTCCTCAAACCATCCCCCAAGTCTTGGATACTACAGGGTCTGAGATGAGGAACAATCCAGAAACATTATTAATAACATCATCATCAAGAACTCAGCATTGGTTCCTACTCTAACAACTATTCACACATGTCTAGTCTTTGCATTTTCTGAGACAGAAAGAATTTCCCAAACAAATCCATCTCCACAAAAAGGCCTTACTCATTATCCCAGACACTTCATTATTGGTGAGATCTGGTCTGAACTGCAGAGGATCAGGGAAGGGACCTCTCCTTGTGCAGGCAAGACATTCATTCTGACTAATCCCTTCTTCCCACATCCCCTCTCAGAAGTGCTTCTAAAAACACCAAAAATCTGGAAAGATAAGTTTCTCAAAAGGCAATGGATTAAAAAAAATTTTTAATCCTAAATTTTTAAGGAAAGTCTCGGCTATAGAGTCTCTCCCGTACTGCCTTCCTAAATCTTTAGCAACATCAAAAATACAATGAACAGAGCAGACTCCCAACTATTTTATCTTCAAAGAGAACTTCATTAGGTAGAAAACTATAAAGACAGTTTTTACCTTTGACTGTTCCTCATCTATTGAAGATTCTTCAGATGCATGGGGAGTATTACTCAAAGAGCTGCTTCTCTGGTCGTCAGCTGTCACTTCAGAAGGGGTTACTTCTACCACTGAAAGTCGACAGGTCTCACCCCTTCCTCCACCCAGTTCTTCCATCCTTGAGTGAGAAAAAGATCGAGACCGGGTTTCTTGGGAAAGCTCTACAAACTTCTCTAGGGCGCTAAAAAAATCAATGCGATCTGTACTGAAATCTGAGACTTCAGCCTGGCAAGTGGGTTGGGGGCTCGGTGATTCAGGATCAGGGGACATGGGAAGGTCTTTCAGGCGAGATGTCAATTCTTCCAGAGGCAGTAAGTGGACGTTCACATCTGTTTTCAGCGCATCTGTCTCCAGATCTTCCACTGTTAAGTCTGGGAACTTGTTGGCAATTTCTGGGGCCTGTCCAGGTTGGATTAAGGCTTTGGATGCATGGCAGTTGTCAAGAGGGAATTTTGATTCATTGAGACAACACCCTGATGAGCATCCATTGATGTCATTTAGGTTTAATTCATCTTCAATCTGTCCGGCATGAAATTCCCTAGAAGTAAACTCCAAGCAGATCATTCTTTCTTTGGTACACAGGCCCTTCTGATTTTCATCTTGTGGGACAACATGTTCCACAAAGACGGGAGGTATGGGTGGGTGACTCTCCATGGTCTTCACCTCGGCAATCTGGTCTGCTGAGGTGGTGATCTCCTTCTTGTTGAGTTCTAGCCCTGGTTTGCAGATAGGTTCGTGGTGGTCTGAGAGGTCGCTATCTGAATGAGATCTCCAGAGCTTGTTATGTCGCTGTTTGCTGTGGGGACATACACAGGAAATGCCTCACTCTGGTTTGTGAAATCAACCAACACCCACCCAGGAAATCGCTCCCAGATAATATTAAATCTTAACCTGCAAAATGCTTTGTTAATACCCAGTGGAAGAAGTAGGCAATAAACATTTGTAAAGATGCTCAATTTGGGGCACCTGGGTGATTCAGTTGGTTGAGGATTCGACTCTTGATTTTGGCTCAGGTCATGATCTCATGGTTTGTGAGATCGGGCCCCAAGTCAGGTTTGTGTGTACAGCCTGGAACTTGCTTGGGATTCTGTCTCCCTCTCTGCCCCTCCCTAACTTGTATCTGTCTCTCTCAAAATAAATAAATAAAGTTTAAAAAAAGATGCTCTATTTAACTAATAGCAAAATACAAAAACAAAACAACAAAAATCAATATGATATCTGATTTTTTACCTATCAGACTGACAAGATCTAAAATGGTTAACAGCTAGTGTTGATGATGGCATAGCCAGACAAGCCCTCTCACATACAATCTTGAGTACAATCTGACAATAGCTCTCAAAATTTAACCCTTTATCCAGCAATCAATTCTTTTAAGGATTTTTCTTGGAGAAATACAACTATAGGTGCACAAAGATACAAAGATGTTTACTATGTAATACTATGGTACTAAAGGATCAGACACGAAAAAGAAAGGATTTATTAAAAAAACTTTTTTTAATGTTTACTTATTGATAGACTTTTTAAGAGAGAGAGAGAGAGAGACAGACAGACAGACACAGAGAGACAGAGTGAGACAGAGTACGAGCCGGGGAGGGGCAGGGAGAGAAGGAGACACAGAATCTGAAGCAGGCTCCGGGCTCCAAGCTGTCAGCACAGAGCCTGATGCAGGTTTCAAACCCATGAACCATGAGATCATGACCTGAGCTGAAGTTGGATGCCCAACCAACTGAGCCACCCAGGTGCCTCAAAAAGAGGATTTATTTGAATTACAGTCCATATACCCACATGCTACAGGTACTTTAGTAGAATGTTGTCCAAGATGAGTGAAAGAGCATGCTGACCACATTTGGAATGGTCAGTTCCCAGGTTAATAAGTACAGGAAAATATTTGGAGGTACATCATCAAATTGGTAACAGGGTTTCTTTCAAGGAAGGCAGAATACTTTTGGAGAGGGCTTTACTGTCTTTACTCTGTATTTCTATAAATTTTAAAATTTAAAAATGAGCATGTTTAACATTAGTAACTGGGGAGGGGGAAACTAAAACAAAATAGCACCTAAACAATACAAAGAGAAATATTCTATTGGAGCTCATTCCAAGTTCTCATAATTTGGATAAAGAGCTGATACACAGTTAATCACTGAAGTAGAAATGTGAGGAGGGTGGTAATCTTTCTTGAATTAGAAATCAAAGATGAGGCTAATAAATCCACAAAGGTTGGTAACAGAATGGAAGAGGATATGCATAAAGTATAGGCTTCTTCCATAAGGATCTCTGGATAAAAACCATCAAGCTGAGGTGACACCTGGAAAAGCAGGTGGCCTAAAGGAAGATCACACACACAGATCCATCCTTTAGCTCATTTTACAGAGAGAAGGTCTGATGGGATGAAATTTTAGTTGATACCATATTCTCTAACAAGGGAGCAGTTTCCAAAGCCCTAGCCAAAAAGAAAAAGGTGATGGCCCTGTGGCTGGTCAGAATCACCTGCCCAGGAAACAGGTCTCTTATTTAGGGGTGTGGTTTCCATGACTTACAAGTTGATGAAGAATTACCTAACTGCGGGGTGGAATGGGAAACAGCCCAAAACAATTTACCGCCTGCTCAGGGCCACGCCTGCCTATGAATCTCTGCCGAGTCATGCGCCTGCACTAATGTGAACCCCTGTTTGTTCTCAGCTCTGCACCTGCTCTCAGCTCCCCCTGTCTGGCTGTGGCTTGGGTGGGGCTCTGACTCAGGCCTGCACAGCAGAAGAGTGCTTTTCTGAGTAGGGAACAGGTCATTCTGTTTATGAAGACAAGCTATAATCAATAGCAGGGAGGAAGATAGGGTTTTCACCCTTTCCAAGCTGCATGAACTCTAGCCACCCCTAGGAGGAGACAACATATCACACTTCCCAAACAAGTGAGTGACTGTGGGAGGGGCAAGCTGAATGGTTGGATAGGTGGGGCTTAAATTGTACATTGTGATCAACAGAGGCCAATGTGCTTCCCTTTAAAGTTTCCTTTCTATCTGGACACTCTTGTTTCCTGACCTACATATGGCTCTGTTCTCCAATTTCTATCCCTCACCCATCATGATGATGTTCAAACCTGCACCAAGACCACTCAGCCCCCATGGGAGGACAATTCCTGTGATGCAGATGACTGGGAAGACAGGGAATAGCTGTTCTCACCTTTCTAAGGACAGCTTATCTTATCAGTTAACAGGCAAATGGGATTTTTCTCATGATCCCAAGAACCTTCCAAAGTATGATTTTTTTGAAACTGCCTGCAAATCACCAATCAATCAGGAGGGAATGAGACTAAAATTACACTAATAGGTACCAACAGCGTATGTTTCAGAGGAAGTGGCTGATGTTACAGCTGCTTTCTTTGCCCAGCAGGGATTTCATTCTCTTCCTGGGGGAGATAATCATCAGAAAATATTAGGTCAGGGCTCTGGAATTAAACTGACACCTTCTTGTAAAGGAGAAAGAAAAATCCCAATCCAAAGATAGGTCTGATTCCACTGCCTTTTTCACTTTTGCAATAGCACCTGCAGGGAGAGTGGTGGGCAGCTCTTTGATACAAACAAGACACTCATTACTATGGCCTTTGAAGCACTGCTACTCTAGGGCCCCTTCCTGCTCCCCTCCCTCCTCCTCCCACCTCAGAGGTTAGTAAACTCTGTCCTGAATTTTGTACTTATCATCTTCTTTCTTTATAGTGTCGACATGTTGTGTTTTTGTAAAAATTTTTTGATGTTCATTTATTTTTCAGAGAGAGAGAGAGAGAGAGAGAGAGAGAGAGAATGAATGAACACCTGAAGTAGGAAGGGGCAGAGAGAGGGAGACACAGAATCTGAAGTAGGTTCCAGGATCTGAGCTGTCAGCACAGAGCCTGATGCGAGGCTTGAACCCACAGAATGGCGAGATCATGACCTGAACTGAAGTCAGATGCTTAACCGCTGAGCCACCCAGGTGCCCCGACAGGTTGTGTTCTCAATACACTGCCTAGTTTTGTATGTTGTGAACTTACATAATGAAATCATACTCTATGTATGGATTCTTCTGTAACTGCTTTTTGCCTACACTGTTTCTAAGATTCATCAGGAGCGCCAGGGTGACTCAGTGGGTTGAGCTCAGCTCAGATCATGATCTTGTGGTTCGTGAGTTAGAGCCCCGCGTCGGGCTCTGCGCGGACAGCTCAGAGGCTGGAGCCTGCTTCGTATTGTGTCTCCCTCTCTCTCTGCCCCTCCCCGGCTCCCACTCAGTCTCTCTGTCTCTAAAAGAAATAAACATTAAAAAAATAAGATTCATCAGTGTGTATAGCTATAATTTCAGCGAGTATGATGAATATGCCACGGTTTATGTATCCATCTGTTGATGAACAGTTTTGGCTACTACAAGTAGCACTGTCATGGACATTCCTGTACTTGGTGCATACTTTGGTTTCTTTTTTTTTTTTTTTTAATTTTTTTTTTCAACGTTTTTTATTTATTTTTGGGACAGAGAGAGACAGAGCATGAACGGGGGAGGGGCAGAGAGAGAGGGAGACACAGAATCGGAAACAGGCTCCAGGCTCCGAGCCATCAGCCCAGAGCCTGACGCGGGGCTCGAACTCACGGACCACGAGATCGTGACCTGGCTGAAGTCGGACGCTTAACCGACTGCGCCACCCAGGCGCCCCCATACTTTGGTTTCTAAAAGATGCTATATATATGAGAAGAAAAGGTGGGTCATAGGGCATACGTGCATCATCAGTTTTACTCAGTAACACCAAACTGTTTTCCAGTGCTGCTTTTTCCAAGCCAGCTTATTCTGATGCTCCATCACTGGTAGGATAGATGTAAGACATTAGATTGTATTTATTATTTTAAACTGTTAATGTTTAAATTCAGCTCACTCCTTCCATCTATTTCAGGTAGGCACCAAGTAAACAAGTTGTCAAAAAGAACTTCAGAGTTGGTTTGTGGCCTGGATGATGCAAGTAAGTCTCAGGTTCTTTTCTCCCCTGAGTGACCGTGGGCCTAAATTTGTATTCACATAAACACACTGACACACACATAAGATGACTGGGTCATTCTGGGCAAGAATTTGGCCTTTTACTTCATAAATGAATAGTAAGGAAATCTAATGACCGGAGACATATGACATCCATTTTCTTGCCTCTAATTTGCTTTCTTCTTGTTACATGTTTGGTAAAGCACTAACCTACCTTGTTTGAGAAAGGTTTTTATAGAAGAAAATACTGCTAAAAATGGGGTATCGGTTATAGTAAAATCAGAGTGTTTATGGTTACTTTTTAGGGCATGAGGCAGCCTGAAGAAAGGAGGGAGAAGAAAGAGAAAAAGCACCAACCAAGCACGTTCTGTGTGGTATGCATGGTCGTAAATGCTTTAAGATTATTTCACTGAAGGGGCACCTGGGTGGCTCAGTTGGTTAAGCATCTGACTCTTGATTTCAACTCAGGACATGATCTCATGGTTCGTGAGTTTGAGCCCTGCACTGGGCTCTGTGCTGACAGCGCAGAGCCTGCCTGGGACTCTCTTTCTCTCTCTCTGCATTTCCCGCTTGTGCTCTCTCTCAACAATAAAACAAAAACCTAAAAGATTATTTCACTAAAAAGCTATTAAGAAAATCCTTTAAATCTCAATTGTGAATTGGGTGCATTTTTGGGTTTCCTTCTGCTGACTGACCACTGTGCACCAGCTAACTAGACTTCAATGTGTCCACCAGCAAAGCTGGGGAGTGTAAAAGACACCTCTGCCTCTTCTGGCCCTGGTGACAGGGGCGTTCAAAGAATCAGAACTGACATCCATGAAGACATGTGGCATGAACTCTCCCTGGCTATAACCCAGTGTTTCTTCTCTGCTCTTTGTACACAGGAACCTAATCTCATAGACACATGGTCCAGCTTGCAAATGACTGAAATCTGAACTTGTCTAACGGAACATAAATCTGCCAGATACCTGCATGATCAGAGTACAGAATAACAAACAGGGATGTTGGCAGTTTAATGGAGGGTTTCAACACACACGTATACACATACACACATGCGCGTGCGTGGACACACACACAGCCTCTTCCTGTCTCACTCTCATCCCCCAGCTATAATAACAGAAAAAATAAAGTTAGATATAAACAGTTACCAGTGGCCTTATGATACCCTCACTTTTAGGTCTAAAGGATTATATTAAATATTAGTCTTCCCTAGGCTCTTAAAGACATACTGAAATATGCAAAAAGTCCCTTGCATTTTAGACAGGTGGTCACTGTTAGGCCCATACCCTCACATCTGATCAAGAGACTATAACCAATTCATAAGTCACTTACCGGGGCCTGGCATCACTTTGGTAAACTTCACTTCTACCAAGACATCAAAGTACTGAGAGCTAATACACCCTCAAACAGAAGGCTGCCACCTCAAGTTAAGTACCCAGTGCCTCCCTAGACAACCATGGGGCTAGAGAATGCTAGGATCAGGGATCTATCTTTTTGGGAAAACCACCACGTACTTCCTGGGAGAAGATGTGGAATACAAGATCAAAGCACCTCCACAGGAAATGGATTTCTTTGCAAACACAATGAATGGAATTTTTCGAAGGACTTTCCTCTTCTGGCTACCTAAGCTGCCAGGTAACTGATAGAGCTTCAGGCAGTTCCAGGAGTCTGGGGCTTTTCTCTCTTTGCTCTTCTAAGCAGGCAGGTCCTAGAGTAGCACTTTACAGCTGGGCAAGAGTCTGCTGGGCCCACTTCACTTGGCAGCTAGCTCAGCAGTAGTCTACAAGTGCTGTTTCTTAACAACACACCAGAGACTGCAGACCCTAATGGCTGTCCACCCAGCAGGCACTCCCACTTTTTCCTAACTCGCAGAGGCCTGATTTGGTTTGGGTATTCACTGTTCCATGGGAGCCCCAGCAGGAGACAGTCTGGAGGGAGAAGAGTAGGGACAGGCCACTTATTCCCCTAGCTCCCTCCCCACAGGGCCATTTCAGGCTGGTGTGTCCCTTGACTGAAGGTTATTTCTCCTCTCTGAAGGTACCTCTTTTTTCAGGAGTCTCCTTCTAGGTTCTAGTAACTGCTCCCTCCCTCTTTGGGCCTAGCAGCTATTACCAAACAGCTCTGCTGATCCAAGTCCCTTGATTCCACCACAACCCCACACCTCTGTAAAAAGTAGCTTTATAAAAAGCCCTTCTCAAATAATCCTAATCCGAGTATGCGGTTTCTTGCTGAAATCCCAAGTGATGGAGGTATTTCACTACTTGCAGCTAAAAGCAGTTTGTATGATATTCCTAGAACTAAGATTCTAGTTCTTAAAATCCAGGAAATATCACAATATAGGAAATTCCATGACCACTTCCTAATCTAGTTTTTTTTTTTAATGTTTAATTTTACTTATTTTGGCGGGGGGAGGGGCAGGGAGAGTGGGAGAGAGAATCCAAAGCAGGTTCCTCGCTGCCAGCACAGAGCCTGATGTGGGGCTGGAACCCATGAACCATGAGATCATGACCTGGGCCGAAATCAAGAGCTGGATGCTTAACCAGCTGAGCCACCTAAGCGCCCTCCTATTCTAGTTTCTAATGGACTTACTGTGTCTGTGGGTGGTAGAAGGAGGATGAAATAAATGGCACATGTATATGTCTGTTTTCTGGGAGCCTTGGAGAAAGGAGATGATGGGAATCCCATCAGAATAACCCTTACCAGTATAGAGTATACATTTATACATGTTTTTATTTACAAAAACCTTGTGAGATAGGGTTCTTGATTTTCATTTTGTAGATGGGGTCAGGTGAGGATCACGACTGTGAAGTAACTTCTCAAAGTTCCAGCAAGGGGATGAACCAGAGATGGAAACCAGATCTACTGACTCAAATTCTGTGGTTTTCTCATTCCTCAGGGCTTGCCTCTCCCTCCATGAATCAAGCCCAGAAAGGCAGGATGGAAGAGAAATGGAAAGGAAGAGGCAGTTGTGATTTGTGGATTTATGCTGCCCTTCTTATCCTCATCTAAGATTTTTCTGAAGTTCCTTTAACATCTAAGAAAAACCACATATGCTAAAAAAACCCAACCCAACAGCTTGCAGTAGCCTGGGATTCCAGAATAAATACTGAAATTGGCAGGACACATAGTATCCTTGCTCTTGATGGGTCACGTGAGGACACTGCCTAACATCCGTCATGTGTGTGTCTGGGAACATACAATATTTATGTCTCATCCAGCACTCAGATGCCTCCTTCTTGTGCCAAAAAGAACTGCTGTGTCCTACCTTCTGATCTAATCTAAAAATGTCATCAAAATCTGGCCCCAAAGACCTATAAATTCTTTTTAAGTGGAGGAGACTTGAGTATCCTCCCAGCCTCCTAAAAGAATGGCTCAGATGAAATCATGCCAAGTACTGAGTAAACGGGAGGGGTTTTTTAGTGGAAACCATAATGCTACGCTGTGGCTGCATTTTCACAATACTTCGGGGGTGGGAGGGTGGTCCCTCTGCCTGGATAGGCTGGAAGGCTAGTTAACATTTTGTTCAGGGGAAACACAGCCCAGATTCAACAGTCAAGACCAAGTCATGAGACTCACTAGAGGCAAACTCTGGCACCAGCCCCAACTGCTTCTAGGCAGCTGTGCCTTCATTTGAACAAAACCACCTAGAACATGCCCACATGGAAAAAACAAAGCAAAATCTAGCACTGCACAGAACTTTAGCATGTGGCATCTCAGGAAACTGATGCTTAAATCCAGTTTAGTATAGGAATCTTTTTCTCTGAAAGCAATGAAGATGGTTATCACTTATATGTGTGTAATCTAAAAAAGCCAAACAGAGAAAGAGAGAATAGAGTGGTGGTATATTAGGGGGTAGAGGATGGGGGAAATGGGGTGATGCTGGTCAAAGGGTACAAACTTCCAGTTATAAGAGTAACAAATTCTGGGGATCTAATGTACAGCCTGGAGATTATAGCTCATAACACTGTATCATATACTACAGCGTTGCTAAGAGAGATCCTAAATATTTTCACCACACACAAAAAATGGTAATTATGTTAAAGGGATGGAGAGGTTAGCTAATGGTATGGTGATCATCAGTTTGCAATATATAAGTGTATCAAATCAACACAGTGGACACCTTAAACTTACACAATGTTATAGGTCAATTCTATCTCAATAAAGCTAGGGTGGGGGTTAAATGCTGGCTAAGCAGTATAACTGTTGAATATGTGTTGCTATAGTTAAAAAAAAAAAAAAAAAGAAAAAAAAGACCGGTTATTAGGTGAAGAGGTAGACTGAAGAATAGCTTTTGTGAGAAAATATCCACCAATATATGTGGTAAGACTTGGAGAACATGTAAGATAATGTTGATTACTGTATGTGGATATTGAATTTATAAATGATTTTTCCCTTTGTATTGTCTGCATTTTTGCAAAGCATATATATAAAAGCAGAGGGAAAGATTTTTAAAAAGAAAACAAGAGAGCTATTTCCGGAAAGTGCCTTCATACCCCAAATCTGATTTGTCACGTGACCAAAAATTTGAAGACGACTCACTGAAACCAAGCACTGAAAAAAATAATGCCAAAAATTTCTAAGAATTTCATCTATGCTTAGCATTTCCTCGGGAGCAAGAAGTACCCATTTTGATAAGGTAGCTGTATCTGGCCTTAGATGATGTTGAGAAATGTTTATGATAATCAGCACCTAGTTGAGAACTAAAGTAAGAGAACAGTATTTCCACCTTTCAGTTTAAAAGTCTTTAAACACCCAATCTTCCATACTAATCTTAAATGCTTGTACTTATTTTTTAAAAACTAGATTGAGAGAAGTTTCAATTTTCAAAATGTATCACATATCCAAATTAGGTTGAAAACTAGCTGCAGGGAAGGACATTTTACCTTGGTCCAAGGAGTGTAACAGAGGGAAGATCTGAGAAAGTCACTGCAGGACTCACCTGGCCAGCAAGATGCCCTGGTACTCTTCCAGTTGTCTCATGAAGCTGGGGTTGGGCTTGGTCACTGTTCGCCTTTCCTTCACGTAGTCATAGGCTCGATCCAGATTCCACCCATATTCCTTCATTGCGTAGGCAATCACAGTGGAGGCTGAGCGACTCACCCCCATTTTGCAGTGCACAAGGCATTTAGATCCATGTTTCCTAGGTTGGGGGATTGAGGTACAGAGAAAAACACTATAGTGAGTACATTTTAAAAGCTAGGTTCTAAATGTTTCCAAGTCTCCTGTTGCCCTTCCATTTTCTTTCAATCCATCCTACCTTAGTGTAGTTGTATACATGTATAGTCAAATGTGCAGGGAGGGTAGGCAATTCTAGTGTACTCAAACAATATTCAATGTTAATATTAATTCTTTTTAATTTATTCAAGCAAACATTTACCAGGCAACCATCATATGTAAGACAATGTACAAGGTCCTGGGATGCAAAGATAAGTAAATCTTCTAAAGGGTAGGGGGTTCAGTGGGAGAAACAGATAATTAAAATGGTAACTGCAATGACAGTTGATCACAGATTGTGAGGGGAAGAATTTTCAATTTAGAGACTGGACTCCATTTTATGTGTTTGGAGGCCAGTCCCCGCACCGCCTCAGGGACATGTTTCAAGGCTGGCACACTCTTGAGTTAAGAGTGTGACAGTGATTCATCTAATTCATCCAAATGTTCGGAGTTGCTTCTAGTTCAAGTTCCAGTAAAGGTTCTGCCCCTGGAGGAAAGTACAAAACAAATGAAACTAACCCTCCTCTTTACTCAGATGTAGCCCTAGATATTATTTTTCACCACACTACCACCCTGTTCGGCCTAGGGGCTGGCTAGACAATCTGTGAGGTTAGATGGGACCATGTGATGCCCTATGTGACTTTCTTAGTGAGGAGGGTGGAATGATTAACTACCTGTTGTTTTAATGGAGTGGAAGAAAGAGAAAACAAAGTTACCATAAAGTGACACTAAGAAACAAACAAAACCCTTTAGTCTTAACATGCCAGAGCTCATTACGGCTGGATATGAACATTACTCAGTTATGCTACTTCTCTAATAACACAATGTGTGACACAGAGTAAGTCTTCAAATATTTACCAAATATATGAACAAACTTAGGGGTGGTCTGCTGTTAGAGCTGTCAGCTGTTAAGTAAAAATATTTTAAAATATGGAAAAAAGAATGGTTACTCTTTTTACCGGTATACATGGGCTAAAAAAATCCTTCCCAAGTAGCTATTCCAATAAGTTATAAAAAAAAAAAAAAAAAAATACATCGCCTAATAGGGAAATCTATTCACTCACTCATTCACTATATCACAGTAGACAAGCTTCCTTCCAGAAGCTTGTAATTCTTCTCTTGGAGATAGATACACATTGAAGAGTTAACTACAATGCAAGGAGACATGAGGTTCTGTGCCAAAATGAGTGAACCAGATAAGTGATAGGAAGAAAGAGAATGGTTGGCAATAATGGTCTGGAAAAACTGAAATAGTCTAAAAAGGAAAGTAAGATTAACCTGCTACCCATCATTTAGAGGCAAAATTTTGGAGTCCATAGGTTGGTGCAGGTGTTTGTCTGTGTGTGCTTAGATGATCCCAACTGACTAGGATATTGTTTTGTTTATGACACCACAGGGTTTTCATTTAAACTACAGTGCACAGTGACTCAGACCGAAGTTCAGACATGTGCTCTATATTTTTCCATCAAAAGCTCTGACATCAAATTTCAGGTCTATACTTGCAGGCTTTGAAGGTACTCAAAGTTGGACAGTTTTAAGAAAAATACAATTATAAAACCCACTCACATAAAATCATTTCTTCATTTTGAACTGGGCTTTTTCAGGGGATGGCTTGTAACTCACATACTGAAAGATTTGAAGTCAGTTCTCACCTAATCCAACTTCATCTTTCAGTTCTGGCCACACACTTCCCCTATCTCTCCCATCCCTCCCTGAGCCAGTTGTCTAGATTAAGCCTGGTATCACTTTAGGAATCCTAAACCCACGCATATGTAGGTTGTGTCTGGAATTCAGGACCCTGATTTGGATGAAATACATGAGGTGTCCAGGGGGCCATTTAAGGAGGCACTCACTCACAGACGCTGACCCACACTTGCATGGGCCTGAGCAAGAGGGCCCGCTTACAGCAACCTGGGTGCCTCACATATCTCACCTCAATCCCAGCCCTGCTGAAATTGGCTTTTATTTTCACGGGGACTGGGGCCTCATCTGAACTCTAGCCTCTTTGGCAGTGATCCTGACAACTTGCCTGGTCTTTTCCAGTCTCCTTTGCTCAAGGACCTAGACTATATACTAGATGGACTCTGAAATCAGACATGATCTCAGGTTCAAGTCCTATCTTCACCACTTGTTACTTAAGCTCTCTGAACCTCATCTCTACAGTCTGTCCCCATCTCTACAAAAGGATGACAGCACATGCCTCTCTAGGTTTTGGAAAATATTACATAAGAGAATATGGGTAAAGTATCTGGCATGCAGTAAGCATGCCATGAGTGGTATTATTGAGAACAATTTCATAGGCTTCAAAAATATAAAACACTCAGGTGTTAGCTAAGGACTGAGAGTATGGGCTCAAAGCTAGTGTAGGAGGATTCAGGGTAACTAAGAGGAAGGACTTCTTGACTATGGAGGGTCTGCAGAGAGATGTGGAATCAGTGCTGAAGGAGGACTTTAAAAACAGAAGTGCTTCTCATCTGCCATGGATGATTTGGATGTGGTCCCATTGAAGAGGGCAGCACGGCCAGCATGCTCATTTATAGTTCCTTCTACTGAAGGAATATGTAGGATTGGCAAGGAAATCCCCAGGGACTTAAAAAAAAATTAGTGCTGACATATTAATACTAATTAATATTAAACACTAAATTAATACTATTAAATAGTTTCACTAGAAGGACCAATTTAAAGATGACATCAACAGAAGGGCCAGAGAAAAATTTCACTGTTTAGAGTACCATAAAAGTAAAGTAAAAGAATGAGAAGGCTTCCAAACCCCACTACGTGTCTCCTTGTCTTCAGGAAGAAGAGCTCTGTGCTCCGCCCATGCGGGGCAATTTCTATTACACAACTTTCAAATGTCCACCTTGACAACTTAAGCATTTCATTCAGAATTTCTTCCTTCTCTCATTCTTATTTCTTTTGCAGCAGCTTAGGTTTATTTTCCCCAATTTTGTGCTCAATGGAAACAGTCAACATGAGGTGATCTTCTTCCAGGGGCTTCATCTACTTACAGGAAAAGGATGAAGTCTCTAGTCAACTCTTCCCTAGGATTAAGGAATCTCAGTGTCCTTTTTCTCTTTACTTTCTTCTCCCTGAGTATAGTCAAGCAGGTTATCTATAGCTTTAGGCCTCACCCATGGATGGTGCACAAGGAACACAGGTCAGAATATGTGTGTGGGACCATTACTCACTTTGCTTTAGAGATGAATTTGTAAGTGTCATTCCAGTAAGCCAGGAGATCCGTTGCCTCTTCGTCATATACGCGGATGTTATGATACTCAAAGACTCCTGGGAAGAAGTTATCTATCTCTCGAGTGACATTCAAGATATAGCGCACCCTGTGAGGAAACCAAGGGAGAATATGGGCTCTACTACTAGGTTCCTCTTGAGTTGTTAAAATTACCAGAAAGATAGTTTATTCTTTGGAAGTCATTTGTATTAAATCACGACTATTAACATCTACCTCAAGGAAAAAAAAAAAAAAACAGGAAAGGGAAAAATCTCCTTTACCTTTCTAAATGTCAGATTTTGCTCTATTACTCTCTCTAAACTACAAGAAAGGCAAAAGAGGTGAGGGATGGGAGGGTCAGAGGAAAGTTGGACCTAAAACTCTCTTAACTCTCTAAGCTGCATTCCTGGCCACCACAGCAGGAGATGTGTCTGAGTTCTCCCATACCGAGAGGCTTGCAGAAAAGGGTTTCTGTATCATAAATTTCTTCTGCTCTCTCTCTCTCACTGCACAACTTCAATAAATGCTTGGGTCTAGTTTGCCACAGGGTTATCTTTTCTCAGTGCTGTGTGGACTTAAACATCACTGGAGTTTACTCCAGCAACACAACACAGACTTACTTATTTCTCTCTGTAGAAGCCGCTTCCTTCTTAGAACTACACATGGGTTCTTACAAACCCAATCTCTGAAGTCAGAGAAATGACTACAGAGAGACAGAGAGAGAGAGAGTCATAGTTAACCAATTCTGTGGTTAAGTTCCAGAGATCAAAATTTTTCTGAAACATTTGAATCTCGGCATCAAAGTCCATTACTACAAAGAATTTTTTTCCTTTTTAATTTAAAAAGCAAGCATACGCAATTGTGGAAAACAGTATGTACAGTTACTCTACAGCATATTCCTCTCTGAGGTATAAATCCAAAAGAAATGAAAACATAAGTCTACCCCAAAATTTGTGTGTGAATGGTCACAGCATTCATACATTAATAGCTAAAAAGTGGCAACAACTCAAATGTCCATCAACTGACAAATGTGGTATTTCCAAACAATGGAACATTACTTGGCAATAAAAAAGGGAATGAAGTTACTAATACATGTTTCAACATTGATAGATCTTGAAAATATAATGTTAAGTGGAAGACACTATTCTTTTTTTTTTTTAATTGTTTTTTCAACGTTTATTTATTTTTGAGACAGAGAGAGACAGAGCATGAACAGGGGAGGGTCAGAGAGAGGGAGACACAGAATCTGAAACAGGCTCCAGGCTCCGAGCTGTCAGCACAGAGTCCGACGCGGGGCTCGAACTCACGGACCGCGAGATCATGACCTGAGCCGAAGTCGGCTGCTTAACCGACTGAGCCACCCAGGCGCCCTGGAAGATACTATTCTTAAAAAACCACATATTATATGATTCCATTTAAATGGAATGTCCAGAATAGGTAAACGTATAGAGACAGAAAGTAGACTGATTAGTAGTTTCTAGAAGCTGGGGGAAAAAGGGTACAGGATTTCTTTTTCGGGTTAAAAAAATGTAAATTAATACCATGGTAATAAATACCATTTAAGTGTACATTTTAAAGTATATTTATTTGAGAGAGGGATGACAGAAGGCAGGGAGGGGAGGGAGGGAGGGAGAGAGAAGGAGAGAGACGGAGAGAGAGGGAGAGAGGGAGAGAGGGGGGGGGGAGAGGGAGGGAGGGAGAGAGGGAGAGGGAGGGAGAGAGAGAGAGAGAGAGAGAGAGAGCGAGCGAGCATGTGCAAGCTGGGGAGGGGTAGAGAGAATCCCAGGCAAGCTTCTCATTGTCAGCCTGGAGCCTGATGTGGGGCTCGAACCCATGAACCATGAGATCATAACCTCAGTTGAAATCAAGAGTTGGACACCTAACCAAATGAGCCATCCAGGTGCCCCAAAGTATACATTTTAAATGAGTGAACTATATGTGAATTTTATCTCAATATAATGGTCAGAAAAAAAAAAAAGGAAAGCACGCTTATTTTATTTAAAATAAAAATGGAACCACCTCCCACCTCTAATCCCATACTTTAGTAATAGATTACGGCAGTACAAGGTTTCCCAATCCTATTCATTACAGAACTCTACACAGCCACTACCAATTGAGATTAGCACCCCCTGAAATTTGTTTGCCACCTCTATATGGAGTAGCACTTTACTTGGGGTTCTGAAGTCAGTAAGATTGGGTGAAAATGGTCTTATGTAAAAATTAAACTTGAATATCCCTTAAATCATCCACAAGGGGCAGTATACATGTTTTGTAACTGTAATTCTTAATCCACAAGAGTTTAAGAACCGGTGAATTTATGAAACAAGATCTAAGTAGATGTCTGAGCATCTAACTATACTGTTTTTTAAGATAGATCATCTGTGTTTTATAATTTAGCATTTTAAGCAGTAAATGAGATGAACAGGTATCATCTCCACTGATCTTGTCAAAGTGTATTCTAAACTCAAAGATGTATGCATGATGTAATTTCAATGCATTTGCCAGGCAACAGCTGCATCAAGTCTCAGAAAATACTGTATCTCTGTGCTAGTTTCTGGCAAGTCAGTCAATTTTTCTATTATTCCTTCACATTTACTGAGCACCCCCTTGGTATAAAGCTCTGAGTAAGGTAGACGTACGTTTTACACAAAACTAAGATACAGTCTCTATTTTCAAGAACTCTAGACTCAATTCTAATCAATTTAAAATTTCTAAGTTCTCTTTATTTTCATATCTTAAATTAAGTAATAACCAGATTCACAGGCCCCCTTCTCTCAACCCAAGAACTCTTTGTATAATTCTTTGGCTTAAGTCTTGTCCCAAATTCACGTTAACAATTAGGATATATCTTTCTTTTGAGGGAGAAGTAGGGAGTATGTATCTAATCATGTTAAAGATAACCAGAAGGCTGACTTACAGCTGAGAAAACAGGCAGCCATCACTACTTCTGGGTTTCAGTAGGTCTGATCGCTGTCCACAATCAAGTTACGTGTGGCCAATTTTCAGACATGACTTTCTCTTCTTTTACTGGGATAATTTGGCCTCCTAAGGCCAAATTCAATGAAAAATTTAGGTATTAGCTAAGAAGTAAAAAGGTTAGAAGAATGGCAGCTTTTTGGTTGCTGAATGTTCATGGTCGTCTCAACAGCTACAATCAAACTCAATAACCATGCTGCTCAGGGGCACATTTCTTAATACAAGGTAGAATGTATTCTTGTTCAATTTCAGAAGCTTGTCCACTTTATATTTAAAACCTACTTAGGGGCACTTGGCTGGCTCAGTCTGTGGAACATGCAATGCCTGAAATTGGGGTTGTGGGTTCGACCCCACGTTGGGTATGGAGATTGCTTAAAAGTAAAATCTTAAAAACAAACAAACAAAAAACTACTTAGACTTCAAGCACCTTACTAAAAAAGGATGGGACTGAGTCTTATTTTTCTTTGGATTCCTAGTATCTAGCACTGTACCTAGTCCACAGAAAATGATCAATAAATGTTGATGAATAGCTGTGAACCCAACATATGCAGTTCTGTGTACTCTTACATAAAAAATAGGAACCAAAGGTAAAACTATGAAGACAAGTAAAAAGATCAGTGGTTGCCAGAAGTGGGAGTGGGAATAAATGGTCAGAAGAGGATTTTTAGGGCATTGAAAATACTCTGTATGATACCATAATGACGGATGCACGATATTATACATCTGTCCAAAGCCACAGAATGTACACCACCACCAGTGAACTGTACAGTAAATATGGCCTTTGGGTGATTATAATGTATCAATGTAAGTTCATCAATTGTTAACACATGCAACCCCTTTGGTGGGGATGGTGTTAATGGGAGAGGCTATGCATGTGTGGCGGCAGGGGGATATGGGAAATCTCTGTACCTTTCCCTCAATTTTGCTGTGAACCTCAAACTGTTCTAAAAACAAACAAAAGGGACCAATAACTACATTTGGTTTTAAAACAGTGCAAAAGACATGCACATCTGTTTTGGAAAGCCTTTCCATTGAAACAGAAGATCTTTCTTAGGAGGTGTTGGATGAAACAGTGGGATAACAGCCACTTAAATTTTTATTAGATTCCACCTGATTAGAATCAACTGGAAGCAACTCTTAAGCTTAAAGTTACTCATTGACACCATATTTAACAGGAAAAAGTAAAGAACAAACAGTGATTTCAGTCATGGGGTTGAAAGCAACTGTTGTGTGTGCTTACCCTCGGTTTTGTAAATCCTCTAAATTTGAGGCATTCCATTCAGAGCCCTGTGGAACCAAAAAAACAAGGTTAGAGAGTATTAGCAAATGAACAAAATACAATATTTGAAAAGGTGTCATATGAGGGAAGAAGCAGATCCAATAACATCTATCACATTTCCTCTCTGTAACTCAGGTACTTCGTATGTTATAACAATTAGTTTTCACAAATGAAAGTGTAAAAAAGTTATTTTCATTTTTACAGATAAGAAAACCAACTCCCATAGAATTCAAATAATTTTTGCTCAAGATCATACTCTGGAAAGCTGTCTTTGATCATACTCCAATTAAGTTAAATGTCATCTGTTTTTCTGGTTTATAGTATTCTTATTTCTTTCAAAGGTATGTATCACAATTTCTACTTGTATATTTATTTGTTTCTTTACTACCTCTCTCCTCCACTATAATATAAGCTTCCTGAGGACAGCTTGTTGCCTATGGAAACCCCTGAACAGTGAGTGCCTGGCACCTGGTAGGTACTGAATAAACGTGTTAAATGAACAAAGTGGCATTATTATGAATTAAACCTAGATTTCATTCTAAAGCCCACATTCTTTCTAGTGTATTATATTACATCAAAGGATAGCTAAATAGTAGCTTCTGTTAAATGAGGGAAATATGATAATGCAAAACTTAAAAAAGGGAGGGTTGTACAGATTATTTGGAGATCAATTTTTCATATTTTGCCACATTTGCTTTCTCTCTTCCCTTTCTTTCAGTATATATCATACTTTTTTCTCCTGAACCATTTGAAAGTAATTTGAGCAATCATGACACTTCAATACTTGACCATGTATTGCTTATGAACAAGAACATTTTCCTATTCCCATTTTTACAACTAAGAAAGAGAACACTAACACAATGATATTCTAATACATTATATTTGAATTTCAAAAACTGACCTCTCAAACTATTCTTTATATTCATCCAATCAAGAATCATACTTTACAAGGGGTGCCTGGGTGGCTCAGTTGGTTGAGTGTCTGGCTTTGGCTCAGGTCATGATCTCCTGGTTTGAGCACCATGTCGGGGTCTGTGCTGACAGCTCAGAGCCTGGAGCCTGCTTCAGATTCTGGGTCTCCCGCTCTCTCTGCCCCTCCCCCGCTCATACTTGTCTCTCTCAAAAATAAATAAAACATTAAAAAAATTATACTTTGCATTTAGTTGCCATGTCTCTTTCTCATTTAATCTGGCCTTGGACAGTCCACCCGGACTTTGTTTTTCATGATGACATTTTTGTAGACTACAGGTCTGTAATCTTGGAGAACTCTTCACAATCTGGATTTGTCTGATTTGTTTCCTGCTGATTAGATTCAGGTCAAACATTCTTGGCAAGAATATTACAAGGATGATGCTGTGTATTTCCTATTGCATGAAATCTTGAGGCACACAATGTCAGTTTGTCTCATTATTTGTCATGCTGAGTTTGAATTCTTGCTAGGTTCCCTTGTATCTGCCACATCCCACTATTGTAAAGGTTCCTTTACAATTACTAGTTATCTATAGGTATTAATGATCTTTTTTTTTTTTTAATGTTTATTTTTGAGAGAGAGAGAGAGAGCAAGCGAGCGAGTGAGTGAGTGTGAGTCGGGGAGGGGCAGAGAGAGAGGGAGACACAGAATCCGAAGCAGGCTCCAGGCTCTGAGCTGTCAGCACAGAGCCTGACGTGGGGCTTGAACCCACAAACTGCGAGATCATGACCTAAGCTGAAGTCTGATGCCTCGCCAACTGAGCCACCCAGGTGCCCCAGTATTAGTGATTTTTGAAGTCATGTGAATATCCTGTTTCACAATAATCTCTTACTCTATAGTTTTGGCATCAGCTGCTGACCTTGCCCAAATTACTTTACTGGAGGTTTACAAAATGGTGGTTTTCTAATTTTATCATTCCTTCTGCATTCCTACCTGCATTCTTCTGTAAAGGAGAGCTTCACCTAATCATTCCTTCCACACTCTGAACTCTTGAATTCTTTTTGCATTTAGAATGTTTTTATCCACTACCATTTTTTTTGACACTCAAATTGTCCTGAATTGGCCAGTGGGAATCTCTTCAAGTAAGCAAGCTCCTTTTGATACTGACCCCACTAGTCTTTGACCCCACTACTTCCTTGCTTCCTAGTTTAAGAGTTGTTCCAGAATCACTCTGTGAGTGGAATTAGCCATTTCCCCAAGGAGTCCTGGTTTTAGCAAAGAATGGTATTTTGTAATCAAGATCTGGACATTAATTAGATATGTTTAGAAGTATGGATCATTGCTTCTAAACTTTCCAGTGGACAGAGCTAGGAAATATTTTTTAAAAAAATATTGAATTTACATTGGTACCTCCAGTTCAAATTTAACACCACAAGGTACTTCCTTTCTTTCTTGCCCCTTTGCCATCATTTATAGCTCCCTATTCCACTGGGATAACCTTGGTTTCCAACAACTCATTTGCTCTATTTACAAAATAGTTTCAACATTATTTTTCCAATACCAATTACACCAATTACAAACCCATTAAGTTCAAATTTTCTGGGGTGTCTGGGTGAATTGGTTGAGTAAGCATCTGACTTCAGCTTAGGTCATGACCTCATGGTTCGTGAGTTTAAGTCCTGCACTGGGCTCTGCAATGATGGTGTGGAACCTGCTTGTGATTCTTTCTCCCTCTCTCTCTCTGCCCCACACGGACTCGTGCTCTCTCAAAAATTTTTTTCTTTCTTTGCAGTTTTTTTTTCCTCTTCCCATGAAGAGGTTAAGTCAGAATATAATGCTGAAAGTTACTTGAATTAATTTCTTTCTGTGAAATTACCCATTTGATATACATTTGGATTCATTTGCTCCTGTTTGTATTCAATTTTAGGGTGTGATTTTTCCATTCTTTTCCATTTGATTTTGAATATGCAAAACTTTCATAAGACTGAAAGTCAAAAGTTTATTAAAAGGTAAACTTGAACCCTCACTCCTACTCCAATCTTCCCAAGAGAAACCACTGTAACTAGTTTCCGGTTTATTCTACCTATGTTCTAAGCAAATACGCCCTTATTATCACTTGTTCCTTATGTAAAAGTAGTATACAATACATATGTTTGTTCTTTGCTTGCTTCACTTGACAATATAGCCTCAGAACCACTCCACAGCACAGTTCAGAGACCTTCCTTACTCTTTCTTACACCTACATAGCACTTCATTGGATAGTCATAGAATAGTTGATTCACCTAGTCTCCTGTGAATGATGTTTCATATCTGTGGAAGTGAGACTGTTGAGCCAATGAGCAGTTTTGTTGGGCATTGCTCAATTCCTCTCCACAGAGGCTGAGACAATCTGCATTCCCATAGCAATGTAGGGAAAGTGCCCCTTTTTTTCCCCAGAGCCTTGCCAACAAAACCTGGGGTTAGGCTTCTGAATTTCTGCCAGTCTGACAGGTGTAAAATGTTACCTCAGTGTAATTTCAATTTGCATTTCTCTTAAAAGTGAGCAACTTTTCAATGTTTCAGGCTCATTTTCTATCTTTGGACTATCTGTTCATCTCTTTTGAAAAGGCAAACATTTAAAATAATTTACCTATTTTCGAATTATGTATGAAATGGAATTTAGCATTACAAGACTCAGGTTCAAATCTCAACTCCCCATTCTACTGTGGGGCACTGAGCAAACTGCTTAACCTGTCTTCACTTTCCTTATCCATAAAATGGAACATTCCTCCCACCCTAGTCCTATATACCTAATGGGCACATTCTCAAATTATAAAGTTTTTCCTAATTCCTTCTGCCTGTGAGAACACACAGAGAAGTTAATGACCCAGAAGATGGCTGTCGCCTGACCATGCAGGTGCCCTGATCTCAGACTTTAGCTTACAGAACTTTGAGAAGTTTCTATTGTTTATAAGTCCCTGTTGCTCCCCATCCTTGTCAAAACAAAACAAACCCAAAACGTTTCACCCATATTAAAATGGAAAAACTCTCTTTCCATCATGAATTCTTTTCTAGACACTCTCCTTTTTTCCCTTCCCTTGCCAAGATTCATAGAAATCTAATCCCTTGCCAACATTCATAGAAATATAATCTAATACCTTCTTTGATTACTCATTTCCCATAAGTCTCAACCCACAGCACTGTGGCTTTTGCCCTCACTACTATTGCTAATGTTACTAATGACCTCTTCTAATTGTCTAACCCAGGGGTCACTTTTGTGTCTTTATCTCATTGGCCTTCCATGAATATCTATCTGATAGGATTCATTACTCCCTCCTTGTAGAATTAAAAAAAAAATTTTTTTAACATTTATTTATTTTTGAGACAGAGAGAGAGACAGAGCATGAACGGGGGAGGGGCAGAGAGAGAGGGAGACACAGAATCGGAAGCAGGCTCCAGGCTCTGGGCCATCAGCCCAGAGCCCGATGCGGGGCTCAAACTCACGGACCGTGAGATCGTGACCTGAGCTGAAGTCGGACGCTTAACCGACTGAGCCACCCAGGCGCCCCTCTCCTTGTAGAATTAGATCAGACTGCACAAATATCTAGCCTCTTGTCTGGTACAAAAGAGAGGGTCAACAAATATTTGTTGAATGAATGATCAAATAAGACAAATAAATGAAACACTCTGAAACTGTAAAGTGTTATGCAAGCACTATCATTGTATTACAAGTGATATGTAATTTAATTTGGCTGTTGAACTGGGAGACAGATCAAGGAGGCTGTGAAGGTGCATTTAGGTAAATGGACTAATGGACAACTGATATTTTCTACAGACCAGGGCTCAGCTGACTTGCCTTAAAAAAATATGGGACATTCTGAAGGCTCTGTGCTCAACCTTAGGAAATAAGCTCCCACACCAAAGAAAGAGGTTAAGAACTATAAAGGATTCAAGGAGACAGAAGCAAGCCATAAGGGTTGAGTGGCTAAACGGTAGCCAGGGAAATGTGACCACTTCACTTCTTAATTTAGAAATCTAAATCCTCTGTGGAACTCTGTCCAGCTAGATGGAAATAACCCTTACGCGATGGGAAAAGTCCATGGTTTTCATCTACCTGTCCAGAGAAAATTCAATCTGACAATCTGAAATGGCACATATCCAGAAACAAAAGAAATTAAAAGCTTTGGCTACTGACTGACTCAGTGAAGTCCATATAACGTGACTTGGGTTGTGCTTAGGGTTGCTTCAGGTTCAACTTGAAAGAAAGAACTGGAGTCTATGTGGTGTAATTACTTTTCTGTCCTCAATATAAATGCCATGCATATTAGCCACCTGGGGCCCTCCACAGACTCCATCTATTTTTTTCCTCCATGCTTCTCAGGCTTACAATGACACAATTCCAAGGGGTTTTTCCACTATGTTCTATGTAATTATGCAAAGTATATTCTAATCTTACTGAAGTGTAAGATGAAATCTTGGGACTATAATACATTCTTTTTTTTTTTTTTTTTTTTTTAACGTTTGTTTATTTTTGAGACAGAGAGAGACAGAGCGTGAACGGGGGAGGGTCAGAGAGAGGGAGACACAGAATCTGAAACAGGCTCCAGGCTCTGAGCTGTCAGCACAGAGCCCGACGCGGGGCTTGAACTCATGGACCGCGAGATCATGACCTGACCCGAAGTCGGCCGCTTAACCGACTGAGCCACCCAGGCGCCCCAATACATTCTTAAGTAAGTTCATTTCCATCTTTCACTCTTGTTCCCCTATACTGTGCCATTCCCAGAGACCCAAGTGATTAATTCCTTTCTTTCTTTCTAAAAATAAATATTTTTTAAGTAGGCTTCACGCCCAATGTAGGACTCGAACGCATGACCTGAGATCAAGTTGCACGCTCTACCAACTGAGCTAGCCAGGCGCCCCCAAGTGATTAATTTCTTCTCAAATGTCATCCTCAGGAAATAGCCTTGTGAGGGTCCAAATGTTCCAAGCAAAATAGAAGAGAGCACATTTATAGCACCTAAAGGAAGACTGTATTGGGGTTCTGCTAGGATCAGTATAACGTGATATCATCTCCAGGGATTGGTATCCTGTCCATATCTTCTTCATCATACGACACCAACAGCCTCAATATTGTGAATCAAATTATTGAGACAACCAGGCACAACATCTCTAATTAATTTTTCCTTCCGAGAAAAGTTTATGCTATACATCTTCAGGTGAGGGACAAAATCATGAAGGATTAAAATAGCCCATCTGTTTTAAGTTCTATCTGTTCATATACCCTCCATTTCTCTGCACCTACAGAAGTAACTACAATTTGAGGCTTAATTTTTCTTTGGAAATGAAACATTATTTTAAAAGGAGCTGTAATGTCAAATATTGAAAAATATTACAATCAGCAATAAAAATCAACTAGTTTTTTATTCATGAACAAAATTATTGGTTGTGTCCAATATTCCTGTTTCCCTTGTTCAACTAAGAAAGCTGCCTGCCTTTCAGCAAAGGGTCTCTGTTCACATTTAGCTTTTTCTCAGCCAATGGGACAACATCCAGGAGAGCTGTTGATATTAAGACTTGATTGGGCAAAGGCTTCCAGCTCAGAGAAGTGGTACACTCTTAAGGATGTGGAAGAACTTTTTCTGGAAATGCCCTGGCTTCCAACCAATCAATCCTCTCTTCTTGCTGAAGGTTTTCTTTAAACTATGCTCTATACTTTTCTCCATACCAGCTGGACACCTTTCTAAATAAACATCTCTGTGCAGTGCACTGCAGAGCTGAGCATTCTTTTGAAGGGAGGGGAAAAATCCTGCTGCCTCCCTTCACGCAATCTGCTTTGCACTCCAGGCATGGCAGCTAAGCACAAGATGAAATGACTTTGCAGAAAACTAACACCACCACTTGCAGCTTGGATAAGACCTTTTTCCGTGTCAATTGCTGGAAAAGCCAGCAGAGCACAGACTCACTGGAGAAGAGACAGGGGTTTGGATATAGGATATGGTGGTTCAAACAAGGGGAGGAAGCCATTGGGGAAGAAGTGTTCATGTACCCATTTTGTGCATAAGAGTTAAATTTCAGAATTCTCCAGTTGAAAGTTTTTCCCAAATAAGAGAAATATTCAGAATGGAGAGAACATGTCCATTTCCTAGAAAATGGAATTATATGTGAAGCTGAGATTTCCCCTTTTTCAAAAATCTATAGATACATATTAAAAAAATAAAAAAAGACTAATATAACAAAAGATATCAGTGCTTACCTCTTTTGGTGATGAGCAAATGTTATGTTATTTATAGCTTTCTGAAATTGTCTAACTTTTCTACAATGAACGTGAATTATTTTTGTAATGAATAAAAAACCCAAGACAGAAGAATATGCCAATAATCATGCTAAGTGACATAAGTCAGAGAAAGACAAGTATCATATGATTTCACTTATATGTGGAATATAAAAAGCAAACAAATAAAACCCAACTCAAATACAGAGAACGAACTGGTGGTTGCCAGAGGAAAGCTGGATGGGGAAATAGATAAAGGGGATCAAGAGTTACAAACTTCTGCACTTGGGTGGCTCAGCTGGTTAAGCGTCTGACTTCGGCTCAGGTCAGGATCTCATGGTTTGTGAGTTCGAGCCCCACAGGTTCTCTACTGTCAGCACAGAGCCTGCTTCAGATCTTCTGTCCCCCTCTCTCTGCCCCTCCCCTGCTTGCATTTTCTCTCTCTCAAGATAAATTAATAAGCTTAAAAAAATAGTTCAAGAGTTACAAACTTCCAGTCATAAATTACAGACATGAAAATGTACAGGATAGGAAATACAGTCAATAATATTGTAATAATGTCGTATGGTGACAGATGGTGACTGCAGTTATTGTGGTGAGCACTGAGTAATGTATAAAACTGTCGAATCAACAATGTTGTACACCTGAAACATTACATTGTATGGTAATTAAATTATACTTCAATAAAAAAATAAATAGAAAAGAATGGACTTTGTGTAGCTCACTAATAAGCAGTCTAAGCTTTCTATAATGATCATGAATCATTTTTATAATAAGTAAAAACACCCAAGACAGAAGAATATGCCAATAATCACGAAATAACAGGATCAATATACTGGTAGAAATACTGAAATGCATTTGATTAGGGACTCTAGTCTGGGAAGAACTGGATTGTTTTTTCTGCTAAGAGTACTATTAAATTTTCTCTATTTGTCCTAAAATAAGCCAAGGAGAAGGTAGTTCTTGAGCGGGTGGCATCAGAGACACAGGGAAGTATACCTGAAGTTAAACAGGTTGAATAGTCAGATATTAATTATATTTCATAGTCATCATGTCTACGTCCTTTTTGGTATTAAAATATAAGCTAATGGAAAAGTGACTTCCAAGTTTATAGCTCTGGTCACTTTCTAACATGAGCTATTTTTGGCTACAGGCACTTGCCCTTCATAAAAATTAGTCATGTTACATAGACACAGTCAGGGGCAGGATCCATTTGAATGAGTGACTCATAAGTTTTCTATAGAGAACACAAAAATTCTTTCCAATAATACAACAGCAGGGAACCCTTGTGGAGGTACACACAAAAGACAACAAAGTCAAGTGCTTTACAAATGGAAAGGTCAATGACAGCTTTGTAGTATGATCTACACTTAGACATGGCAACACACATTGGTCAAGTTAAAGTAATGGAAAAAAAGTTCCTTTTCCAGCTCACAGCTTTTCATGAGTAATTTCATAGCTATACACCACTGTGAATCACTCTCCAAGCACACACAGAGCGTCAAAAAGTTAATTCAGGGCACAAGCCTTCAATGGCATAAAATCTGACTGCTTGGTGACATAAACTCTTGAATATTCAGGGTGAGATGATCCAATTTAGCCAGTTGCTGTGCATTTATTCCTCTTATCTCCTGTTCCTCAGCTTCTAGTCATTTCACAAATGTCCTTACCGGAGAAAGGAAGTGAAATTCAAACCAAATCAATTTAGTTTCTGGTTATTAGCATTTTTGGTCAAAGTGTGTGGGAAGTGGAAACAAAACAAAGTTTTGACGTTCCCCACTGATTTTAATGACCCTTTTAACCTCATTCCCACTACCATGTATAGATGAAAACTAAAACTCTTAACATTTGGGAAGAAAATGGGTCTTAGGATTGCAGAAGGTTTCCCAATCCATCAGTCAGAAAGGTGTCCTTGGGCTAACCGCAGGTCATTAAATGTTCAGGAACCACAAAAAACAATTTTAAGTCACTGAAATTTTAGCAATCACAAAAGTATTTGGGGAACTCAAAATGTGGCTATAAGGTTCCAAATGTTTAAAAGTCCAATAGCATCTCAGTTATAAGTAGTTCCCACCTGCTCTGCTCAGATATATTAGACCTTAGGCAAATTTGGCAGATTTGAAAGAGTGATGACCTCAAAGGATCATTCTATTTGGATACATTGTATAAAACTATTATGGACTATTTTTTTTTTTTTTTGAGAGAGAGAGAGAGAGAGAGAGAAACAATGAGAGAGAAACAGTGCACAAGTGGGGGAGAGGAGCAGAAGGATAGAGAGAGAGAGAATCTCAAGCAGGCTCCACCCTAAAGCTCCATCTCATGACCCTGGGATCATGACCTGAGCCAAAATCAAGAGTTGGATGCTCAACCGACTGAGCCACCCAGGCTCCCGTTTTGGACTTTTGACTGTCATGAAAAACAGACGAGATACTTAACAATCGATGGGTAGAAGAAGGGCATGATTTATAGCATTTGCCTACTTCCTTGGTCTAAATTTTTCCACCCATTTAAAAAAAATTTTTTTTAGTGTTTATTTACTTTTGAGAGAAAGAGACAGAGTGTGAGTGGGAGATGGACAGAGAGAGAGGGAGACACAGAATCGGAAGCAGGCTCCAGGCTCTGAGCTGTCAGTACAGAGCCCGACATGGGGCTTGAACTCACATGTGAGATCATAACCTGAGCTGAAGTCGTACACTTAACCGACTGAGCCACCCAGGCGCCCCTCCCACCCATCATTTAAAAGATTTATTTATTTTGAGAGAGAGAGAGGGAAAGCATGCACATGAGCAGGGGAGGCGCAGAGAGAGAGGGAGAGAGAAAATCCAAAGCAGGCTCAGCGCTATCAGTGCAGAGGTGATGAGTGGCTCAATCTCACAACTGGGAGATCATGACCTGAACTGAGAAATGAAGACTTGGACGCTTAACTAACTGAACCACCCAGGCAACCCCTGACCAGTCAATTTTAATCCTTGATGTCACTGAATGAGGAACTGGGAAGAGATGAGCAGAAGCATACTACTAGATAACATTTCCACCATACAATAGATGTAAATAATCTAAGAGCACAGATAACAGTAAAATGTAGCAAAAAACTAGGAAGTAATGAAGTTTGAGTATTTATTACCTTTGTTTTAAATTTAAGTTACATTTTATTTAAATATAATATGGACTAGATTCAGCACATCACTTAAAGCAGCCTGAGACTTACCAAGAATACATGCTCAAATATCTGTGTAGGACTATCCATCTGACCAAGGATCACTATCATTTCATTATCTATAAATTCCTTGAATTCTCGCAAGTTACACACCATTTGCATTTCCAACTCAGTTCGTATCTGAAACAAAGAGGACATATTTTACTTCTCTGGAAAGTGCCTCTGTACTTTCAACCACTATTTCTTTTTTTCTTTTTAAAATTTTCTTTTTTTCTTTTTGAGAGAGAGGCAGAGTGCGAGCAGGGGAGGGGCAGAATGAGAGGGAGACACAGAATTGGAAGCAGGCTCCAGGCTCTGAGCTGTCAGCACAGAGCCCAATGCGGGGCCTGAACCCATGAGCCGTGAGATCATGACCTGAGACGAAGTTGGACGCTTAACTGACTGAGTCACCCAGGCACCCCAGTCATTCACTATTTCTTTTTTTTTTTTTTTTTTTTTTTTTAAATTTTTTTTCAACGTTTTTTTATTTATTTTTGGGACAGAGAGAGACAGAGCATGAACGGGGGAGGGGCAGAGAGAGAGGGAGACACAGAATCGGAAACAGGCTCCAGGCTCTGAGCCGTCAGCACAGAGCCTGACGCGGGGCTCAAACTCACGGACCGCGAGATCGTGACCTGGCTGAAGTCGGACGCTTAACCGACTGCGCCACCCAGGCGCCCCAGTCATTCACTATTTCTAACCCCACACCTGCTATTCCATTGCTAGCCTTGGAACAGGAGTTCAAGGTTTCTTACCTCTTTGGATGTGATATTCTCCAAATCCTTCTGCATCATTATCTCCCTTAATTTGGTTTTAATTAATCTTTCTGTTCGCTCACGTTCAGTTGGTCTGAGAAGAGAGAAATGGTGATTTTTTTCTTAGGCAGGCATTTGACTAGCTTAATGAACATACCATTTGATTATGTTTCCCAACTGGCAGACCTTCCCTCTATTACCCTCAAAAATTTATATTCTGAAGGTATGGTAAAAAAAAAAAAAAAAAAAAAAGTAATTGAGGAAACTTTCTTTGCACAATGTATAGAATGTAAACATGTATAGAGAGGCTGTACATGTAAAAGCCCTTAAATATATGCATAATCATCTATGAAGGAGTAAAGACAAATAGGCTATGCTGTGTATGCTACTTTAACACAGAACCACAGCCATACTTCTCCATCAAGTACCCCTGGCTACCACCTGCTGCACTAGAATACCAAGCTGGGTAGAACAATGCTGTGACCCACTATGGAACTGGGTCTTCTGTAGGTTAAAATGCCACCTAATGCTGATCATTCACTGCTGTCGTTCTAGAAAACAGGAAAGACAAAAGAATGATTTCTGCCTTATTCAATGAGGCAAATTCTTTCCAAAATGGGTTTCCAAGAATTAACTACCCAGAGGACTTCCATCCAAAATGCATTCCTTTTCATGAAGGTTCTCATAACATCTCTGTGAAATTATTATCCCCATTTTACAGATGAAGGAAGCAAACACAGTTGAAAGGTTAAATGACATACCACAGATCACATACCCTGGCAGTTGAACCAGCACTCTCAGCCCAGCCTAACACCCTACCTGCAGGATTATGTTACTTCCCTTAATCTTCTGACTCTCAAAAATAAAATTACCCCAGGAACTAAAGGAAGTTAAACTAGGAAGCTGACTCTCCAATTACTAGAAAGACATTGGTTCAATGTAACTGGATGCTTCTCTCTAAAAGCACTACTTCATATTATGCAGAATTTGAGTGAGGCTGACAAAGAGCACTTTCCATCTCATCTTTCCCTCTTACCTACTCAAGAAGGTATCTGCTCTGTACCTCCTTATTTGGAGATGGAAATGGACTAAGCCTTCAGGCATCCTGCCTGCCTTTGCTGCCTAAAGCCTTATCACTGGCTGCAAAAATAGCTTCGGTAATCTCCAAAGATGGATGCTCTGACCTCACAACCTTGGGGCTCCCTACCATTTGGACTCTTAGTTTCTCATGAGCCCTGCAGAATACAGATAATACTGGTGCCATTTCCCTATCCATCAAGGCATCCCTGTCTTGACCAGGATTAAAATTCTTAATCATGCTCCCCACGATTTTTCCTAGACACAGCTAATGGTAGGAACTTATATATTTCAGTCTTTTATTAAAAAATATTGATAAAAACAAATTTTACCACCTATGTGCATGAGTTAGATTCCCTAGTTTAGTAATCTTTCTCCTAATCCTTCACAACACTTGGATCAGAGTGGTTTGGGAGCAGATACACCTGGGTTTTAATCCGAGCCCTGCTACTTACCAGTGGTACAACCTTGAACAAATTCCTTCCCTTTTCTCAGCAGGTTTCCTTTTCTATAAAATGAGGACAATATCTGCCTCATGAGATTCTTGAGGATTAAATGAGGTACCATGTATGAAGTGGCTGGCATAATATTTGATATACACTGGAGGTACTACACACATATGTTCCCTTCTTCCCCTTCCTTGGATTTCAAAATATAAACTGTATTTGCACTAGAGCACTTCAATCCATTTTGGCACACATTCTCCCTGTATGCTCAGCATTCTTTTTTAGGCTTTTCTAGTCAATTTAGGGAGGAGGGAATGGAAAAAACATGACAACACAGACACAATTTCTTGCTCAATTTCACTAGAGAAAAATTTGGAAAATACATAAAAATGCAAAGAAAAATAAAAATCACTAAAAATCCCTGCATCAGAGATAATCATCAATACTCTGACCTATAGCTTTCAGTCTCTTTCTAAGGCAGATATATAAATATATCTTAAAATTGGGGTTATGTTGTACATACCAAGAACTAACATTTAATGAGCCTCTACCATGCGCCAGGGACTACACTTTACATTACTCTTTTTGCTTGGGGATATATATAGATAGAAAATGGCCAATTTCCTTGCCTTTTCTTTCTTTCTGCTCTAATACCCAAATTTTCTCCAATAAATCATGAGAAATGAGAAGGGTTTTCTCTCTCTCATGCAAGTCTGCTTTAGAATGTCCAGTTTTGCGGGGCACCTGGGTGGCTCAGTTGGCTGTCTGACTTTGGCTCAGGTGATGATCTCGTGGTTCGTGGGTACGCGTCCTATGTTGGGCTCTGTGCTGACAGCTCAGAGGCTGCTTGGGATTCTCTCTCTCTGCCCCTCCCCCCAACTCTCTCAAAATGAACTTAAAAAAATAGAATGTCCATTTTTGAGTCAGATGAGACATCCATCCCTTTGATACCCATCAACCAGCTACAAAGCATGAAATCAGTAACATTTTCCAAGATTCTGAAAGCCAGACTAATCCTTATTTTTTCAGTTACTGTGGGATCGTCAAAGGATTAGGGATAATGAAAAAGGAGGTCCTATTATCAGTAACACCCTATGCAAAAGAGCTTCCACCGCTTTTTTGACTGATCTGTTCACACAATTCTTGGATATTTTAGCTTTTCTAGTAAAAATAAGTTCACATTATTATCTAAATTAAGCATTTGCTTAAAAAACAAAAGAACTCCACCCCCCTGAACTATTTTGATAGGACTTTAGGAATCTGAAGGTGAAGGTTTATATGATCAGACAGTAAGTAACTACTCTTTTTTCCTAGCTGTAGAATACCTTGGAAGTGCTGAGATGAGTTCAGAGCAAAATAAACACCTTTTTTAATTTCCAAAATAGTCACATAAGTTTCAACACATAGACCTAAAAAGGAAATAAACATCATCTCCACCTCAGGCCTTTATCCAACTCAACAGTACACCAGGGAGATTTAATAAAATCTCCCTGACAAAGACCCAAAAAGGCAAAGGTGGGGCTGATTCCAACACTTGAATTATAAATTATTTTTTGACAAACGTGAACAGAAATCAGTTTAAAATTAGCATAACAACCTAGGCAGTCTTTTAAATTGACTGGAAACATTAGAAACATCCCTTTAAAAGCTTCTCTATGTCATTAATTTGCTTACCAAATGCTTCTTTCACAGATAATGCAAAGGCAGACTTCAGCCTACCTCCCTTTACATTTTTTTATTTAAAAAAAAAATTTATTTTAGAGAGAGAGCGAGCAAGCACGTGGGAGCCAGGCAGAGGGAGACAGAGAGAATCTTAATCAGGCTCCACTCTGAGCGACCACTGAGTGTGGAGCCTGACATGGGACTTGATCTCATGACCGTGAGATCATGACCTGAGCAGAGTTGGATGCTCAACTGACTAAGCCACCCAGGCGTCCCAGCCTAACTCCCTTTAAATTCAAATTTCAAATTAGTGGAATCTGAATAGGATTTTATGGTATTGCAGTTTTTTAATATGGAGATTCCAGTGTGCCCAGGAGTGAAACTCCTAAAGCCTTTGCAGATGGAAAGAATAGGGTTCTTTGTATGGCAGATGTGTAGTGTAGACAATGACTAATATCACTGGTAAGATTAATTCTCCAAGAGGAGAGATTAGGGGGGAACATGTTGCTTACGACACTTTGGACACAGTACAGAAAAATTCCGTGATCCTAAGTAAACTGACTTACATGTCTGTGAAGAGAGCTGGAGAGTCGGGCCGGTGGGACTGCACATCCTGCATAGCATTCCATTCATTGACTGATGACTGATCTGAGTTGATATGGCTCTCGTAATAACTCACCCAGGTGAGAAACAGACTGCCTGGATAGTAGTTATGCATTCTGGCCACCTCACAAGCCTTGTGTAAACTCTGTAATGCAGACCTGAAAGATACATTGGGAAATAAACACTGTAGAACTGTGGGGATACCAAAAAGCCAATAATCCATGTGTACCCAGAATTCTTTCAATTTTTAGATCCTATAGAATTTGGCCTCTGGAGAATCTATTCCCTGGAATTTAAGATTCTCTGATTCTGATTATACTATATTACCTATTCATAGCATTCGGCTAGATACTTCTTGCTGAAAGATATGATGCATTATTAAGATTGGGTTAGAGATGGGGGTAGGAGAACTGACAACCCATCAGTGAAAAACAAGTACCTATGGAGCTCATGACCCTGTGGTTGGAACATGCTATCTATGGGTGTACTATGTCACTACAGAACTAAAGATCTCAACCATTTACTATATTAACTATATAAAGATTGGTTTCCTTTGGTGCAGAATCATCTTACAGCATATATTCCCTATGATTCTCAGAGGGTCCACGAAGAACACATAGCTAGATGTCCCTAAGCCTTGAGGACATGTCCTTTCATGCCCAGGAAGGACTAATCTAATGACATTTATCATTCTTTTTTTTTTTTTTTTTTTTAAGGTGTTAGAACCTTTATTTTTTACTTTTTTTAATTTTTAATTTTAATTTTTGTTTTAAATTTACTCCAAATTAGTATATAGTGCAACAATGATTTCAGGAGTAGATTCCTTAGTGCCCCTTACCCATTTAGCCCATGCCCCCTCCCACAACCCCTCCAGTAACCCTCAGTTTGTTCTCCATATTTATGAGTCTCTTCTGTGTTGTCTCCCTCCCTGTTTTTTATATTATTTGTTTCCCTTATGTTCATCTGTTTTGTCTCTTAAAGTCCTCATATGAGTGAAATCATATGATGTTTCTTTCTCTGATTGACTAATTTCACTTAGCATAATACCCTCCAGTTCCATCCACATAGTTGCAAATGGCAAGATTTCATTCTTTTTGATTGCCGAGTAATACTCTAACATACCACATCTTCTTTATCCATTCATCCATTGATGGACATTTGGGCTCTTTCCATACTTTGGCTATTGTTGATGGTGCTGCTATAAACATGGGGGTGCATGTGTCCCTTTGAAACAGCACACCCAGGGGCACCTGGGTGGCTCAGTCGGTTAAGCGTCCGACTTCAGCTCAGGTCACGATCTCGCGGTCCGTGAGTTCGAGCCCCGCGTCAGGCTCTGGGCTGATGGCTCAGAGCCTGGAGCTTGCTTCCGATTCTGTGTCTCCCTCTCTCTCTGCCCCTCCCCCGTTCATGCTCTGTCTCTCTCTGTCTCAAAAATAAATAAAACATTAAAAAAAAAAAATTAAAAAAAAAAAAAAAAAAAAAAAAAAAAAAAAAAAAAAAAAGAAACAGCACACCTGTATCCCTTGGATAAATGCCTGGTAGTGCAATTGCTGGGTCGTAGGGTAGTTCTATTTTTAGTTTTTTGAGGAACCTCCATACTGTTTTCCAGAGTGGTTGCACCAGCTTGTATTCCCATAATGACATTTATCATTCTTGCTGCGTAAGTTTCCCAGTCTCTTTAAACCATTTATTCATATGCTTGAGCTACTTTCTAAGAATAGCTCTGGTTATACGAAGACTAATTAAATCTCTGACTCTGAACTTAGGAACCCAAGGGTAAACAAAACTGAAAAGTACCTTTTTTTTTAACTTTTATTTTTTTATTTGAAAAGTACCTTTTTGGTTATATGCTTGGGAAAAGCTAAAGCCAGAAATGCTAGGAAGTCAGTTACATAAAAGCAGGGATCTTTCTACATTTTGTTTACTGACATATTTCAAGTACCTAAAAGAATGTCTAGTTTATGGTTGGAGCACAGTATTTGCTAAAAGAAATGTCTTATTAGCTGTTAGCTAATGCTGGTCTCCTGTGGGAAGAGGGCAGTATAAGAAAATTCTATAGGCAATCTATTTACATCTTACTTCTAAAATTTTGCCTCAAAACAGAAGTGATCCATGTTAACTTTAGAAAATTTAGGGATCTTAAGTATAAGGCAGAAATAGCCTATAATCTGGCCACCTAGAAATAACCACTGTTAAGGTTTTAGTATAGATCTTTTCAGTTTTTTTGTTTATGCATAGATCTATAATAAAGATATGATCACATTCTATATACCTTTTAACTTGATTTCACTTTGTACCTTCTTACCAACGTCTATGTCAATATTCTTCAACCAGATTCTTTTTTAATTTTCAAAAATATTTATTTTTTGAAAGACAGAGTGCGAGTGGGGAAAGAGCAGAGAGAGAGGGAGACACAGAATCAGAAGCAGGCTCCAGGCTCTGAGCTGTCAGCACAGAGCCCGACACAGGGCTTGAACTCACAAACCGCAAGATCATGACCTGAGCCGAAGTCGGACACTCAACCAACTAAACCACCTAGGTGTCCCATCAACCAGATTATTCTTAATGGTTGCATTATATTTAGTAACATGGAGGCACCATAATTTAATTCCTCCTTTTCAGACATTTAAATTGTTTTCCATTTTTTGCTATTATTACAACACTTATGGTTAAAATTTTTGTACACGCCCATGGTTATCACCTTAGGATAAATTCTTAGAAGAAGAATTACTAGGTTAAAAGGGCATGCAAAATGGTAAGGCATATTGGCAAATCATCCTTAAGAAAGGCTGTTCCAGTTTATTCTTCCACCAATAGTAAATGACAACGTCTGTTCCTTAAGTCCTTGTCAACCCCATATATTGTAAGTTAAAAAAGAAAATAGTTGCCAGTTTAATAAAGGAAAAACATTTCAGTCCATTTTTTTTTTTTTTTTTTTTTAACTTTTTTTTTTCAACGTTTTTTATTTATTTTTGGGACAGAGAGAGACAGAGCATGAACGGGGGAGGGGCAGAGAGAGAGGGAAACACAGAATCGGAAACAGGCTCCAGGCTCCGAGCCATCAGCCCAGAGCCTGACGCGGGGCTCGAACTCACGGACCGCGAGATCGTGACCTGGCTGAAGTCGGACGCTTAACCGACTGCGCCACCCAGGCGCCCCTTCAGTCCATTTTTATCAGGGAAACAAATTTTTCCCTAAAAACAAAGTTGCAGAATCTTTTAAAATGCTTTCTATTACTCAAAGTAAGCCAAATTCTCAAGAGAAGTTTGTCAGATTCTGAGAATTCTCAGTGAATTTCAGTGTCATTACATAGATTGGAAGGTAAGGGCCAGCTGAGTGCAATGTACAGGATATTCAACACATGTTTTCTTTATCCAGGAAACATGTGCTTCAAAAGCATATGCCACAAGTGTCTGGGGCAAGTGCCCTAAAATACACTCAAGGCTTATTAGCCACCTCAGTTATTTTAGCTGCATACAGGATTGGGAGGCTGCAGTAACCACCTTCTCTATGAAGGAAACACCTGGTCTAAATGCTGCTTTGATCCATACATTTTTTTTTTTTTTCCCTGTGACTTTCAGTTCACTACTCCCCATGTGGTACACCAAAAACTTTATTCTACAATGAGCTAACAGAAGTAGGACTAGTCAATTTGCTTTAGAACATCCCAGATTGAACTAGGTTATTACTTGAATCTTCACTGTCTTATGAATTAAGACTGCTTTGTACTCCTTTTCAAAATATAACTAAAAACACTGTCATTTTTGGGACTTACGCTGTTTGGTTTTACTTGAGACCTAGGAACAGATATAGGTCAATTGCCTTTAAAGGAGTCTTCGTCAGAGAAGGTAAGTTTTCCATGAGAGATTTATCTGTGAAACGTGCCCTAAATCTAAAAATCTGGCTTAAACACATAACTCTGTTCTACCTCAATTACTGCATGAAATGGTGACTCTTAAGCTCATTTGACTCTGTTTTATCCAGCTCAAGTCTATCAATCCTGTTATTCAGGGGCAAATGAGCTCTCTGGAATCTTTTTTCAGGCTCCTTTATTTCCTGTTGGCTTTCATTCTGTCCATTCTGTTCCTCAGGGGGACTTCTACTACAGAACAGGCAGCTGAATGAGAAACTAAAATTCAAATCCCTGAACTCAGGGATAGACTAAATCTTAGAGTCACACCATTCCCTAGTTATATGAGATCATTTTTCTACATAATCGAGAATAAGTAAGAGTCGATTCTGTTTAAATAGAAGAGATACTCTCAGGCCAGTTATGTAACCTTTCCAAAACCTCAGTTTTCTCATCCATAAAAAGGAGCCACTAATATTATATTGGGGAGTTGGTGTGATGACTAGATATAATCCACATAAAGCACGCTGTCTGACACATAGTTAAGTAGCTCCAAAGCATCAGCACACTAGCTGATGTTTATTGACAACTATAATGTGTAGGCTTTATTTGTATTATGTAGTCTTGCAAACAGTCACCAGCAATTTAAATGGAAACTTATCTACCTATAACTCCATCAATAATATCCCTGATTACCTTAAGAAATTCAACACTAATGCATTGTAGTACTGCAATGTTGTAGATTTGGCTCTAGACTGTTACTAACTTAAGTCAATGTGTCCCTGTAAAACTCTGTTCCAATTGGCAATCTGATCCATTAAGTGTCTTCCAGAGTCTAAGAACATCTCTGAATTTTACTTGTTTACCAATGCTTAAGGCCTTCCACTATGAGAATTTGAAAACTGAACTCTTAGGTCATCTTTAACTATGAGGACCACACGAACAGATCACACAAAATCTTAAACACACAAACAGATCATATAGCATTTTCATAGAGAACTGTGCTATTTCAAATACTGCTATTCACAAAATATTGCCCTAATACTATATTTAAAAACGTTCATAGAGACATTAAAAGTCCTCTTACCACATTGCCTGTACAGATACAGGTTTGAATATGTGCACTCTGTTATCCGTTGATACACTGAACCCACTAAGGAAAAAAATGAGACAAAAATCCACAAATGAGAGTAGGTTATTTCAGTTTTGAGTTTTTGAGGTCATTTCCCAGGCTCACAACTGCTGGCTTGGTAGAAGAAATCACCAGGTTCATGTAGAAGTTAACTGGAGTATAGTTGACTTGAAAAGCTTGACTGAAAAGCTTCAACAAATTGTCTGATTTTATCTACCAAGCAAAACGAATGGACTCCCACACTGGAGTTAGGAAATTACATATAGTTTCCCAGCTGTAGCTACAGACAAACTGTTCTGCTGTATATTTCTATTTGGAAGTCTTGTGGGTTCTTAGCAAACCTGACCTGGGTTTTATAAACTGGAGCAAACATCTTGGTCTCTTGGGGACACATTCTAAAAACACCAGGAGGTGGGGGTGGAGGGTCACTGGAAGGAATTGGCACAGGAAAGGGGTTATACTGTAGGCTGACAGCTGGCAGAGGCAGCAAGAGGTTATTTGAAACAGAACATATCATCCTCTGGGAGAGCATTGCAACAGTCCCACATGCTCAGATGAAAGAGTGAGCCAACAAACTAGTTTTTCTTTGTTTGGATTCTTACTGTAGCCAGCCTAGAAGAACAGAAGTGAGAGGCCCTGGCAAGTTATATTTTTACTCCACTTTACAAAACAGAAGTTTAAAAGGACTCACTGAGTTGCTGACATGACAGTTTACTTGGGCACACTGGGCCTCCCATTCAGCTGAATGAATGGGCACTAAGATGGAACCCATCCCTTGGCTTTCTGTAGGAGAATAAAAAGGGAAAGCTCTTACCCATCACCATCCAAATGAATTAGGGTGTCACTCCAGAGAGGCAGGACTAAGCCCATGGTACAAGTGCTGCTGCAAGACAAGAAACAGTCCACAGGTTAATAATGCCTATTATTCTAGGAAGCAGTTCTTTATTAACTCTTTCAACACAAAAGATAAAGCCCCTCAGCTCTAAATTCTGGCGTGTTAGGAGTGGAGGAATCTCTATCATATTACTATCAACCTAATGCATGTGCTCTGGAGCTGTATCAAACAGGTGGTTATTAGGTCCTTACATATTTAACAAAGAAAACTTATTGACTGAGCAACTTGTATTGCAATCTCGAAAGTGGCCACTGTCTAAAAATCCACATGCTGACTTGTGATTGGCAGGTTTCACCCCAAAGTCACAGCACCTAACACAACAACAAAAAAATTTCTTTTAATATTTATTTTGGGGGGGGGGCAGAGAGAGAGAGAGAGAGAGAGAATCTGAAGCAGGCTCCAGGCTCTGACCTGTGAGTATAGAGCCTGACAAGGGGCTCGAACCCATGAACTGTGAGATCATGACCTGAGCTGAAGCTGGATGCTTAACTGACTGAGCCACCCAGGCACCCTCCAAAATTTTTTCTAATGCCAAGAACTACTGCTGGTTGCTGAAGACCTCTGAATATATAATTTGCTCAAATTTAATTCTGAAGTTTATGTAGATTTACTAAACATCAGAACACATTCAATTGTCTAAAAGAGAAAGGGAATTAAAATATGTAAAAAAGTAATTGTTAATGGTTTGTGATCAAGTTAGAGAGAAAAAATAGACACAATGCAACTTAAATAAAACAGAGCCTGGTGACAGTGCACTGAACTAGACCAGCACTGCTGAGATGCAGAGCGAATAGGAATGTTAACAAACCAACAAAAGGACAGCCCTAGTATACTGAAATCCTATTTAAGTCACATATTAACTCAGGGAGGAAATTAGCTTTAAGTTAAGGGAATAGGTTGGGATAGAAAGCCATAGGTTCTCAGGGTGCCTGGGTGGCCCAGTTGGCTAAGTATCCGACTCTGGCTCAGGTCATGATCTCACAGTTTGTGAGTTTGAGCCCCATGTTGGGCTCTGTGCTGACAGCTGAGGGCCTGGAACCTGCTTCTGATTCTGTGTCTCCCTCTCTCTCTGCCTCTCCCCCACTTGTGCTCGGTCTCTCTGTCTCTCTCTCTCAAAAAAATAAAATGTAAAAAAAGAAAAAATTAAAAAAAAAAAAAAGAAAGAAAGCCATGGGTTCTCAATTGTGTCTCTATTGCACCACTTCTCTGTAGTCTTCCCCGGACCTCTGCCACTTTCTCTCCTTAAGGTTGCCATAAGCCAATTTCCCCTTCCATCCAGTCTCCCAAAGGCTTTGACGCCCTCTCCCTGCCAATGTATCTAGAAGAGCAGCATGGTATAGAAGGAACCGTACACATGGGAGGCAGAACAGCAAATTATGGTTGAGAGCACGGGCTCTGGAGTCACATGGGCTCTGGAACCTAGATTCTGGCACTAACTGTATAATTTTAGGCAAATTATTTAATTGCTTTGTGCTCCAGTTTTCTCATCTATAAAACCAAAAACACCTTCTTTTGAAGATTAAATAACACACTAAAAATGTGTATCACAGTACCAAAACATAACAAAACACTTACACTGTATCAAAATATCTGGATTTGATCTCCTTCGGTATTTCAATTCTTTTTGGTAAGTTATTTACCCTCTCTGTCTTAATTCCTTCATCTTAAAATGCAGGTAACAAAACCTACTTTCATAGAGTTATCATAAATATTTTAAGTATTTAAAGTGAAACAATACATATGAATAGTCACATAAAACAAATGCTGAGTATGAATTTTTGGTGAGTGTTCTAATACAACTGAAAGTGGGGGCATGGAGAGACAGGAAACATCACAAAAATGCAGTGAAAACAACATGAAGAATATCAAGCTTTGACTGTTGGGAGTCAGTGCAGGGCTGACCAAGGCCATTCCCTAGGTGGGCTGTGTCTAATGCTTTGCACTGTGCTTGCTGGTCTGTGTTACTCAGTGCTCCCTCCACTAATGATTCCAGAGTTCAGGAGAGTCAAATCAAGATTGCAACAGCTTATCCACATTGGAAGGCTGGGCCTGAACTCCAGACACACAGCTATCATGCTAGAGTCCAGGGGGGAGGAAGACAACTCTACCACTATTTTCATTGAGAAGATGAGATGAGCACAAGTAAAACTTGTTTTGAAAATGGTGTCCTCAGATGGAGTGGGGTTATTTTCAGAGTAGTTCCTTTTTCCTTCTTTTCTTTTTCTTTTTGAAGTGAGTGCCTAGCCAGGTTCTCAGCAACAAGTATAGTTTGGGTATAAACACAAAACGTTTATAGCCTAGTGACAAATCTTGACATTAAGTAACTACAGAAGAGGATGCAGAGGTCTAAAAGAGTGTGATATATGAGCTTGTGATCAAACACCAGTTAAACTTTGGACAAGAGGCAGTGATATGTAGGAATCAAACATCACATTTTCAGCTTATATTCAGGCCAGGCTCCTTCTTTACATTAAGAAATAGCTTTTTCACATGATAGGAAAGACAGGCCTGAATTAGGCACACCTAGTATTTTTTATCTAGTTTACCTTGAGTTTCATGAGATTTTTCTCCTTTAGAGTATAGGTACTTATTTTAGTACTCATCCCATTCAACAAATATTTATCGAGTGCCTATTTGTACCAGACATTTCAAGGTGTTGGGGGTTCAAAGGAAAATTACAAAATGACACCAAAAAGCTCTATTATTTTATAATTTGAAATATATTCAATGCAATTTGGAAACCAAGGTTACACTGTATATTAAATATTTGTTATGTTTTCACTCTTATGTGGATCCTGAGAAACTTAACAGAAGACCATGGGGGAGGGGAAGGAAAAAAAAAAGAGAGGGAGAGAGCCAAACCATAAGGGACTCTTAAAAACTGAGAATAAACTGAGGGTTGATGGGGGGTGGGAGGGAGGGGAGGGTGGGTGATGGGCATTGAGGAAGGCACCTTTTGGGATGAGCACTGGGTGTTGTATGGAAACCAGTTTGACAATTTCATATTAAATAAAAATGTCTTCCTTAAAATATAACACAATACTGAAAGAACTTGTAAACAGGCTAAATGAATTGGCATATCATATCTTGGGGACTATTTGGGAAGATATGTCTGTCATAAACAATCGGTTCTACTTTGGTTTAGTGCTATTTTGAAACATGAACTTTTTATATTCTCTGATATAAAATGATACAAATTCCTTCAACAGCAGTTGAGCTAGAAATGATACTAGATTACCTGAGTGCCAGTATTCTGAAGTGGGCAGCACTTTTTTTTATTATCCAAGGAGATTAATCAAACAGAAGATGGGAATTCATAATACTGAGGTTACCAAACAGAATGAAAACTAGTTTCTATAGCTTTTCACATTACATTCTGTCTTCCATAAAATAAAATTTTCTTTTGTTAGTCAGATGTGATTCAGGCAGGACCATTACTGAAGACAGATGAAATTCACTGAGGATAAATTATTGGGCACCCATATTAATAAGCATTCTTTATGATTTCTGGGAACATTTGGAACAAAGTAAAAGAGATAAGATTACACAGCTCATTTCTCACATGCTGAGTCAGGAGAATCTGAAGTTGTTGCCTTGGATCCCTAGGGGAAGACTCAAGTATAAGTTTCCACGCAATCCCAGTTCCTGTTTTATGGGGTTTCTAAGAGAAGAATCAGGAAGAACCAAAGGAAATAAGATATAGAGTAGCACTGCCCAACTGAACTTTCTGCAACAATGGAAATGTTCTGTACATGTACTGTCCAATATGGCAGCCACTAGCCACATATAGCCAAAGTACTTGAAATGTGGCTAGTTGTGACTGAGGGACTGACATTTAAATTTTGTTTAATTTTAACTTATTTAAATGGTCACAAAGTGGTTAGTGGCTACTGTATGGGACAGCGCAGATCTAGAGAGAGAAAAGTCCAAATCAGAGGTCTTAAAATACTAATGATGTAGGCAAGGTAGGTAGTTAAAAGGATAAATGCTTACTTTCTGAAAGGTCTATTGCTTAGCTAATACCAGAGGTTAAATCCATGCAGGAGAAAACCGAAATGTGGTTTATAAACCTGTGTAATTTCAGAGCATACAATTAAAGGCTGTAAGAGTTATACAAGGTAACAACTCTGGCCTCGTGAAACCACAAATAACTTTCAGGTTGACTGTACAAGTGTAGGTAAACACTTGTTTGGGAAACCTAATGACAAATGTGATTTTTTTCTTCCCAAGATCGCGGACAATTAGAATCACTCCCTGTCTTCTCTTTGTGGCTAAATTCTCCCAGGCCCGGATCACACTGCCAGCTACTCCACAGTTCCATTCTAGTCCTGAACCAGGAAGTCAATGCTTTGAGACATCTGGCAGGATTTCCTGAGGCTTATTATCTGGAGTGCAAAGATCTGCTTAGCCACATTCCACAGTCTTCTCAAGGTTTCTCCAGAAGAAGTGGGAAAATAAAAAAGGAAAGCAATAAACCTTATGGACACAAAAGAGCCAGGTTCTGAGTGGTGTATGGTATCTTTAAATATAGGATGCAAAGTACTGCTAAAGCCAAAGGTGCAAGATTATAAAAGGTTCTGTTCTGAGTTTAAAGAATCAATTCCTCCCAACCCTGCCCTTCTACCTCAGAAGCAGGAAAAAGGAAGTAAAACATTTGGTAAAAGCAAGGTGTAAGGCCAAGAATAAATAGAAGAGATTGCAGTTAAAGTGGGCTCTCTTTGAACCCAAGACCCACTGGTGCACTATATTAAAGGGTACGTGCCCTAGAATCAGCAATGTGAATCATTACTGCTTAAAATAGAGTTAACTACAAAGAAAAGGTAGCTTTTTATTCCTGGAGACTGAAGTTTAAATCATTTGCTTCATATTCATTACCACCTAAGGGTAGAGGAAGGTGAGGAATAGGTGATAAATTAGGAACACAATCAAAGACATTCACTAATCATTTTCATCCCTCAAGATTGTATGGCTAAGATAACTTTTGTGCTCCCTAGTTTTAGGCATTGACCTTTAAGAATAGAATTGGCAAAATATGTTTTTGTAATAACTCAAAAGGCAACTGGAATAGGTTATTTAAAAAGGAGTCTTCTCATCCTCCTTTTGGGGTACCGTACCTGTCATTAGAAGAGAAATCCATTCCTAGGACGATGCTTTCTTCAGTGTCTTGTCTACCATTAGTTGAAACCACTACCATATAGCGTGTTCTATTCTGGTAAGTACTTTCTAGTCTTACAGCCTGGAAGATAACAGACAACAGATACGTTAGGAAATTTAGAAGGTTAGTTGTAGATCATTCAACCTTTTTTATATCAGCATCTTACAGCATGCTCAGGAAGACTTAAATTCACATCCCAGCTCATGTATTAACTATGAAACCTTCAGTAAGTTACTAAATTAATTGGAGGGAGATATAATAATACCTACCACCATTGGATCATAAGAATCACATGAAATAATGCATGTAAAACATAGTGCTTGGCATAGAGTAAAAGCTCTATAAATATTTGCTACTAGCATTTATAATAACAACTACCAGGGCATGTTCTAAAGATCGAAGAGGGAAATGTGAGTTGTATGAATGTGAGCACCGGACTCATAGATGCAAGTTGCAGAAACAATTTTAATACAAAGCAAGCTATTAATATATAAGAGGAGTGTACTCAATTGAAAGATTATACACTATGAGATTTCCTTCTTTAGTTTTAGTGATAAAGACATTGCTTTTTCAGAGGCTTATATTATTTTTTTGTTAAAAATTTTATTTATTGCTTGTTTATAGTACTTTAAACGGGCCTTCCAAAAATTTGAATATGGACAGGATATTAAATGATATTAAGGATTTACTGTTAGTGTGATAATGGCACTGTGGTTATGCTTTCTTCTTAAGTATCTAGAGTAAAATGACATGGTGTCCAAGTTTTACTTTAAAATGTTCCAACAATGGGAAGCAACCAAGATGTCCTTCAGTAGGTGAATAAACTAAATACATACAAAGGATTATTATTCAGCACTAAAAAGAAATGAGCTATAAAGTCATGAAAAGACATGGAGGAATCTTAAATGCATATTACTTTGTGTGAGGAGCCAATCTAAAGAGGCTACATATTATATGATTCGAACTATATGACATTCTATAAAGGGCAAAACTATGGAGTCAGTAAAAAGATATGTAGTTGCCAGGGTGTAGGGGAGTACAGAAGTTTTTAGAGCCATGAAACTACTCTGTAGGATACCAAAGTGATGGATACATGTCATTATACATTTGTCAAAACCCACAGAATGTACAACACCAAGACTGAACCCTAAGGTAAACTTTGACTTTGAGTAATAATGATCTGTCAATCAATGTAGGTCCATCAATTGTAACAAATGGGGCAGGCTATGAAAGAATGGAGACAGAGAATATATGGGAAATCTCTACCTTCTGTTCACTTTTCCTAAAACTGCTAAAAAAAAAAAAAAAAAAAAAAAAGGCCATTAAAATTTTTGTTAAGAGGGCACTTCTTGGGGCGCCTGGGTGGCTCAGTCAGTTGAGTATCCGACTTCGGCTCAGGTCATGATCTCAGAGTCTGTGAGTTCGAGCCCTGCATCGGGCTCCGTGCTGACAGCTCAGAGCCTGGAGCCTGTTTCGGATTCTGTGTCTCCCTCTCTCTCTGACCCTCCCCCGTTCATGCTCTGTCTCTTTCTGTCTCAAAAATAAATAAATGTTAAAAAAAAAAAAATTAAAAAAAAAAAAAGAGGGCACATCTTATGTTATAACAATAAATAATAACAATTATTATAATAAAGAGGGTTGGGGGAGACTTTGGGAAATGATAGAGATGTTTATGGCATAGATTGTGGTGATGGTTTCATGGATGTATACTTATCTCCAAACTCATCCAGTTGTACATATTAAATATGCACAACTTTTTGAAGATCAATTATGCCTCAATAAAGCAATTTAACAAAATTTTCCAATAAAGATGGGGGCCTGGCTGGCTCAGTCAGTAGAGCATGTGACTCTAGATCTCAGGGTCATGAGTTCAAACCCCACATTGGGCACAGAGTTGAAGCTTAAAAAAATAAAAATTCCAACAAAGAAAGAAAAAAATGTGGGGGTGGGGTGGGAAACAGATGAAAAAAATGGCTTCCAGTTAACATCCATTCAAATATTACTATACATTTACTGCATATATAATCAGAGCCAAGTGCTAAAGATTCAACGGTAGAAGAAAGACACCGTCCTTGCCCTTGCAGAGTGCATAGTCTAGTTTGCTCTTCTCTTTTTTTTTTTTTTTAATTTTTTTTTTAACATTTATTTTTGAGACACAGAGAGACAGAGCATGAACAGGGGAGGAGCAGAGAGAGAGGGAGACACAGAATCTGAAACAGGCTCCAAGCTCTGAGCTGTCAACACAGAGGCCGACGCGGGGCTCGAACTCACAGACTGTGAGATCATGACCTGAGCTGAAGTCGGACGCTTAACCGACCAAGCCACCCAGGCGCCCCTCTTTATTTGTTTTAATAAAAATCCAGGAAACTGCACTGGAGGCAATTTACTCTGTATAAAATACCCACCATTCCTTATCTTTCCTTATCTCATAAGAGACACAGAGTTCCAATCCCATCAACTAGCTCAAGATATCTGTCAGAAATTTGACAGAAATTTCTATTTGGGATTCTTTCAGTGCTTCTCTTGGAGTTTCCTTTCCCTCAATTCTGTCACTAATCCAAAAGTAGCCATGCAAAGAGAAAAAGAAATGCAGTCACACAGCTTAAGTGAGCCATTTAGCAAGGCAGAGAGAGGTAAGACTCACTGCCATGGCTACCTTTTTGTCTCTAATCCGATACAACTAGGAAAAGTTAGGGAAGCACAAATGGCAAAAGTGGCCATATTAAAGCTTGTTTCTAATAAGAGCTGATACAACAAGAATGTAACATCCACCATTCTGATTCCAAGTATGCAAGGTTGAGAGAGCTGTACTGCTAACTTTATGTTCCACAAAGCAACAGAGCGTTTCAAATCAAATTCATTTGTGAGAAGCTAAGAACTAATACTTAAATGGACAAAGGCCTAACAGAGGGCTGGGCCAAACGAGCATTATACACATATAGCTATGGATAGGAGTAAATGCACATGAGGAGACTGGAAGGCAGCATCAACACTCTGATTCTAGGAACACAACACAGAATATTAAACTAATCAGAAACCAGGTACAGGTAAACTAGAATTTTTTATCAACAAGAACTCACATATTATTACATACCTAAACTTGGGCTTGCCTTGGCAAGCTCTGAGCTAACTGTTCAGTTTCCTAAATATGTTAGAGGCTCTTTCATCCTCTGTCAAGGCTCAAATACATACAGAATGGGAACAACTGAACTGTGCTCCTGAAATTTATCCACAGCTTCTACACCAACCAGTGGCTAAGCTGAAACAAATAAAAGGAAAAAACAAATAACCTCCACAAACATTACCTATCATACAAGTTATGAGACTAAGTTAGCAGGTGGGCAGCAAGAGTTTCTTTGGGATATTCAGGGTAAACATTAGTTGTCTTAAAAAATTTTTTAATGTTTATTTTTTCAAAGAGAGAGAGAGAGAGAGAGAGAGAGAGAGAGAGAGAGAGAACGAACACACAGGCTGGGGAGGGAGAGAGGGAGGCACAGAATCTAAAGCAGGCTCCAGGCTCTGAGTTGTCAGCACAGAGCCCAACACGGGGCTCAAACCCACGAGCCACAAGGTCATGACCTGAGCTGAAGTCGGACGCCTAACCAACTGAGCAACCCAGGTGCCCCATTAGTTCTCTTTTGTAAATGTGAGGGGTTTATTTATTCATAACATCAAGAGAATTTCAAACATTTGGCCTTCCCTTGCTTATTAATATAATCATAACATCAGACCCCAAACCTAATGGGAAATGCTGATTTCCCATTTTATACTGATTTAGGATTAAGTAATAGGTACATCTCAGATTTCTTCAATTCTAGGCTTTTTAGATGGCAGAAAGGCACTTAGAGGCCTAGGGTTTGATCTCGGACCTCTAGAGAGTATCTGTGTAATTGCTAATACGTTTTTGTTTGTTTGTTTTTTATTTTTTTGAGATCTATTTTTAGGCAATCTCTACACCCAATGTGGGGTTCAAACTTACAGCCCTGAGACCAAGGGTTACATGCTCTATCGACTGCGCCAGCCAGGTGCCCCAACTAATTCTTACTAAAAGGAAGTGGTGCTTTAATCAGGAAGTCAGAAGCCATTAACACTTATATACTCAAGAAGGTTGAGATGAAAGCTTTTATAGAAAAAATTGCAATGCTGAGGATGGACTCAAGGTTTTAAATTTCCTTTCAAAGTTCAAGATTCTAGGTTATGGAATTAAAAATTTAAGAGCCACAGCATAAAGAAAAACCCAATACCCACCTGGGTTTGAAGTTTATTTCATACTCTTCTGTTGGGAAGAAGACTGACAAAATCTAATAATGTAATTTAACCCAACAAGTTAATCAGAGAAATGTAATTTAAAATGGCAGTTTTTTACATAATTCCCTAATATTGGAATTGGCAGTAATTCGCGCATTTCCTTAGTTTCCAACATTTACATGGAATAGATGACTAGAATAAGACAACAATTCAGATGCATTTGATCAACTAAAGTTCTCACTGAAAAGAATACCACTGAAATTTATTCTAATTGTCCAGCCAAAACAATATTTTAAATTTCAAAACTTGGCAATAATAGCAACTGAGAAAATTATTCCAAGAAAGTCCATTTATTGCCTAAAGTTGAAATCTTGTTACAAGTTTCAGGTGAACTGGATTCAGCAATCTGAGGACTGGGGTAGGTCTGAGAAGTCACCTGCCTCTGCTTTATTTCTGAGAGATAAGAACTCAACCTGTTTGCAAAGCTCATCTATCAAAGAATGATGTTAAAATTTCTCTCAGTAACTAATTTAAATTTTTAATCTCATTATAAGCAGTTCACAAACACCACCTGGTAAAATAACTTCTGTCTTCAGTATCATCCAACATCAAGAAATACTATTCCTTAAGCTTATACTGCACCTTTGCCTTTAATTTCTTTTTACTAAGAGTCTTACATCATGCCACTGCATGCAATGTTTATCCTCAAGGAAGCCACATTATAAAGTCCCAATGTCTAGACAGGCAGCTCACCCAATCCATCAGAGAGAAAGGTTTCAAAAGTATGTAAATATTAAATTCTAGCCAAAAGAACAAAGCAAAGTCAATATATAAAATTAAAATAGACTTCAGATGTGATACTAATAAACTAAAGAACATTGTTTTCAAAAGAAACAGAGCTTGAGGGAGTCTCAGGATTTTATTCCTTCAGTCTATCTCTATGAAATTCTTCAATTAAAAAAATCTATGTATTATATTCTTTGTAGCCATTAAAAACAGATTTATTTGCTGACACGGAAAGATATCTATAATAAAGTGTGAAGAAAGCAGGTTATAAGACAGCATTTATATTTTTTCTATTTCATCTTTAAAAATGTTTATTTATTGATTTTGAGAGAGAAAGAACGCAAGCAGAGAAGGGGCAGAGAGAGAATCCCAAGCAGGCTTGGCACTGACAACACAGAGCCCAATGCAGGGCTCAATCTCACAAACTGAGATCAGGACCTGAGTTGAAATCAAGAGTTGGATGCTTGACAGAGTGAGCCACCCAAGGAGCCCCTTATCTCATTTTTGTAAAAAAAAAAAAAAAAAAAAAAAAAAAAAAGGTGCTTTGACATATACTCTTTTCCCCTTTTATTATTATTATTTTTTAATATTTATTTATTTTTGAGAGAGAGGGAGACAGAGTGCAAGAGGGGGAGGGGCAGAGAGAGAGGGAGACACAGACTCTGAAGCAGGCTCCAGGCTCCAAGATGTTAGCACAGAGCCTGCTGCAGGGCTCCAACTCACAAACCATGAGATCATGACCTGAGCTGAAGTGAGATGCTTAGCCAACTGAGCCACCCAGGCACCCCTCTCTTTTCCTTTTAATTCTAAGCTCAGATCAAGTGGTAAGAAGCCTTCATTGTTTGTTTGTTTGTTTTTTTTTTATTAAATTTTTTTTTTAAATTTATTTTTGGGACAGAGAGAGACAGAGCATGAACGGGGGAGGGGCAGAGAGAGAGGGAGACACAGAATCGGAAACAGGCTCCAGGCTCCGAGCCATCAGCCCAGAGCCTGACGCGGGGCTCGAACTCACGGACCGCGAGATCGTGACCTGGCTGAAGTCGGACGCTTAACCGACTGCGCCACCCAGGCGCCCCTGTTTGTTTGGTTTTTTAATAGTTTTCTTTCTTTTATTTATTTTGAGAGAGAGAGAGAGAGAGAGAGAGAGAGAGAGCACATGCACAAGGGAGGGGCAGAGAGAGGTGGGGAGGAGAGAATCCCAAGCAGGCTTCATACTGTCAGCATGGAGCCTGATGCAGGGCTCGAACTCATGAATCGTGAGATCATGAGTCAGATGCTTAGCTGACTGAGCCACCTAGGCCCCCCCGAAACCTTCATAGTTATAAAGGTCAGTAGTAAAACCTTTTCGTTACTCAAAACTGATTAGCCTTTCATATACACACATTTCCCCTAATTTCATTCATCCATGAGCAAGTTGTCAGTTACTCACTGTCACTTTTTTTTCAAATGTATTTGTTTTGAGAAAGAGAGAGAGAGACAGCATGAGCAGGGGAGGGGCAGAGAGAGCGAGAGTGAGAGCGAGAGAGAGAGAGAATGAGAACGAATGAATCCCAAGCAGGCTCCGTGCTGCCAGTGCAGAGCCTGACTCGGGGCTCAAACTCACAAACTGTGAGATCATGACCTAAGCTGAAACGAAGATCACACATCAGGGAGACTAGTAGGTTTTCTGATACTCAGATTTGGCTATTTTTATCATTGATCCACTTCAGCAAGAGCAGAGTCAGAGAATCTGACACATACTTTTATATATACACATAAGACTGGAAGGATGCTTATCCAAATTACTAAGAATTGTTTTTTCAGAGTGTAAGATACAAAGTGATTTTTACTTTCTTCCTTATACCTTTCTGTTTGTATGATTTTTAAAACTTTTGTATTTAGAAAAAATAAACCCATTTTCATTCTGAGCAACTATCAATGAACTATAAAAAACAAAACCAAAAAACTCCTTATTTTCTTAAACTCTTCTACAAAGTGAAAGTACTAAAAAACATCTCCCTGTATCTTATGAGCACCTTACCTCTAGTAAAGAACATTGAACTTCAAATGTTAAGAAAGTTTTTTATTTCCCAGTCTGTTTTTTTTTTTTTTTTTTAACGTTTATTTATTATTGAGAGACAGAGAGACACACAGAGTGTGAGCAGGAGAGGGGTAGAGAGAGGAGGAGACACGGAATCCGAAGCAGGCTCCAGGCTCTGAGCTGTCGGCACAGAGCCTGATGTGGGGCTTGAACCCACAAATGTGAGATCACAACTTAAGCCCAAGGCAGACACTTAACTGAGCCCCCCAGGTACCCCCCGTTCCAGTCCATTTTATGTTAAATGGGTCTTTGATAATGTGCAAGAATACCAAAAAACCCACTGTCTTTATTTTATCAGCTACAGTTTTCCTAAGTACTGAAGTTAATGCTTGAGACTGTATTTGGAATGCAGAGCTTCCCTGAAGGAAAAACTGGTTCACTCTTACTTTCAATGCTAAAGCAAAATGTGGGATTTGGTGCCTCTATTTGTTGTTTGGTTACTGAAAAAATAAAGGCAGGGCTTTCAGTTGACTATCAAACTTTTAACCTTATGTACAAGTCCCAGGATGAGAATTTTAGCATTCCAAATTTAACTCAAAACAAAAGGCCTTGCTTTGAGTCTACAAATGCTCCTTTCAGTTAGAAAAGTGCTAATTTGTCCAAAGTCACACAATGTATTCACTCATTTTCTTGAAGATGACTCACTCAATAATCTGAAACATAATGACTATGTGTTTGTAACAATTCAAAACAACTGTAAAATGGCTGGTCATTTAAACTGAATTAATTCAGAGGCATCAGTTACATTTTCTGAATTTGTATTTTATAAATGTAAAGCAGATGAAGTTGCACATTTTAGCAGGGGAAGAAAAACAGTTAATTGCCAACTCTGCCTTCCTAACTGCTTCCTTAATGCTCTCCTGTGGTTAAAATTATTTTAACATTTAGAGGTACATTCTAAACTCCAGAAGGTTATCAAAGAGAAAAAGATAAAGTAAGTGATGACAGACCTCAACTTTAGCTCTACCAAACCACACAAGTTTTGGAAACTATAAACAAATATATCTAATGGACATCTAGTACGTGCAAGTGACCATTATTATGGGTTCTAGAGGAGGTGTTCTCAAAGTGTGACTCCTGGATCAGCAGCAACAACATCACTCGAAAACTTGTTAAAAATGCAAATTATCACTGCCTACCCCTTCCCAAATCAAACATTGTGGAGTCCAGCAAATGGCAGTTCAACAAAGCTTTGCAGGTGATTCTGATGGGCTCCAAGGTTTGAGTATCTGCTTTCAAGCATCTAAAAAAAATTTGTTTTTACATTTATTTATTTTTGATAGAGAGAGACAGAGCACAAGTCGGGGAGGGGCAGAGACAGAAGGAAACACAGAATCCGAAGCAGGCTCCAGGCTCCGAGCCGTCAGCACAAGCCTGATGTAGGGCTTGAACTCACAAACCACGAGACCATGACCTGAGCCGAGGTTGGACGCTTAACTGACTGAGCCACCCAGGTGCCCCCGCTTTAGAGCATTTTTGCTGTAAGAGCTGTACCCCACTTTGTTCAATTATAAATAAGTGTTAAGATAGAAGTATATAAAAATATAGACAGGATTTACATAAATGTATGATGTGATTTTCAGATTAGAACATAAAATAATGATGTAAGGATTTATTTCATATTCTTTCAATTTCAAAGGAAGTTTCTCAAAAAAATTGGTGGTCATTTTAAGGTGACAGAGGTAGCATCTGAGAGGACAAAATGACCTGATTTAAACACAGAACAAATAAGTGAATGAAAAATCAGTTAATCACTAGAGAGTTCAGAGACCTGATCATCAATTTTCCATTTACTCTTGTATTCTACTTATTATCTCTCTCCCCGTTCAGACAGCAGAGATCAACTATTTGAACTGAACGTGCCAGTAGAAACCCACTTTCCAAGTTACCACCCAACCTAGAAAGGCCCATCATCACATGCTTGGATTACTGCAATAACTGCTTAGTGGTCCCCCATGACTTAAATGGCTTCCTCCACCCCACTATTCTGTATTAGATTCTGAGGAATCTTTCTCTCTCTCTTTCTCTCTCTTTTAGATGTAATCTCTACACCCAATGTAGGGCTCAAACTCAAAACCCAGAGATCAAGAGTCAGATGCTTTACTGACTGAGCCAGCCAGGCACCCCTCTCAAATACTATAGCTGTTCCATCGAATTCCTTGCTCAGAACCCTGTAATGTTTCATCACTGCTTACTGAGGTACTACCTCCAAGTATTAATCTAGACAGTCAGATAGGGAATGTAAATGAGAGAAGGAGGCCACATGAAAACTAAATGGGTAAAAATGCTCTTCACTTTTCTTAAAGAAACATACTCATCCCATTTTTGTTTTCCTACTTGAATTGAAGTTCTACACTACAAGAAAACGGTGAAGATATGATGACAAATGGAGATACCTGGCTTCAGTGCCTAGAAGACCAGAGGATATGTGGGGATTATGGTAAATTAAGAGCCTGGGCCATACCAATGCCTGCTCCTCCAGGTCTAGCAAGTTTTGTCATGTGAGAAAAAGGTTCCAGTGTTGCCAGATTTTTAGATTTTTGAGGACAAGCTTCAAGTATTGATTTTTATGTGAAATCATTCAACTTTAAAATTCTGGCTTGGAGTCAAAAACACTACCCCTGTGGTCCAAACAAAACATATCTGCCAATTTGAGACCTCTAGTATGGAGCATTAAGGTCCTATTTGCCTGCCTTTTTTCTGGTATTTTATCTTCCTTATAGTAACAATAATCCCCAGATTTAGGCAGCAATACGCTTTCATGTCTACTTGGTCCTCTTAACTGTGAGAGGCAGAAAGGAGATGGACTCAAACAAACTAAGTAACTTGTCCAACATCACATGATTAGTAACAGCCGAAGCCCAGGTCTCCTGACTCAGAGACCAGCACAAATCCCTGGTCCTTTTACTCTCTCCTTGTCCCTTCTTAACACGTGTGCTTTTGCTTTGTCATGTCCTCATCTAGAAGGACTGTCTTCTTTTCTGCTAATGTAAATCCATCATCATTCAAGACCCAGCTCAAGCTTTACTGTATATGTAACCCCCCTTTTTTTTAAAATGTTTAATTATTTGAGAGTGAGCGAGAGAGAGAGTGAGCGAGAGAGTGAGTGAGAGCAAGCACAGCCAGGGAAGGGGCAGAGAGAGGAGAGAGAGAGAATCCCAAGCAGGCTCCACGCCCAGCACAGAGCCTGACGTGGGGCTTGATCTTACAACCATGAGATCATGGCCTGAGCCAAAATCAAGAGTTAGACACTTAACCAACTGAACCACCTGGGCACCCCTACATAAAAACCTTTCTAACTAAGCCAAGTCTCCAAGTATTCTTTCTTCTGAAATTCAGTTGTTATGGTCAATAACTCACAAACTGGTGCTTATCAACAGCTCTGACTCATCAAATTATTTTGCATCATTTCACCTTAACTCCTATCCCCAATTATATTCTAAACTTGCTGGTAGTGCAGACATGTTATTCTTTTTTTTGTTCCACATAGTTCCCAGCACTCTGCTGGTACACAAAAATGACTGTTTAATGTTTGCTATCTTAGAAAGTCTTTTGAGGAAGAGTTGTAATGATAACACTAACTTACCAGCCTGATGTTGTCTTCTGGGCGCAGTAATATGAACATTGCTTGGAGATGCTGTTGGAGATCACCTGGTTAAATTGGTAAAACAAAACAATAATTATTCCTCATTGTAATGTCAACAGAGAGGATTCCTTCTACCTTAATAACCTGCATAAAAGAAAGTTCTGGGTCACGCAAGGACTGTAATTAGAAATTAAGTGAATGTCTTAATATGATTAACTTCTTTTTAAGTGAAAAGACAGAATGGCAGACTGCATCTCTATACATTTACTTTTAGCCTGTACTATATTAAAATTTGCTTTGTGTCTGTCCAACGGAAAGTGCACTTGAGAGCAACCTCTGTTCTGTACTGCAGTGGGTGCTGAAAAGAGCAACAGTGATATATGTCCGGGCACAGACACCACTGGCTGTGCTCTCAGGCACACTGAAGGTAGCAAGGAAGGAATCCTGAAAATGAGGTGTGTGACTGAGGTTAGAATTATCCCTAACTTTAAAAAAAGCTAGCCATTTTGCCATTCTTATTCCTGTAAATCTTCTGTTGCATTTAACCTAAGAAGATTTTTATATTTCCCATAAAATAATATCAATAGTTAATGATTTCCATATTAGTGGCTGATATTAAAATAAGAGTTCTCATTAAATATAGCAGATCCCAAGAAATATATATTCCACTGAACCTATTATTAGGTACTTTAACACGGCCAATCAGTATTTGAAAACATACTTGTTCCTATACATTTTATAAAACTAAGTTGAATTTTTTTTGTATTAAAGTATTAGAAAACCTGAGGCTTTCGCTAGTAGAAGATAATTAGATAACATACTGTTTTTTTTTTTAATTTGTTTTTTTTTAACGTTTATTTATTTTTGAGACAGAGACAGAGCATGAACGGGGGAGGGTCAGAGAGAGAGAGGGAGGCACAGAATCTGAAACAGGCTCCAGGCTCTGAGCTGTCAGCGCAGAGCCTGACGCGGGGCTCGAACTCACGAACCGTGAGATCATGACCTGAGCCGAAGTCGGCCGCTTAACTGACTGAGCTACCCAGGCGCCCCGATAATGTACTGTTATAAATAATGACAATCAGAGAACAAAAAACTTCATTTGTGCCCATCCAGATCTGTCTCTTTTTTAAGAGTCTAAAGATTCTGATGTTCTCACATTCATCTTGAAATCTGCATACAAAATTTTCTTCCAGGTTAACTTCAACTCTTAACTATGAGATGAAATACTGATATATGCAAGAAGTGGTGAGGGGGAAGAAGGAAAAAGTAGGTTAGCAAACAGGTATTTGTCTAAAAGGTCAGCAAGTCTGGGGCAACTAGGTGGCTCGGTTGGTAAAGGTCAGCAAGTCTGGGGCAACTAGGTGGCTCGGTTGGTTAAGTGTCTGACTCGTGACTTTGGCTTAGGTCATGGTCTCACAGTCATGGGATCGAGCCCTGTGTCAGGTTCTGCACCAGGCATGAAGCCTGCTTAAGATTCTCTCTTTCTCTCCCTCTGTCCCTCTCATGCTCTAAATAAATAAATAAATAAATAAATAAATAAATAAATAAATAAATAAATAAATAAAGGTCGGCAAGTCTCAAAGACTTTCCTTTTTCTTTCCTTTTCTTAAAGAATAGTTTTCTTGCCTCACTCCCACCCCACCCCTATTTCAGTGCTGGCTTCTGACCAATTCCATTATGGCAGAATCTTTTAACTTTCAAAATTAAAAAACAGAGTCATTATGTTCGGCCAGGTCTGTTCTGCTACATTTCAAACCCAGAGACACAATCTAAGTCTCATGTGTAAGAACCAATATGGGCTCATAGGTATAAAACCAAGAGAAATTAAAACATGTCCACATAAGAGCTTATACATATATATTCATAGTGGCATTACTCATCACAGCCAAAAATGGAAACAACTCAACTGTCTATCAACTGGTGAATGGAAAAATAAAATATAGTATATCCATACACTAGAATATTATTTGGTCATAAAAAGGAATAAAGTAGTGATACACAGTATAATGTAAATGACCCCTGGGCACCTGGGTGGCTCAGTCCGGTTAAGCATCCAACTTTGGCTCAGGTCATGATCTCATGGTTTGTGAATTTGAGCCCCATTTTGGGCTCTGTGCTGACAGCTCAGTCTGCTTTGGATTCTGTGTCTCCCTCTCTCTCTCTGCCCCTCCCCTGCTCACACTCTGTCTCTCCCTCTCAAAAATAAATAAGCACTAAAAAAAATTAATATAAATGACCCTTGAAAACATTATGCTAAGTGAAAGGAGCCTGTCTCCAAAGAGCGTTTATATAATTACACTTATATGGAACACCCAGAACAGGCAGATCTATATATAGAGAAAGTAGATCAGTGGTTGTTTAGGATTGGCAGGGAAGGTGGGGAATATAGGGAATGACTGCTAATGGATAACTGGGTTTCTTTTGGAGGTGATGAAAACATTCTAAAATTAGAGCGATGGTTGCACAACTCTGTATATATGAAAAAAAATCACTGAATGTATACTTTAAATGAGTAAATAGAGTGAATTATATGGTATGTGAATTATATCTCACTAAAAGTGTTTAAAAAAAAAAAAAGAACCAGTGTGGGGAGAACACAAAGTGTTAGGAATAAACAATGAAGAGTGACTTAAGTTTCATGTTACAACTGAGTTAAGCAGCTGAGGCTTTTTAAAAATTAAGATTTCTTCTGTTCTATCAGGACAAATAGCCTGAGGAAAGGATTTTTAGGATGGAGAACTTGTAGAAGAGAACCATTTCTGGGCAATAGTGGGCCTAAGTCCCTACTCTAAGTGCCACTGGCCCCAAGATCCAGATGGCTTCTTTGAAGGTCAGGCAAAAGTCAGGAAGCCCTATCCCCACTGTAAGGCTTCTTATGTGAGCTGGGTATGTGGAAGTTCAGGTTTGTTAGCAGTGAAAAGTACTGCCAGTAAGCAAACTGGGTATATTCTACTGGGAACCTTCATTGCTAAATCATAGAAAAATTCATTAGAGTATTTTTGTACCTTAGTATTTGTCCAACAAAAATTTACTGAATACCTACTACATATATAAGGCATTCTGCTAAGTGCCAGAAAAATAGTGAGAATGAAGGAAAAGTGATTATAGCACAGTACAATTCTTTCTTTCACTATTACAAAACTGTTGGAGAAATGGGAATGGGGTAGTCAGCCTTGTAGAACAAAACAAAAGGCTAAGAAACCAAGAAAGGAATGGTATACATGGAACTTTACCTGCATGCTTGTTGCGTCTGTGGCTGATTCTTGGTGTGGATGAGCCATTTCCCCGTGGTAGAAAAAGGGCAGCACCTTTGACAGTTAGAAAGCTCTCGCTGATGCTGTCAGGAAAAAGTCAAAACAAAACGAATTATTTAAGGAAGGAAATCAGAGTATGATGGAGATCCATTTTGGGATTGTTCTCTCTCCCATCTTCCAAAGTCCCAATTTCAAGGGATGAAGTAAAAATAAAATCAAAAGAGACCTTGATTATTTGCAAAGTCATTTCTACTCTAGACAATTTTTCTGAAACATAACTTACAATATTCTCTACATATTACATGGTAGTAGTTAAGAGTGAAGGCTCTGGAAACAAAAAAGAGGGTGAAGGCTCTGGTGCCAGATTGCCTGGGTTTAAATCCTGGCTCTGCTACTTCTTACCTGAGTGAATTTTGGGGGCCCTAAATTTCCATATCTGTAAAAACAAAGCTGTCATGAGGAGCCAATATAAATACAGTTTCTTACAGTGGTACCCTTAACAAATATTAGATATTGTTATTAGATCTATGATTACCAATAAGTGTTTGATTAGTGTAATAATCAGATGTAAAGTATAATACTTTAACAGGCTCAAAGTTTGCCAAAAAAATTTATTATTTTTTGTTTGTTTGTTTAAAATACACCTACACTGGGGCGCCTGGGTGGTTCAGTTAGTTAAGTGTCTGACTCTTGATTTCAGCTCAGGTCATGATCTCACGGTTCGTGGGTTCGAGCCTCACATCGGGCTCCACACTGGCAGTGTGGAGCCTGCTTGGGATTTTCTCCTTCTTTTCTCCCTCTCTCTGCCCCTCCCTGCTCCCTCTCTCTCAAAATAAGTAAATAAAAAACTTAAAAAAAAAAACTTAAAAAAAATACACATACACCACACTAAAGTGTTACTAAAGATTTTACTTTTACAGACTTGTATTCCCATATGCCTGAAAGGAGTAAGGCACAGGAAATGTGTTTAACCTATGGAGCTGGCCAGGTCAACACCATCCTTCATGTAAATGACAGTTCAACGGAGGTGGAGAATTACTACTCAGGATAGCAGTAATATAATTACTAGTGAATATCCACAGAAAACAAAATATATCCAAACTATTTCATATCAACAGACTAAGACTTTTAACGTTACCCACAAATCTGAAAAGGTCTAATAGAACTTTTAAAACACTAATGGCAAAATTCAGAACGGAGGGTTCCAAGTTTGCTTATAAGCATGTTATGCAGAGTTAGGTAATGTATTGTGAATTACACTCCCTACTCAACATTTCCACTTGGAAATCCAACTGGCATCGCAAATTTGCATTGCCAAAACAAAGCTCTTGCGTCCCTGCAAACCTGATCCCTATTCTCATCCACCCAAACTGTTTGGGCCAAATACTTAGCAGTCATCCTTGGTTTCTCTTTTTCCCTGTAACAATATGTATCCTAATCCATCAGTAAGACCTAGGGGTTTTACTTTCAAATATATCTTGAATCTGCCCACTTATCTCCATTACCACTTTGACAATGTCCATAGCACCATCATTTTTCATTTAGACCACTATTAAAGTTTTTTTTTTTTAGCTTTTTATTATGGAAAATTAAGGGCATAATATAATGAACCCCCATGTTCTCATCATTTCAGCTTTAACTGAAGGCCAATCTTCTACATCCTTAGATGTAGACGTAGATGTTTCTTCTACATCCTTACTCTATTCACCTGGTCCCTGAAGTGAAACTAAATCCCAGACAGTCTATCAGCAAAAAATTTCTTAACTGGTCTGTCTGCAACCACTTCTGCACCACTGCTATCCACTTACCAAAGAGTAACCAGAGTGATTTTACGTATATAAAATACACATATATATCACATAATGCCACTTCCCTCCTTAAAACTCTCCAATGGCTTCCCTTTGTACTGAACAAATAAAAGCTGAAGTCTTCAGACTTCAAGGCCCTGTAACATCCAATAATACACTGCTTCTCTAATTTTGCACTATCTCCCCTTTTGTTCACTGTGGTCTGGCTGCACTGGTCTCTTTTGTTTCTTCTATATTTTAGGCCCCTTCTCAGGGTCTTTGTGCTTTTTGTTTTCTACTTGGGACACATTTCTCTTGCCCTGCCGCTATTTAAGTCACAGCTCCAAATAGATCACCTCTCACCTATCCCAATCATACTCTGTCCTGTTGTTTTATTTCCTTCAGGATATTTATGTATCATATACTAAAATTACATTTACTTACTTTGTATACTTAATGTGGTTATCTCCTTATGACAGGATATAAGCTCAATGAAGAGCAAGGATTTTATTTTGCTCAGCACTATATCCTCAACATTGGAAATAGTGTCAAGCACACATTAGATGTTCAATAGATATTTGACAAATGAATGAGTTCATCTCAGGGTTTTTTCCACACTGTTTTATCTGTCCTGTCATTGCAGCAGGAACTATAATTTAGGACAAGAACACAGAAATTCTGTAATTTCACATGCAAAAAATAATTGTTACAGAACTCAACAGATTTGGCAAATTAATGGATTGTAACTACAAATGTTTGACGATAAATTAATTGGCAAACAATTAAATCACCTTTATAATGTCACTTGTTGACTCAGTTTTATTCTTTAATTAAGTGGCATGAAGCTGATAAACTTTTGAGCTAACTTGCTAAATAGATTGGAACATGTCTTCTAAAAACAAACAGAAGAATCCACAGATGCCACTTTAAAAAAAATCTGTATGCTGGCTAGGAGGGACTGCCTTTATTTTGTTTTGTTTCCATCTTTAAATAAAGTGTTGCGCTCTTGTGGTCTATTGCACAAGTCTTGTCTCTTGTTACATTCGTGGCATGCACATGTCACCCTGCTGTGGGTCACTCTGTTTCACTCACATTACGGGAACAACCTAAAACAAAATGTCTTGAGTGACAGGATGAGTGGGGTACACCACAGACAGGAAATGAAATTCACACTTCTGCCAACACAGCAAGTCTGCTTTATCAAATGAAAGTATTTTAAAAATATAGGCTAATATTCTACCTAACCCAGACAAAGTTACAGGTGTGGGCACTTTGGTTTCCAGTAAACAAAGTGGTTTCAGTATCTTCAAAAGAAGTATATGTAGAGAGCTAAAACAACAAAGCATATTTCAGTTGTTCCTTTTGAGACAGAGGTAGTTTCTCTTTGACAAACACTAATCTAAGAACTAACTTCCTCGTTTGATACATTTATTGCTGCTTATGCTTTAAAGCAAATCTAAGTGTGCTCTTTAAAATGTAGGTAGTGATGGGCACCTGGGTGGCTCAGTTGGTTGAGCGTCCGACTTGGGCTCAGGTCATGATCTCACCGTTTGTGAGTTTGAGTCCCAGGTCAGGCTCTGTGCTGACAGTGCAGAGCCTGCTCTGGATTCTGCATCTCCCTCTCTCTCTACCCCTCCCCTGCTCGTGCTCTATCTCTTTCTCTCTCAAAAATAAACATTAAAAAATTTTTTTTAAATGTAGGTAGTGCTTTTCACTAGGGGAGGGTTGGGGTAGGGGGCAAGGGCCCTTGGTTAATTCAAAGCTACTTGGAAAATTCCTTATTATAAAATAAAAGAAAGACCAGGAGTCAAACTTACATCTAGTATAAGAGAAAAGATGCTTTTCTATTTAAATCATTTACACAAATCTCAATGAACTTTTCAGAACAAAATGCAGAGCAGAAACAGCTGGGCCAGGAGACTACCATACCAGGTGCAGCACAGAATCCCAGAGAGTCATGGCAGACACACACGCGCTGGATGGTACAGTCAATCCTCTTTATGCTGTGGTCCCAGATTGTGACTCCCCAGTTAACACAAAAGTGGCATATATTGTTGGTCACTGGAGATCCGGAATAAAAGTGTGGATGATTACGAAAATCCTTTATCATCACTGAACAAAAGTCAAAGCTCTGTAAGTGCTATCAAAGACGGGATGGCAGTATGATGGCACAGAAGTGAAAAAATAAAATTCACAACCAACAGGATTTAGGTGGTTCAAATTCAACTTGAAGATTAAATGCCTTATTTACATATGAATAAAATTACATGTAAATTTAATCACAGGTACTTCAGTGTAAGGTAAAAGCTTATTTTGCTACAACAGCAAGAAATTCATTGCTCTTTTTGAAAAGCTTCCTGAAGATTCAATCAACATAGAGTTCATTTCTACTTAAAAATTTAGACAGGCAGGTGAAACCATTTACACATTTTCTGAGTTGACCAATTCTGGACCAGACACAGGACTTCTCCAATAAATCTTACGGAGCCATCCATAGGTAATTACAGATGCCTAAGGTAAACACAAACCCAAAAGGACTCCAGAACCTCTATATTAAGGAAAACACAAGATAAAGAGAATACCACTCTCTCAATCTAAAGACGGATTGTGATTAGGAAGTGATTAGGTGCTTGATAAGAAAATGACACAGTATCATGTTTCTAACAGAGTGACCATGAAGTTCTCCAGTCTATCAGAACACAGTTGAAGTTCATCTATTCTTCACTTGCTCAACAAAGAGAAGATCATTCCTAGTTAGACACGAATAGCTAATAATAACTAATGTGACTAGAAGCCTAGTGTGTGTGCAAGGCACTAAGCTAAGCATGGGACATTATTTCATTTAATCTTCATAACAACTCTATGAAGTAGGTACTATTTTTTACCCCTAATTTACATGTAAGAGACTGATGGACTCAAGAGATTCTAAGTTATTTGCCCAAGATCACACAGCTAGTAATACTCAGAGCAAGAATTCAAACCAAGATTTCACTTGGAAGTTCATGCTCTGAATTACTACTCTCTCCACTAGGCTGTTCTAGTTTTACGATATTATGTAGGATGAAATATAATGTTTTCCCACAGAGTTTTCAACAGAATAGAATTTAAAATAGAGTACAGGAGTGAAAGAAAAGACTGAAATAAATCCAGATCTCAACTCTTCTCATGCCTTTTTTGTTTCCCTTATCAAGGCCAGGAGCAGAAAGACCATACTGAGGGGAATCAAGAACATCTGGCTGAGAGAGATGAATCCAAATGGGATGGACAGTAGAGAAGAGAACTCTAACTTCTGTTGGGAATGGCAGTAGCATTTCAAAAGTCTCGAAAATGTAGGAAAGACTATTCTGCTTTAAACAGATTTGGGAAGCACTCCATACCACTACCTCCTGATCAAAGTCACTTCTTAAAGCATGAAATTTGTTAACTGGCAGTTAATTTTCAGGCAAAGTATAGAGAAAAAGGTCAACTAATGGAAGAAAATACTTAACTCTTCTAAGGTTGGAATGATTTCTGAAGAATGTGGCCAGGGCGATCATCCATGACCAGGAGAAAGGCCAAGGAAGCAAAACAAAGCAACACACCTGGCCAAATTGCAGGATATCAGCTGGACACATATTCTTCTGTTTTATATACAATACACACAAAGAACTGGATTATTTACAATGGGAAATTGGGTTTCAGAAAGTGGATGTAATACTTGTATTTCAACATTAAAATGAAGGAAGGAGATTTTCATGTTTATAGTGTTTGTAATGTTTGGTATGTCTGTATAACGCTAAAATTTAAAGGTAAATTATATTTTACCTATAAATTGCACAAAGTGAGATGGTTAGCATTTACATAAAATTAAAATACACATAATCTAAACTGTTATATTTTTGTCTTGAGGAAGATTCATCTACTGGAAAGTTTCAAATATATTCTACCCTAATATTCTGCCTTTCCTGATAAGTGTTCTCCGCTTATTTTAAAGTGTTTAATTTTCAGATTCAGGGCAGTAGGGTAGCTTCTATAAGTTTCTTAGGTGGAAAGGAATTCATGTCTCTGTTTAGTATGACCATTATCAAACAGAAAGGAAATTTCATAATAAAAAGTTTCAAATATCAGACGAGAGGTCAAAAACCAAAGAGCTACCAAAAACTACAGAGCTCCCACTGCCTCCTCAAAAGTTTGGCTAAATCCAAAAACAGGAAGGAAAAAGTCATTGTGCTTTCATGTTGAAACATGGCTGCAAAAAGTCAAAGCATACTTCTAGGCAGTTGAGAAAAAGTTTGATTCTGTAATCCTCAAGGAATTTAGGGACTACACTACAATGGGAGAAAGTCTTAAATCCAAATATCATATGTAGTCTTCTCTGTAATTAAACATTTCCCAATCCCATCCCCACCCCCACCATACATGGCCATATGTTCAAATGATAGTATTAGGACAGCAATCACTATCTGTTGGAACCCTCTCCCCCCAAGGCATAAATTCCAGACACATGCCTACGAATGCAGGCAGCAGGATTATTTCTCTCATCAGCAGACAAGTAGAGGTTGGGTACATTTGTAGACCAATTATTGGCAAGGTGAAGAAGAACTTAGGACTCCTGTTCTTACTCATTAACTATAACCATCAGATCATTTTAGTTCCAGCTAATCTTCCACTTAAACTCTCTTGCACAATATCCAACACAACTACCCTCAGATGCAGCTATTTGTTTTACCTTTTTCCTACTTTTCCACAATCTAAGAAGAAAAGAAAGGGTCTGTTTAAGACTGAGAACAAATTCCTTCAGGACTATCCTCCTGGTCTTTTCCCTATAAATCATAAACGGGAGAAGAAACAAACCCAGAAAATTCCTTTTATTTTGTTCATTTTGAATGTTCACTTACTTGGTAAGATCTTGTAACAATTCCATTTTGCCTCAAACATGTGCATCTCAGAAATGTTCAGACAGAAACATAACATAGGATCAATAATTTTGCCACTGACCACACAACTCAACCTTCTAAGTTCTGTAGACTGGAGTACATCTAAATTGACATCTGTTATTTTTGGCTGTCTGGAAATAGATCTTCCTTCCTAATCTCACTCTAGTCTCCAAATGTGCATGGTCTTGGTGGCCTCTAGCTCTGGAACTGTAAGGGGCTTGCAGGAACCTGGCATGTGGTTTAGGCTTGGCGAGTTGGAAATTCTCCCTGGATCTTAGGCAAGTGACCCAAGGGAGCAAGAATAGTGGGGAATGGTCACATTCACTATGGGGAGAATGGCAAGGTATAGACCAGACTACTACTCCCTGGCCTTCCTTTAATGCCTTTGGCTCCTGCCTGTTCTCTAAGCCTCCCTGTCCATATGGTGAGCTCTGACCTCCTTCAAACAAAAATTTTGGTTAAGATAGTTAAAATTAATTTCTGAGCTTGCAACAGAGAATCTGATATATCAATTGAAGTTCAAAGAATTTAATGACTGGGATGCCTGGGTGGCTCAGTTGCTTAAGCATCCGACTTCAGCTCAGGTCATGATCTCACGGTTCGTGGGTTCGAGCCCCATGTCGGGCTTTGTGCTGATAGCCTGGAGCCTACTTCGGATTCTGTGTCTCCCTCTCTCTCTCTGTTCCTCCCCTGCTCGCACTCTCTCTCTCAAAAATAAATAAACATTAGAAAAATTAAAAAAAAAAAAGAATTTAGTGACTTGTTGCAAGTCACACAGCTAGTTAGTACTGGAACCTAAACTAGGCCCCATGTCATCTGACACCCTGGGCAGCACTTTAACCCTTTATCCGGAATTCGATGTTCCTACATGTTGTGGATCTAATAATTTGAAGCAACCAGCAGTTAAAAACACATCTGGTCAGTTCATCTAAAGAGAACAAAGACAGGATTTTACTGCAAAGCCTGGTGTGATATTTGTTCTATTTTTCACAGCATCCTGAAGACAAAGTTGAGGTTCGAGTGAGGAAAAGCTTAGACATATTCCCATGAGGCAAATATTTTCATGCTGTTTTTTAAAGTTGTTTCTTTTCTTTTTTGTTTAGTAAGTTTGTTGACTATTAAACATTGCTTTAAAAATATCAAAAACAAGATGCCAAAAACAAAGACTATGGGACCTAGGAAGGAGGGCAAGAAAGACTACTTGACAAAAGAAGTGGATGCAAAAGAAAAAGAGGGAGGACTCAATAAATCAGAAATGAAAGAGAGGAAGTAACAACCAACACCACAGAAATATAAAGAAGAGGATTATATGAAACTAGTATGAAAAACTATGTGCCAACAAATTGGAAAGCCTAGAAGAAATGGGTAAATTCCTAGAAACACACAATCTTCCCAGACTGAACCAGGGAGAAATAGAAAATCTTAACAGACCAATTACTAGTAACAAAACTGAATTAGTAATCAAAACACTTCCAACAAACATAAGTCCAGGACCAGATGGTTTCACAGGTGAATTCTACAAAACATTTAAAGAGTTAATGCCTATTTTCTCAAACTATTCCAAAACACAGCAGAGGAAGGTAAGCTTCTAAATTTACTCTAGGAGGCCAACATTACCCTGATACCAAAACCAGATGGAGACATTACAAAAAGAGATAACTACAGGCCAATATCCCCAGTGAACATTGATGCAAAAATCCTCAACAAAATACTGGCAAACTGAATTCAACAACACATTAAGGGGATCATTCACCATGATCAAGTGGGATTTATTCCAGGATGGTTCAACATCTGCAAATCAATGTGATACATCACATTAACAAAATGATGGGTAAAAACTGTATGATCATCTCAACAGATGCAGAAAAAGCATATGACAAAATTCACCATCTCTTCACGATAAAAATATCAATAAAGTGGGTTTAGAGGGAACATACCTCAATACAATAAAGTCCATATATGAGTGGGAGTCTTATTCTCGAGAAGGTCCTCCTCTAAGGAGAGGAGAAAACTGCCTCAGCTCAAAGGAGCCCATTCCCTTTACAGGCCAAATTATCAAAGCTCCTCGGTCCTGTGGCTCTAAACTCTAGGCTTAAATACTTTTTTTTTCTAAAAAGGTTAAGTTTTAAAAGCTGTTTGGACCAAAAAGTAAATGACCTGAACAGTTCTTTCTCAGTATTCAAATTGCCAGGTGTACTGGTTACCAAGATATGACCAATATCACTTGGGACCAAATTTAAAATAGTTGGTGGGAATAGATAAAACAAAATGATAGTAACTCAGAAAAACTGTTCAGCATTTGAAAAATAATTTCATCTGCATGATTCAACAAATGCCTTTCCAGGTATTTAAAACACACCTGCAGAAGGAATGCAAGCTGGCTCTTAAGCACTTGGCCAAATGTCCAACCCTGTTTTCAGATTTCTCTTTCGCTCTAATGCAAAGGAGGCTCAGGTCATCTTCTATTCTTTGCTGCTGTCACCTTCTGACACCCTTGTCACCATCTTTTATTTAATCTAGCTCAATCATCTCTCTTTTCACTTATTTATTTAAAATGTATTTATTTTTGAGAGAGAGAGAGAGAGAGAGAGAGAGAAAGAGAGAGAGGGAGAGAGGGAGGGGAGGGAGGGAGACAGCACAAGAGGGGGAAGGGCAGAGAGAGAGGGAGACAGAGGATCTCTGTGGACAGCAAAGAGCCTGATGCGGGGCTCAAACTCACAATGTGTGAGCTCATGACCTGAGGTGAAGTCAGATGCTTAATCAACTGAGCCACCCAGGCTCCCAGTAAGGCATCAGATCTTGATGGACTTAACTTCAGAACAAAACTCCCACTTCTCGACTACAATCCCCTCTCTTATGACTCTCATGTGTTTACTCTCTTCACCACACTCATGGCCATTCTGTCCTATATACAGATGACTTCTGACTACTTATCTATTGCTGAATAACAAATTACTCTAAAATGTAGAAGCTTAAAACAATAAAGAACATTCATTATCTCACAGTTTCTGGGGGTTAGGAATTCAGGAGCAACTTAGAGGGGTGGTTCTGGCTCAGAGTGTCTTATCAGGATGCAGCAGACATCTGAAGCCCTGACTAGGGCTGAAAGATCTGCTTCTAAAAAGGCTCCCTCAGTATATGGAGAAAGGGGAACTCTCTTGCCCTGTTGGTGGGAATGCAAACTAGTGCAGCCACTCTAGAAAACAGTATGGCGGTTCCTCAAAAAGTTAAAAATAGAAAGAACTACTGTAGATCTGGCAATTGCATTACTAGGTATTTACCCCAAAGATACAAAAATACAGATCTGAGGGGCACCTGGGTGGCTGTCAGTTAAGTATCTGACTTTGGCTCAGGTCATGAACTCAGTTCGTGGGTTCGAGCCCTGCATCGGGCTCTGTGCTGACAGCTTGGAGCCTGGGGCCTGCTTTGGATTGTGTCTCCCTCTCTCTTTGACCCTCACACTCGCTCTCTCAAAAATAAACATTAAAAAATAAAAAAAAAACACAGATTCAAAGGGAATCTGCTAGGGAAAGAGCCCAAATATCCATCGACTGATGAATGGATAAAGATGTGGTGTGTGTATGTGTGTATGTCTGTGTGTGTGTGTGTGTGTGTGTGTGTGTGTGTATATAATGGAGTATTATTCAGTCATTAAAAAGAATGAAATCTTCCCATTTGCAATGATGTGGATGGAACTATAGTGTATTAAGCTAAGCGAAACAAGTCAGAGAAAGACAAATACCATTATGATTTCACTCATATGTCGAATTTAAGAAACAAAACAGCTGAACATATTGGGGGGGGGGGGAAGAGAGGGAAACAAACCATAAGAGATTCTTAATGAGAAGAGAACAAACTGAGGATTGATGGAGGGAGGTTGGGTGAGCGATGGGCTAGATAGATAATGGGTATTAAGGAGAACACTTGTTATGATGAGCACTGGGTGTTGTATGTAAGTGATGAACTACTGAATTCTACTTCTGAAACCAACATTGCACTGTAAGTTCACTAACAAGAATTTAAATAAAAATTTGAAGAACAAAATAAAAAAGATAAAAATTAAAATAAACAAAATGGCTCCCTCAGATGGCTATCGACAGGAGGCCTCAGTTCTCTGCTATGTATACTTCTGCACTGTCCTACTTGAGAACTCTTGTGACATGGCAGCTGTTCTTCCCCAGAGTGACCCCAGAGAGAACAAGGCAGGAGTGCAAGGTTTTAGGACTTAATCTTGGAAGTTCACCATAATTTCTGCAACATACTATTATACAGGTCAACCTTATTTAAAAATATTTTTTTAATGTTTATTTTTGAGAGAGACGGAGCATGAGTGGGGGAGGGGCAGAGAGACAGAGGGAGACACAGAATCTGAAACAGGCTTCAGGCTCTGAGCTGTGAGCACAGAACCTGCCACAGCGCTCAAACTCGGGAATGGTGAGCTCATGATGTAGGCCAAAGTTGGAGAATTTGGACGCTTAACTGACTGAGCGCCCAGGTGTCCCTTATTTAAATAAGGTCATCCTTATTTAACATAGGATGAGACTACATAGGGATGTAAACACTGGAAGTCAAGCATCAATGGGAACCATCACAAAAGCTGGCTGCTACAACTTCCACAATGGTTCTGGAGCTCAGATCCATCATCAGAGCCCTAAACCTGTACAATCAGCTGTCTACTGGATAGCTTTTTGTTGATAATAATGCCAATACCTTTACAAGTATTTCACATACTTTTATTTGTGAAAACTTGCAATCTGGTACAATGATATATCCATCAAAATGTTCTCTTTGGGAATTGTGTCATGGTGGTAGAAGTGGTTAGGTGTTGGTTCTGAGCACTATCAAACAAGCTTAAGAAGGATGTTGTAATTATCATTTATTGAATACCCACCCTGTGTCAGACATGATGTCTAGTGCTTCATATCACTATCTCACAACACCTCTATGAAAGGAAGGCATTCTTCCCATTTCATAAAGAAACATAGATGAGAGAGATGAGAGTAACTTGTCTAAACTTACCAATTACACAATCAGTATGATAGAGCAGGAATAAAAATTTAGGCCTATTTCTTTCTTTTTTTTTTTTTTTTTAATTCCATTCCATGGCTTCTTTAGCAGTTTGAACTTTGTGTACCCTACCCACCAGGGTATCTTTACTCTCTAAAGGAGAATTCTCAAATATCAGAAAACTCAGGGTCTGGTCTGGTCTTGTCCATCTGTCTGTTCTTTTCTTTTTTCTTTTCTTTTCTTTTCTTTCTATATGAGTCAGTTCAGTGCTACATTATTGTATGTAGTCTTAGAAGTAATTTTCAAAACTCACTGGCCATAGACATTTAATACAGTTTGTAAAACACTAGTCTGTCAATTTTCCTTATCAAATCATTTCTCCTAGAGTTGTTTTCTACCTTACTAGGCTAAGAAAATGAAATAATTTGCTAACTAGTATTCTTAAAAAAGTCCCTCAAAATGCTAATTCTTAAATATCAAAAATACAAATTCTTTTTTTTAATTATTTTTAAAAAATTTTTATTTATTTTTGAGACAGAGAGAGACAGAGCATGAACGGGGGAGGGTCAGAGAGAGAGGGAGACACAGAACCTGAAGCAGGCTTCCAGGCTCTGAGCTGTCAGCACAGAGCCCAAAGCGGGGCTCGAACTCACAGACCGTGAGATCATGACCAGAGCTGAAGTCGGAAGCTCAACCCACTGATCCACCCAGGCACCCCCAAAATACTAATTCTTAAATATCAAAAAAAGGGGAATAGAGAAAGGCATGGCAAGGTATGTTGAATATCTTCTGCCTGGTTTTCTTTACCATCACCTTACTGTCTTTTTATAGTCCTTGGGCAAACCCTTATTCTCATAACTGTTTTGATGCATATTACAGATCCCCTTGGCCCTGTACTGATGCACAATGAAATCCAGGAGGAACAGGGTTGCCACTGCTTAGGTTCTGACACTTAACAAAAACAGCGAACTTTTGTAAAATAGTGATGATGATGGAGGAAGAGGAGAAGGAAGAGAAAAGAAAATTAGCTAAAGGCAAAGTTCAAAGGGCAATTTAAGGAATTGCCAAAGGAAAAAGAGAAAGCAAGTGGCAGTCTCAGGCCTTAAATAGCTCAGTTTTTAACCAATTCCAGTGTTCCTTGCTTCCTACTCTCTTCCTTCTTAATCATTACTGACTCACTGTAGACTTGTACCACCAGTACAGATGAAAAGTTTACTCCACTGGTTTCTTGAAAATTTAATTTATTGAACTTTCTTGATGCCTGATGTAATGTTTATTTTTCAAATTTGCTAAATGCACATTTTAGATAAATTTATGAAGAAGCAGTGACCCAAAGCACTTTCTTCCCTATTTTCCAAACACTATTCATAAGAAATCAGAGAGCTAGAGACAAAGAGATCATACAGTAGTATTTTGCAACACTCTAGAGTGCAATGTGAAGCAATGAAAATCCAAGCATTTTAGTTAGGATTTGGATAAAAAAAAAAAAAAAATTCCAATCAAACTGATCCAAGAGTAAATTTAAATTTCATATGTGTTTACAGGGCCCTTGGGTGGCTCAGTTGGTTAAGTGTCACACTCTTGATCTTGGCTCAGGTCATGATCTCTCAGTTCATGAGATCGAGCCCCACATGGGGCTCTGCGCTGACAGCGTGGAGCCTGCTTGGGATTCTCCCTCTCTCTGCCTCTCTCTGCCCCTCTCCTGCTTATGCTTGCTCTTTGTCTCCCTCTCAAAATAAGTAAACTTAAAAAAAGTTTTTTAACTTAAAAAACTTTTTAAAAAAAGTTTCATATGTGTTTTAAAGAAAAAAAAAGTTAAAACATCACATATTTTCAGGGCACCTGACTGGCTCAGTCAGTGGAGCATGTGGCTCTTGATCTTGGGGGTGTGAGTTTGAGCCCCAGGTTGAGTGTAGAGATTACTCAAAAATAAAAATCTTGCAAAAAAAAGTCACATATTTGCTCCAGTGTAGGAGAAGACATTGCTGTACAATCCCATACCTAGAATGGTTTTAGGTTCTGTTGAGCTAGGTCCTAAAAACTCACAAATGGCAACTCAAGACATAGGAAAACGTAAACAACAAAAGGAAATGATTTTAACTGTCAAAGGCAAAATTTTTGTACAATGACTCTAAGGAAAGCTGCAATCCTAAAGAGCGTCTTTCATTTTTTCACATGGTAGCAGACAGCTGGCATGGCTCTATCTGAGTTTGGCAGACTTGCTTAGTCATCATCAGAGGACCCTACACACCCCAGAGATTCATCCTTTAAACATCTAAGCACAGGGCACACAGTTTCTAAAAGGAAGGTGGCTGAAGATATTCCATTTTACCAAAACAAGAAGATATGGCCCATTTCATTCTTTTTCATCAAAAAAGAAAGGAAGAATAATGAGAGACATGGATATGGCCTCACCCACCATTAGAGAACAAAGGGGGAGATGTACAGATGGCTCATGATAAGGTTACAAGTGAAGCATGGCTACCAAACAAGACTAGTGAGGTACTGGGAGAGTTGAGGCTTGTAACACATACGGGACAAAAGATATAGACATTTTTTTTTTGGCTGTATGAATTGGTAAGTTTATTTATATTTGCTGTAAATACTGACATGTGGACTAATTTGTGTTTTCTATTTACTTGATTTTTCTTATATATTTTCTTTTATCTATTTTCTTGCATATTATCTTTTATCTATTCGTGTATGTTAAACTTTATTCTGTTTAGTGAGATGAATACTCCTAGGTCTACAATATTTGCTTTTCGTGTCAGGCAATGAAAGGAGAGTGCACTTTATTAGGGTAAAAAATAATATATATTCTATTTCTACCTTTACATGTATATCTTAAAACTTTAATAAGTATATTTAATGCAGCAAATCAACAGTTCTACATTGTAGACACGTTTTTTTTCTAAATAAGGCTGTTCTGGAGTGGGCCTAGTAACGTGCCTTGAAAAATCAATGTAATTTAAAATACCAGTTTTTAAGTGTTAACGAAATTAAAAATCCTACACATAAATGTCTTACTTTTAAAAATAAAGGTTGGGTCTCAGCCATACTCTAAAAACTAGAATACTTGGGTCTATGAAAGGAAAATAAAAACTAGAACTCACTGACAAAGTAGTGATAAAGTTGCAATGCCCTTTTGGTAACTCAAGACCAAAAACCAAATGAGGCTAGAATCAGGAAGAAAATAGGGAAGTGACTGTATAACAAAGTACCTGAACTTCTGCTTAAGAAAAAGGACATAATCAGGCAAAAAGCTATGCATGTGAAGAATGGGAAAGTAATATGGCAGGAATGGAAATGGCTATTAGCAAAGGAAGGTGGCATTGTGGGTGATAGTTTTCTGTTTTGCAAATTTCTCTTTAACGATGTTGTTACACTGGGTTTTCATTTTTTTTTTTTAAAAGGACAAAAAAAAAAAAAAAAAGCCTAACAGTACAGGAAAACACACCGTGGGAACAGAGTCAAGCACACAGATGTTTTGCGTAAGCTGCATTTTCAGAGACATCTGCCTTTGTGCAAGACTTGAAAAAGTAAAGCTGTTGTCAACAAGTTCTCCAAAGTGAGGGGTGGGGCCTGAGAGAAAGTGAGCTGTGAAGAAACCAACAATTAGAACCCTGAGGGCTGAGAAACACATGGTTTCTTAGACTAAGTTCCTCATTTATGAGCCACCTCTCTGCCCAAAATGCTTTGCCATCAGCGATGTCTCCTACTGAAACAAAGAGGACTCAAGCTGCCCATGTCTCTACTCAAGTGACTGAGGTTCTCTGTTAGCAGTGCCACTCAGCTCTTTGCAGTGGTTGCCTAACTCTGTGGTAGGAGAGATAAGGCAGAGTCTATGTAAAAATCTGAGCGGGAAGCAAGATGCCCCACTCCTCCTTTCTTGTTCCAACTCCAAATAAAAACACTTATTATGTATGAAAAAATTCATGTAAAAGCAAAGATAATAAATACGTTCATCTGTTCTACTGCCTTGCTTTCGTGTAAGTTAAACTTTATTCTGTTTAGTGAGATGAATACTCCTAGGTCTACAGCGTTTGCTTTTTCGTGCCAGGCAACGAAAGGAGAGTGCGTTTGCACTTGCTTTACGTACTGCCCAGTCTAACATCACGTACAGAATGTTTAATAAATGTGATCGGAAAATGATAACAGGGATGATGCTGAAGACTCAAGTATACTTCGGAGGATAATAAAGGAGGAAAATCACTGTGTGAAACCTCTTCTCTGCTGTTCATGTAGGAAGTGCCTAAGCCCATATGTCTGCAACACAGACCACAGGGAAAAGCTGCCTTACTTGTTCTTGTTTGCAGCCTTCCATCATGCCTGATGTGAGTGGGGGACTTCTCAACAAAAGAACTTTCAACTTACTTGCAAAGTTCTTACAAAGTTCTATGTAATGTTCTGTCTTGAACTTCTCTTTTCTGAGAAGTTGGGTGGGTTGTATGGGTTACTGTCCTACATTTGCTTTCTGGGCAAGTTGACTGCAAAAGATTTTAGACACCTCTTGTTCAGGCACAGGAGCTTCTTCTAGGTCCTATAAAAGCTCCACTTACTGTTAACATGACAATGTCGCTAATAATCTGTAGGTTTATACAAATTTGTTAGGATAAAGCTACCCAAACTGCTAATATAATCTCACTATATTGTGAAAGAGTGGTGGCAGGTCTGCAGTAAAGATGGGGAGCGGTAAGCTGGGCACAGATCTGAAAGGTCTTATACAACTTGCCAAAGAATTTGGATTTCACTCTGATAACACAGATCCAAAGTTAGCATTTCCAGAAAGATTTCTCCAACTACAAATGCAGAATGGATTGGAAGGGGTTAAAACTTAGAAAAAAAGGAAGATAGATGTTACGTTAGTATTCCAGGCAAGAAAGAAGGGTGGTCTGATCTGAGCTGATGGGAATGAAGAGGACATGGATATCTTGGGGATATCTGTCTGGTTTACTTTCTGGTAAGATGGAAAATTTGTCCATAAATAAATTCAAATTGTAAGAAAAATCCGAGAGAAAAGCTTTGATATGTGCAAATTTCTTGCACTCAAAGAACGTCTTTTTCTGTGTACCTCCTGACTTTCCAGACTGATCATCTTTTCCCTTTAATAAATTCCAATGCTTTGTGACTCTCACCCAGGAGGGTCCAAGAAAGAAGCATATTTACATGGCTAACAGCCTTCATACCACCTGCTTTGTCCAAACTTTTCTCAAAATAGGTTTCTTTCTCTTAAGTTATACTTTGTTAATCCTCAGATTTTGATGTAAAATCTGTTTTACTCTATCTGCCAGCTGACAGCCAATCATCCTGGACAAGTCAGGGAACCTTACAGGCAATTTTTGTTCATGTCACTTTGTTATCACACATGTCTATATCATTTCCTGCCAGGCACCAAACTTCCAGCATCAAGGAAGAACAGCGGAGGAGAATGCTTTTACACAAAGGACTTCCCTCCTTCCTTATCCCCTATGCAACGGATATGACAATATACTGAATGATACAGTGAGGGCTCAAATGAAATGAAAGATAATGCAGCTAAGTTCTGAAATCACCATTTTAAAGCACTCAAAGACAGAAAACTTAGTTGTCTGAAAGTAATAGCAAGCAAGATGAATCAAAACCTGAAGGTACTTCCATCAAAGGAAAGCAAATGAATTTTATAAATTCATTTGTATTACATTAGAATAGGACATGTAGGGAGGAACTGCTAGGCAGGTAGTGCCAAATCTCTTTGGCTCTCCATTTTTAATAACATATTTTAATTTAGCTATCTATTAGAAGACAGTTCTCATAGATAATTTCTCTGTCTCTAAAATCAGTAGTTGTGCAAAATGCAGCTGTTTGAGAATTTTAAAAGAATTTACTTTACAGATGAACCACAGGCTATCCAGATGAAAGGACTGGAGCAAGTCTGGGGAATAAGATTTGATTCAATACACATCTATGATTTTTTTTTGTAAAGTAGACTTCATGCCCTGCGCAGAGCCCAATGAGGGGCTTGAACTCATGACCCTGAGATCAAGACTTGAGCTGAGATCAAGAGTCGGACGCTTAACCAACTTAGCCACCCAGGTGCCCCTCAGTATATATGTAAATTACAGTATAGTTGCCATGCTATAATAGGCAACTATCTTTGCTTCTTCTCTTCTACAAATGAGATCATAACACTAAACAAGATGTTTGAGTGAAACAGGATGAGAAGTATAAGGTGGCTACATCAAACCTTTCCACAAATAGACTTCCAGTTCTCAGATCACGTTTTCCCTGACTTAGGGGAAGCAGTAAACAGTAGGTGCACATTTGGCTAGGATTCACCTGACCCGTGTTTTCTAATCTCACTTTGCCTATGGCTGGATGCTTCTGAGTCAGTTTTAACATGTAGGCAGATTCTCCATTTACAAAAGAGAAGGTTAGTATCTCACTTCTTGCAGGGAAACACAAGGTAGGGAGAAAAGCACGGAACTGACAGGTGACCTGGAATTCTTGTCTGTCACTAATGAATCATATAAAATGAGGTGAGACAATTAGATCTCAATTTTCTGATAGAACATTATAAACTCTCCAAGTTTATGATTTTTAAAAGATTATCACTAGGAACCTTAAAAGCACTCCACTAGTTCAAGATGAAATCATCACCATATTTTAAGAGTATTAAAAAACAATGAAAAAAATACAACCAGGTTTCTCACAGAAGAGACGAACTCTCAAAGAACACTCCCAAAAGTTATGTCACAATGGGATGGACTATTCTGTAAATATGACTTCAATCCTATAGGTTTCTGTTTAGTTAATTTGTTTACTAGATTCCGGCTTCCACTGGAAAGTTTTTCTACAAGTGGAATCTCATCCCTCCCCAACCCCAGTGTTGGTTAATTAAGAAAAAAAAGGGATGGGAAGATCATATGGGTAGTTTTACACTCAAAAAAGAGGGTAATAGATGGCTGTTTAAGCTAAAGGGTAGTATATTGGAATTACCTGCACTGGCCATATTACCGATTCATTTAGCCCTCTAGAAAACCATTATATCACGCTTTATCTGAATTTCTTCATCTGTAAAACAGGAGATCAGATTGATCTACCCTGTCTCTCATGCTTAGGGATAAAATATCCTTTTTTCTTGGTAGACAAAAACTGGTGTAAGCTTTCTAAAATGGAGCAAGTATTGGGACTATATAAATGCAAGTTATTAAAGTACATAAAGCTTAGGCTTTACCATTTACATCTTGAATAAATGTTTTTTTAAATTAAAAAAATTTTTTTTACATTTATTTATTTTTGAGAGACAAAGCCAAGTGGGCGAGGGGCAGAGAGTGAATGAGACAGAATCTGAAGTAGGCTCCAGGCTCTGAGCTGTCAGCACAGAGCCCTATGTGGGGCTCAAATTCACAAACCATGAGATCATGACCTGAGCCAAAGTTGGACACTTAACTGACTGAGCCACCCAGGCGCCCCCTGAATAAATGTTAAGTTTAGGTCAATTAAATGGAAAAAGAAATCACCCTCTAGGCATGTTTTCATATGGAATGAACTCTGGCTTCCTTCTGAAGGGACTCATGTTAGCTTTTAAAACAATTTATTGGTTTGGTGCAGAAAGCTTTTTACCTAAGGAAGCTGAGCAGTTGGAAAGAACATCTAAGCCTATAAGCAAAACTAGAACACTGTCCCTATTTCTTTAAATTTAGTTGTTAACACTAGTAATGAAGACCAGCTAAGGTCATTCTTCTGTCTCTTACCATATCAGCCAAGTCCACACCTCGCTATATTTAGATAAGTTATGCCTATCCCATTAAAGACAGGAGATTCAGATCTACGCATAGGATCACAGCAGTGGGGTTTTACCTCAGCTTAGGGGGGAAAGACGCTAACAAAAAACCTGTATAATGATGTATTCCTTGGCAACCAAGAGAACAACCAATGCTCAATTTTATTTCATTCTTAACAGACATATAATCTCTAGGATGCATACAGCAATCTCTACCACAAACTCTGGCATAGTCATGACTAAAGCAAAACTGTGAATATCTTTTGGGTAACTCTCTTGCCATGACTGCCTGTCATGTCTTATCCAGAGACAAGGAACTGCCCAGGTTAACAGGGTAAAACATTTCAACAGTCTGGTCTCCTGGGAATTGGAACAAACAGGTTTACAACTCAGGAATCACCATTATTTTAAAACATCAGGGTCTGGCTGGGTACAGCCCTGTAGCAGTGTCCAGCTGACAGCCAATAGGACCCAGCATTCAAAAAAGGAAGAACTGGGGCACCTGGGTGGCTCAGTCGGTTAAGCATCTGACTTCAGCTCAGGTCATGATCTCACGGTCCGGGAGTTCGAGCCCCGTGTCGGGCTCTGTGCTGACCGCTCAGAGCCTGGAGCCTGTTTCAGATTCTGTGTCTCCCTCTGTCTCTGCCCCTCCCCTGTTCATGCTCTGTCTCTCTCTGTCTCAAAAATAAATAAACGTTAAAAAAAAAAAAAAAAAAAAAAGGAAGAACCAAATGGAGACAAAGTGACTTATGTATTTATAAAAAAAAAAAAAAAAAAAAAGTTATGGAACATGGATTTTATAATAAAGGATGTGATGAAGTGAGTCAGAGACATGGTAGTGCAGGTAATGGGGAACCTGCTTGGATGAACATATTTCCTTAAGTGGCCTCTAAATCTGGAATCAAAAGAATGTATCTTAGGAAAATTTCTGAGGAAAATATCTTAAAGAAAAATAAAATTGCTCTCAAGAGAAAGCTAAGAAAACTCCAGGAACAATCAGATGTTTTGATACCTCCCCAACTGTCAGGGGGCGGGCGGGGGGGGGGGGGGATTACATACATTTAAAGAATGTAGTAAACATACTTCTGAAACATAAGTATAACAAACAAATCTGTTTATCTTTATTCAAAGGAAACTGCACACTGCAGTTATGAACATTTCCACTGTAGGTAAGATAAGCAGATGTTGGATGTTTTCCCAAAGTTTCTCTAGTGTCACTGAAGAGGTTTATGAAATCTGCTTTACATTTTTTCAGTTAACAGTTAATGCTAAAAAGGCAACATTCTGAATGTTTTTCTCTTCATATTTTATCATTTCTACAGTGACATAGTTAAACAATAGTTACCAAAAAGAAAACAAAACATATAGTTAGACATTATACTTGTATCTTCATTTTCCAATATTTACTTCTAAACTAAAAGTTACATAAATAGTTCAATATTTCAAATAGAGTGAATTTTTAAAATCCCCATTTTCTGCTTCCTCTGCCTCAAACCCCACTTAAAGAAAAATACCTATGTCTAAGTATTCTCAATTGACACTGAAAACTGAAGTAATCCTCTTAGGGGAAAAAGTCCTAAGACAGATAAATAAAGCTGTTTTTTTTTTTTAATTTTACTTTTTTTTTCTTTATAAGGTGTTTAATTTCTTTTTTCTTTTTTTTTTTAACGTTTATTTATTTTTGAGACAGGGAGAGACAGCATGAATGGGGGAGGGTCAGAGAGAGAGAGGGAGACACAGAATCCGAAACAGGATCCAGGCTCTGAGCTGTCAGCACAGAGCCTGACGCGGGGCTCGAACTCACGGACTGCGAGATCATGACCTGAGCCAAAGTTGGATGCTTAACCGACTGAGCCACCCAGGCGCCCCTAAGGTGTTTAATTTCTAAGAGAGCTAAACTGGTCTGAGTTTTCTCAAGTCTTTATATGCAAAACCCAGATTTTTTTTGCCCCAGCAAATAGGTATTGGATTAATGCCTAAATAAATAATGTGAGATGGCAAGAAAGCAAAAATGGCACCTAAAACTTGACTGGTCACACTTCTGAAAATTTATAACTATATGTGGTAGGCTGTAGAAATTGGTCTTAACAGCAAAGAATGGTTTAATAGCTTAGAGAATCCTTGACCTTCAGTGCACAACTGAGTTCAATAGCACATTCATTCCACTAAATGTCTAAGCCCCGGGCAATGTCTCCCAAACCTCCCAACAAGCCCTTTATAATTAATTTACAAGCCCTTTATAATTAATTTACTAAGTATCTGGATTAAATGAAATTAGAAATTCTAATTCCTCTCATAACTTTTTCTTCAAAGTAACAACTTTAAGTCATTTTTGCCTTCTAGGATATAGTTCAAAGCACCAGAAATACCCACTATTGCTTCTCTTTACACTCATCACATAGGTTGTGACTATTTGTTGAAGAACACACAATATTCAGACTTTACAGTAATATTCCTAGTTTTTCTTAAGCAAATTCCATTTCTGGAATATCTACTCCAAGATTATTATGAGAGTGAGAGAGATGGAGGGGGGGAGAGGGAGAGAGAATGAGAATTCAAGAGGCTGCACAATCCTTCTCAATAGTGAGAAAATGTTAGCTCAGGATCTTTCAGAGTTGGGAATCATGAGTGATTGTTTAAAAATGGATAAATGAATCTCACTGGTAAGGTCGAAAAGCTTAAAAAGAGTTCTGACTTGGGGCGCCTGGGTGGCTCAGTTGGTTAAGCGTCTGACTTCAGCTCAGGTCATGATCTCTCAATTCATGAGTTTGAGCCCTGCATCTGGGCTCTGTGCTGACAGCTCAGAGACTGGAGCCTGCTTTGGATTCTGTCTTTCCCTCTCTCTGTCCCTCTCCCACTCCCACTTGGTCTCTCTCTCTCAAAAATAAACACTAAAAAAATTTTTTTTAATTAAGAAAAAAAGAGTTTTGACTTAATTTCTAAGTCAAATGCCTGAGACAGTCTATTCCAGGTTCTTAATTTGGGGCATGAGAAGGGATTGGGAGGGAATGTCACTAGATTCCTTTGACAGTTTGATGAAAGCTATGGCCTCTCCTGCAGAAAAATAAATGTATTAATCATATACAAACCCACTTTTGCATGTGATTTCAAAGTATCCATGAATTTCTTAGTCTAAAACTCTGGATTAAAGGAACCTGGTAATTGCTTTACAGAAACTATGGGCAGCTGAGAATTAACAGCCTCCCCACTATTACCCCTCATCTTTTAGCAGCTAACAACTCCACTTTAACAAGAGGCAAACACTGATCAATGCTTGGATTTAACTTTGAAACCAAAGGAAACACACATCAATAGATAAAGTTTGGGACTTTCTAAGGGTCTTTTTTTATTAATACTTTGGACTCTTTCAATTCTAAAGCACACAACAGGCAAATCGAATGAAAAGACCCTCTACCTCTCCCCACTATGCTGCCCCCATTTCTCCCTATTTCTGAAAAATCCCTCTCCAACACATTTAAATTACAAAGATCCCCAAGCATTAGGTGAAACTTCACTCAGTGAACCCCTGAAGTACTAGATATAACAGAATTTCAGTACAATAAAAAATTCTCGACAAGATTTTGAAATTCATTAAAGTTGAATCAGACCAGCAAATGAGATGTTACATTTCTTAAACCTGATGGATACTCCAGAAATTTTAACAGCCACCCAGAGCATGCCATTCCATGTACCATGCTGCTACAGTACTTATTTTCGAGGAGTGTGAGAAATCTAGTATCACTAATACATTAAACATTGCTTTATTATGGTAAGTGATTCATCATGAAGGAAATGAGTAGGTTTCGAACTTTATTGATCTTATGATTTTATAATGCATGCTACACGGGAAAGGAGATTAAATGCAAAGTGTAACTGTTACTATAAAGGTTAATGTTTATCACAGTTAACAATCCTCCTCTATTGCCGTTATGTTCATAAATGCAGTGGCCTCATATTGTTTAGGTGATTTTTTATACCTAGAAATTGATTTATACAATACACCAAATATTTACACTTCAGTCTGTGGCTCAAACAATGATTTATCAGGTTGCTGACCATTTTTTCTAAAATAGGATCGCCTACTCCCAGCTTACTTTTCATCACTTTGTACTGCTTTTTCTTTACAGCTAATTTATTATTTTTTAATTTAATTCCAAGTTAGTTATCATATAGTGTAATAATGATTTCAGGAATACAATTTAGTGATTCATCACTTACATATAATGCCTAGTGCTCATCCCAACAAGTGTCCTCCTTAATGCCCACAGCCCATTTACTCCATCCCCCCCACCAAAAACCCTCCAGCAACCCTCAGTTTGTTCTTTGTATTTAAGAGTATCTAATGGTTTGTCTCCCTGTTTTTATTTTTGCTTCGCTTCCCTGTGTTCATCTGTTTTATTTCTTAAATTCCACACACGAGTGAATCATTTTGTCGTTCCTTGACTTCTTCTGCCTTGCATAACACACTCTAGTTTCATCTATGCTGTTGCAAATGGCAAGATTTCATTCTTTTTGATCGCTGAGAAATATTCCATTGCGTGCGCGCGCGCGCGCGCGCGCACACACACACACACACACACACACACACACACACACACCCCACATCTTTATCCACTCATCAGTGGATAGACATTCGGGTTCTTTCCATAATTTGGCTATTGTTGATAGTTATAGCTAATTATTAATAATAATTTATTTACATGAAGGAATGTAAGCTCTAAGAGCTGTGACTTGAGTCTTTTTGGATCACTGATGCATTCCCAGTGCCTAAAACATTATAGGTCATCAATAAATGAATGAAAAGATATTTACTAAGTACAGATTTGAAACAGAGGCAAACATGGCACAGCACAAAAGCATGGGATATGAAGTTACGACTTGGATTTCAGTCACTGTTATTGCACTTATTGTTTACAGAACCTTGAACAAGTCACATCTCTTTGAATCTCAATCTCTTTCCTTTAAAATGATGCTAAAATATTACTGCACAGGGTTACTGCAAGTATTACAGAAAGTAACAGAAGTAAAAATGTGTTGCAAATATTCGTGATTGTATCTAAGAAGTTATTCTTGGAAAACTGGCAGAAAATTCTGTAAAACGGATCAATCTCGAGAAAGCAAGTTATCTCAAGTCACCTTATCCTTGGTCTTGCAGAACTGTAGAGGGAGAATGAAGTAGTGAGAAAGCCCTGAGTTAGAAAAGATGGGCTTGAACTTCACTTACCAGCTGGCTGACCTTGAGAAAATCTCTTAACCTAAGGCTTAATTTTCTAATCTATAAAATGAGGGAAAAATACTGCCTCAGAAGTGTAATTGTTTGATTCAAATGTTCCATTAATTATGAAAGCACTTTTAGAATATAATGCAGAATATGTGTTTTTATTAAAATCAATTAACTGGCATTCCTTAAAGAAAATCCTAATCTTATTTGTTCCACCAGTCAAATAGAAGGTTGTATTATTCAAGAATGTGATCACATAGACTATAGGCAGAAGTATACCTACTCCCAATTCTTGCTGCGGGCTCTCCAACTTTGGTGAGAGGATGGAACACAACAGATGATAGAATAGGAAGATAGAGAGTGGGAAGAGAAAACAGAGATTCAGAAAGACGTGAATAAGTAGCAAAGCTCTGATCAACTACAGGTCTATTTAATTTCACATTCCACAGGCAGGGCCAACTTCAGGGATGTGTGATCTGTGCAGTTGCACAGGGTAGGAGCTCGCAGGGGCCCTGCACTCGGTTTAATGCTGTTGTCGCTGTCTTGAAATTCTCAGTTCTTTTTGAACAAGTGGTACCACATTTTCATTCTGCACTAGGCCCTGCAAATTATGTGGCTGGTCCTGCCCATAATCTTTCCACTAGAGGACAAGAACAATAGCTTAGTCTCAATGACTCTGTATACAGGAATCACTGCTAACTTAAAGGGCATTCACTAAAAAGGAGATCTTAAAACATGTTGGTGATCACACATTTATAATACTTGAAGTATTTTGAAGTGAGCAAAATACTTCTTAGAAGCCAATTTAATTAAAAAGCATTAGCCCCAATTAGAAATACAAATGCCATATGCCTTTCCTATTTTTGTGCTCCATCACATCCTAATAATGAGCCAAAATGTGATGAGTAAATCGAATACCTGAATCTAATCAAATTGACTTTCCATTCTGAAATCCAACAAAAGACCCTTTAATGTGGATTGTCTTTGGTTTTGATTTGATATCTGCTATCTCACAGTAAGCCAAGTAACATTACCACAGAAATCATCTCTGGAATGATATCCTTAACACAACCCAATTCAATGAAATCACACCCTTTAAATAATGGTTTGTTTATTTCTGCTCCTGCTGACTACAGACAGTTGGTGACTGTTTTTCCTTGACTGAAACGGAAAGGCTGAAGCTGATGAACTGAACATTTCCCAGGCTGCAATTCAGTTTTTGACGTCTGCAGGCCAAAAACATGCCTTTTCCTCTGAAATCCAGACTGAGCCTATACTAGTCCATTTTGACCTTTAGATTCCTTATCAGTCACCTTTGGTCTCTGACAGTGGTTGGACAGGCCAACCAACAGAGGTCCACTCTCCATGAACAAAGGCTGGTTATGTAAAAGAGGTGAGCTGTGGGCAGAGATACGATCTGAAGAGAAGGTGCTGAACTCATCCTCTGTGTTCCAGCAGCATGTCCAGGACTGCTGTCACTACAAAAAGTGAAACTTCACCCAAAAACATTTTCTCTGCTGGTGATTTAAACCCACACCTTCATTAAGGAAGCAGCTGGATTTCAGAGAGAGGCAGGCAACCACCAATACTGAAACCAGCATGCAACTGTGGTCTGTACTCTTAACATTCCTTTCTCTTTCCTTTTTTTTTTTTTCCCCTTTAAGTCTGCCAGAGGACCCCTTGGTTACTATATATATACACACATATAGATATGCCAGTGACATTTCAACGTTAAGATTCTTTTTTTTTTTTTTTTAAGTTTATTCATTTATTTTGAGAGAGAGAAGGCACAAATTGGGGAGGGGTGGAGGGGGAGAGAGGGAGAGGGGGAGAGGGAGAGAGGGAGAGAGGGAGAGAGGGAGAGGGAGAGAGGGAGAGGGAGAGGGAGAGGGAGACAGAGAGGGAGAGGGAGAGGGAGAGGGAGAGGGAGAGGGAGAGGGAGAAGGAGAGGGAGAGGGAGAGAGAGAGAATGAATCACAAGCAGGCTTCACACCATCAGCACTGAGTTCAACGTGGGACCGGCGCCCATGGACCCTGAGATCATGACCTGAGCTGAAGCCGGATGCTTCATTGACTGAAACACCCAGGCGCCCCATCAAGGTAAGATGCTTTAAAAGCTTTAGGAAATACACCTTTCTCCTTTCTCCATTACTCAATACTCATAGAGACTCTAAGATGAAAACTTTTATTCCAAGAATTTAGCAGTTTGTTCCCTAAAAACGTTAACCTCCTCAACTCTGAGAAATACATCCACTGCTTCCTATAGATAGAATCTGGAAATTCTAACTTCATCAGTTAGAACTGTTTACAAACTAATGTGTTTGATCATCTTTTTAAATTTCACTATCCTTAGAGTAAAATGGTACTACTGGAAATCTCAATGCTGTTTAACATTTCCTAAACAGAAAACAACGAAATGTTGCTCAAGGTCTGAATTAATTTGCTGCAGGATTCTAGGTAAGCTGGATTTCTCTGAAATCCAGCTGCTTCCTGTAAGTTTATCTTTGGGGTCTAAAATTCTCTAAGTCAAAAATGGTGATGATTTTAGAATAAAATGAAAAAGTGGGGAGCCAACTAAAATTCACAAATGCTACATATATACTCAACAACATCTCAGGATAATTAGTTTATTTTGACCTCTGACCAACAATAATGTATTGATAATACATTATTATTTCATCTTCCTATTAGTTCTACTCAAATAGTTCACAAATTAAAGCATTTTCCATTAGTGTTTAGGTAGGAAATAGCTTCCTGATAGAAAAAGGCAAATGAGGATCAGTTTTTCTAGGTCTCTAAGTAGTTCAGATGAATTAGTGAATAAAATTCTATTTATCTCAATTTCACTTATCATTTCAGGAGGGTTATGAAAATGAATTACCAAAACTGCTGGTGGCAGTGAGACTGGTATATTTCTGGTAAGCAAACTAGCAATCTATCAAAAGTCCTAGAAATAGGTATACACTTTGGTCTAGCGATCCCACAATTGAGCTTTAGGATAGTTCTTTTATGCAAAGATTGCATAAGACACGTGCAAAGATTTAGGCACAAGGATATTCATTCAGTGAGGCTTTCTTTATAACTGAAAAAAACCGCACATAATCAAAATGTGCAACAATAGGACAGAATTTGAATCAGTTCTATGGAAAACAAACAACTCTGAACAAGGATATGAGAGAAATGAGTTTGAGGACAATGGCAGGATGTTCGCAATATGCTAAGTGAAAAAATCAGATTACAAAGCAGTAGATAGAGGACAATCCCATTTTTAAAAGTATATACATATATAGAAAAAGCCTGGATGATGTTAATAGTAAGATCTTTAGGAAATAAGAATGAGTGTAATGCTTTTTGTGGGAGAAAAGGAGTGCTTTAGTATTTTCTGTTTTTTATATAATAAATGTACATTATCTGCAAATATTAAAAAAAAATAACTGGGGCACCTGGTGGGTATCTGACTTAGAAACTAAGGAGCTGAACATTGCTTATAGAACACTAAATAAGTTGAGCCATTAATAGGCAACCAGGCCATTAAACTGGTAACCAAGCCAATAAGAACAAGGGCAAATAGTTATCAGCACACTCCACCCATTATAGCTCACTCTACTGTAAATATTACAAGCGCTCTGTGCCATGGGAACCACCTTGCCTACCACATGATGCTGATGTAATAATATCCAGAGCTAAGCACCTGGAGGAAGCAGAGAAAGGTTTTGCTTTGAATTACTTGAATGCATTTTTCTTTTTCTTTTCTCTTCTCTCTCTCCTCCCTTTTTAAACCATAAAGCTTCCACTAGCAGATAGTGTAATGATTTCTATTCTTATGCTGCCTGTGGGGATTTCACATTATGCTCCCAGCCACCGGTACTGATTCATTAACAGCCTTGTAAAATTGGCAGCCTTCCTAAATAAGCTATGTAAAGTCTGCAAATGTTACTGAGCTGTGTACTCAGTGGGTACTCAATAAAACTTGATAAATTCTGCCCATGATAGATCCAAAATATGCTCATAGCAATATCCCAAAGAAAATCATCAGTCTATACAAAAGCTTTTCTGGATTCTTCTGCTAACCACAAATCATTAATAGCAGTCCTTCACTGAAAAGTAACTATTGTAATATGGTGATAACATCCACCACATTCATCTTCCTTTTCTCTCACCACTCAAGTATCCTTTACCTCTGTTTATACAAATCAAGACATTTAAGACAGCAAGAAATAAAGGTCAGAGCCCCAGCTCAAATCCTACTGTAATGCCTTTGCTAATTGGCTCATTTACAATACCTTTCTGTCCTCTGAATACTTAACATTTGTACCATTCATCTGACACTTAGCACCTGTTAAATTGTTTTCTTAGTTATCCTTTTATTGACCAGTTCCTATATCTTCAACAGACTGAGCATCCTGACTGCAGAAGAACCATGTCTTGTGTTTCTTTGTATCTCCCACCCTTTGCCCAGAATAGGTGCAATTATTACAATGATGCAAATGATAGGATTTTACCATCAGGCAGGCTCACCACTCTGTATTCTAATTCTTACTCTTATATTTCAGCTTATGTCAAAAGAGCAAAAATATTAGCTACCATTTACTGAGTGCTTACTATTAGTAGTACTTCACACATATCACATTTAATCCAAATAGGTATTACAAGCTCCATTTTATTAATGAGGAAAATAAGGCTTACAGTGGTTATATAACACATTCAAGGTCACACAGCTCATACATAGGTGATGAAACTCTGAATGGGACTCTTACTATTAGCAACAAGAACAAATGGCAAGTAAAATCCTGAACACGTGACCAAGAGACCTTTTGAGACTTTTTAAAAAGAATATTTAAGGAATGGGATACTTAAAGAATTGACTGTGAGGGGTGCCTGGGTGGTTCAGTTGGTTAAGTGTCCAACTGAGGCTCAGGTCATGATCTCGCAGTTCGTGGGCTTGAGCCCTGCATCAGGCTCTGTGCTGACAGCTGAAGCCTGCTTCAGATTCTGTGTCTCCCTCACTCTCTGCCCTTCCCCTGCTCACGCTCTTGTCTCTCTTTCTCAAAAATAAATAAACATTAAAAAAAAAATGAATGAAATTTTATTGGGGATGGATAAACATCACAGAGGTGGGATGTCAAAGAAGTTCAGTTTCACATACTGTTTGTCCTATTCCATTCATCTCCTAGGAACGGAAATATACACTGAGAATTTATATTCTCCACAGATGCTGCAACTTTTCAAACTAAAGCTCTCCACAATAGAAAATAAAAAATTAATAATAATAGAAATTAAAATATTTTTGGTGTTGTGGGAATTTGGTATATCAACCTTAGGAGAAACATTGTACAGGTGACCAGTATGAACAGTATGGGTCTGAACTGCCTAAGTCCACTTATGTGCAGATTTTTTCAGCAAATATACTGGAAGGTATTTCAGAAAGCTGCAGCAACTTGAAAAAATTCACAGATGAACCATGCAGCACAGAAAAAGTCAGAAGTTATTATAAGAATATAGTATATAATACATATGACATACAAAATATATATTAATTGGCTGTTTATTTTATTAGTAAGGTTTCTAGTCAACAGCAGACTATTAGTAGTTAAATTCCGGGGGAGTTAAGTTATACACAGATTTTTCTATGAACAAGAGGGTCAATGCCCCAAACTCCTGCTTCGTTCATTCAAAGGTCAACTGTAATTCTAAGTCTTCTACATTTAAAAACTAAACTGTTACAACTAAACAAAACAAACAAACCAAAAAAACCAAAAAACAACCCTAACACTCTAAAATACACTAACCCAGAGGTTTCTCTTTATTTGAAAGTAATTCGAGCCACTGGATTCTGTTGCTTTAACAGACATAACTAATGCCCAATCCCTCAGGTTACTAAAATAAGGATCACAATCCTCTAGAAACAGATTAATGCAGAAAACAAGAGTTGCTCACTCAATTTGCACAAACCTGCAAAAAATGAAGTGGGCCCATATTTGCCCTTTGGTGTGTAACACTAGCAATCTATTTATAAATAATTTGCTACATCCTTTCCAAATCACAGGAACACCCAGAAGTCCTTGATGTTCTTAGCACATTTCTTCAGGTTAAACCTAATTACATTACTGGCAGCAACATCCTGCACCATTCAACAAAGCAAAGTTAATTTTAACTCTATCTTAAAGTAGTTAGGATACCAATTTTTTTTTCTTTCACCTTAGAAATTCAGAAACATTATGGGATAGCATCTACACCACTACTCTTTAGCACCAAGGCAGTTTAACATAATGAAGAGGACTCACAGTTACTGGAAAGACCCAAGAAGAGATGTGAGCAACATGATACATAGAAGTTTGGACCCTTCTATTACTCTGAGGTCCAACAGCTCTTGGAAACAGAGAATGACAACATCCTTAATTATTTAGCTTTGGGCAGTGGTTTCTCAGTGTTAGTCAAAAGGAATTGCTCAATTTCAGGAGTGATTACACATAAGCACACAAACAAAAAGCAGTACTTTAGGGGAAAAAATCCACTCTAGATTTATCAAAAAGAAATTTTGACTTGAATGTATTACAACCTCACCATTCCTGTTCATCTTCATTGTGCAGATTTACTCTTTAGTTAACCTGCTTAAGTAAGCATGGTTCCAATAAAACCAAAGTTGAGAGCTCTCTTTGTTTTTTTTTCTCCTTGGTTCCTAGCCAATTACTGCTCTGACTTCAAACACACACAAGTGTGGATAAAGTCACATAAAATTATCACCACCAACGAAAACATAAATGTACCTTTATACTGTGACAGCAGATCATTAACCTTTCCTTCATATTTGAAGGCCAGAACACCTAGAAGATTCACTAGATGTAAATTTACTTGATCATCTTTTAAAGGCATTACACTTTTTAAAATTTTTTATTTTTTGTTTGTTTTTATATTAGAGAGTGAGTGGGGGACAGGGTACAGAGAGTGAGAGAAGGAGAATCCTAAGCAGGCTCCACGCTCAGCAAAGAGCCTGATATCGGGCTTGATCCCACAACCCTGGGATCATGAACTGAGCCAAAATCAAGAGCCAGACGCTCAACTGACTTGAGCTACACAGATGCCCCAAACAATCCGCTTTTTGAGGCTATCTTCTCTGCATAAGAATCTGATAACTACAAAAAACAGTCGGTAGTAATTTAAAATCAAAGAAAAAGAAATATCCTATGCTTCTTTTAACTGTATTAGTTTCTTTACCCACCAAAGAGAGAAAAAAAAGACCTTAAATTGCAAATAAATGCCTGGTTTCAATCCATTATCAATAATCTATCAATTATTCTAATTACGTTTGTCCATTTCTGTAAAATACATGATTTAGATTTAAAAAGTATCACAGAGGAGCACCTGGATGGCTCAGTCGGTTTAACATAATTGGCCAACTTTAAGTTGCCAACTTTAAGTGGCCAACTTTAGCTCAGGTTGTGATCTCATGGTTTGTGAGTTTGAGCCCCACATTGGGCTGTCTGCTCTCTGCACAAAGCCCACCTTGGATCCTCTGTCCCCCCATCTCTCTGCCCATCCCCACTCATGTTCTCTCTCAAAAATAAATAAAACATTACAAGAAAATAAAAAAATAAAAAACATCATGGATGAGGGGTGCCTGGATGGCTCAGTCTGTTAAGCGACTGACTCTTGATTTCGGCTTAGGTCATGATCTCAGGGTTTGTGAGTTCGAGCCCTGCATTGGGCTCTGCTTTGACAGTGTGGAGCCTGCGAAGGATTCATTCATTCTCTCTCTCTCTCTCTCTCTCAAAATAAATAAACTTAAAAAAATATCATGGATGATAACTATACTTATGCAATGAGAACAAAGAAATTTAAAAACTTGAAAGGCAAAAAAAAAAAAAAAATTCATAAAATTATAACACTGAGAGTAGGACTTCTTGGTTCCAGGCTTGTCAAACACAGGTAATTTTTGCTAAAGAACTGTTTCAGAGCTAGAAAAAGATGGAAGGCTACACCTAAATTATTCTACAAATCAGACATAAGATGGACAAAGACTGTATCAAAGATTCAACAAATACTCAAAAGCAAAAATCGTAAACAATAGTAAACCAAATCCAGCAATCTCTTAACAAATAACGCAAATAGCATGTAAGGATGATTTAACTTAGTAACTCAATATAAGTTGCTGCACTACTAGCAAATGGGGGGAAATATTATCATTCCAATAGATGTTCAAAAATCACTTAAAAAAATTCAATAACTACACCTAAAAATCTTTGGTTGGATATACAGTTGACCCTTGAACAATGCGGGGGTCAGGAGAACTGAGCCCCCATGCATTTGAAAATCTGCAAATAACTTCGGCTCTCTGAAAACTTAATGTCTACTGTTGACTAGAAGCCTTACCAGTAGCAAAAATAATTGATAATACATATTTTGTATACATATTCTATAGTGTGTTCTTACAATAAAGTAATCTAGACAAAAGAATGTATTAAGAAAATCCTAAGAAAATATATTTATAGTACTGATTATAAAAAAATCCATGTATTAGTGGACCTACAAAGATAAAATCCATAATGTTCAATCCTCAACTTGAGAAATGGCCTATGCCAGAACCTACAGCACACAATAAATCTGCTAACAAAACATAAGAAACATTCCTTTCACAGTGGAAAACAAGATAAAACCATTAGCACTATTATTTAACATTCCACTAAAGCCCTAGCCAAAGCAATGTTTCAAATAAAACTCATTTACAGATGATATAATGATGCATGGAGAAAAGTAAAGAAAATCAACTTAAAAATCTATTGGATATTTGGACCAAGCAAGAGTTCAGCAAGGTGGTCTGATATAAAAGCAAATATAGAAATTTTTACTACACAGTTACAGTGACTAATTAGAAAATGTCATGGGAGAGAGCTCAAGAAATACATTAAAACAAGAGCAACAAAAACTTTAAGAAACACCCATGAATATACCTAATAAGAAATGTGTAACTACTATATGAGGAAAAGTTTAAAATTTAAATGAAAAGCATTTAAAATATAGTAAACACACACACCACATTATTCACTGGAAAGGCTCATTTCATAAAGCTGTTAATTCTCTCCAAAACCAGTTCAGCGCAATTTCAGTCAAAATCCAAATAGGACTTTTGTTTGTTTATTTATTTGGGGGAGAGAGAAAGAGTCCCTGGGTGTATGCAAATGAGCAGGGGAGAGGGAGAGAGAGACTCCCAAGTAGGCTCCAATAGGGGAGAGCCCCATGCAAGGCTTCATCTCAGTAACTGTGAGATCATGACCTGAGCTGAAATCATCAAGATACTTAACCAACTGAGCCACCCAGGAGCCCCCTTAACAGGATTTTTTTTAAGTGGAAATTGACAAGGTGTTTCTAAGACATTTGGAAATAAAATAAGAATACCTGATACATTAAAACATAATAACGAGGCAAGCCTTGCCATACAAGATATCAAAATACCCACTAAATTCCTATAGTAAGTACACACAATGTGGTATTGGTGTATGAATAGAAAAACTATCAATAGGACTTAATTGTACAGAATCAACTCCAAATATCTATTAGAATTTAATATACAATAACTGTAGTGTTTCAAATCAGCAAAGTGAGAATGGACTAAATAAATGATACTGGGATAAATGACTATCCATTTGAAAAAAAGGTAAAGTCAACACCCCTATCTCACATTATAAATTCCAGATATTTTAAAGAGTGAAATACTTAAAAAGTATGGACTTATTAGAAAACACATAAAAGAATACTTTTATAATCCTGAAAGTGGGTGGGAAGGGTTTTTTAAACAAGATACAAAACTCTGAAATCCTAAGAGAAAATATCAGATTTTATTAAATAAATACTAAAAACTTTTAGAAGCACTTGGCTGGCTCTTTTAGAGCATGCAGCTCTTTTTTTAATTGTATTTTTGAGAGAGAGGGAGAGAGTGAGAGGGAGAGAGAGAACAAACGAACAAGCAGGGGAGGGGCAGAGAGAGAAAGAGATGGAATCTGAAGCAGGCTCTAGGTTATGAGCTGCCAACTCAGAGCCCTGTGCCTTGCTCGAAATCACAACCCATGAGATCTTGACCTGAGCAGAAGTCAGATGCTTAACTGACTAAGCCACCCAGGTTCCCCTGAGCATGCAACTCTTGATCTCAGGGTCACAAGTTCAAGCCCCCTCTTGGGTGTGGAGATTACTTAAAAACAAAATCTTAAGAAAAAAAATTAAAAACTTTCATTTTTTAAGTTTTTAATGTTTTTATTTTATTTTTGAGAGAGAGACAGAGTGCAAACAGGGGAGGGGCAGAGAGAGAGGGAGACACAGAATCCGAAGCAGGCTCCAGGCTCTGAGCTGTCGGATCAGAGCCTGACATGGGGTTAGAACTCACAGACCGTGAAATCATGACCTGAGCCAAAGTTGGACGCTTAACAGACTGAGCCACCCAGGCGCCCCTAAAAACTTTTATAACAAGATGAAAAATTAAAAGACACATAATAAACTGGTAGAAAGGGTTTTGGGTTTTTTTTTTTTTTTGTTTTTTTTTTTTGGCTACATATTAAGATCATGTAGAGTACATCAAAAAGAAACAAATAACAACAGAAAAATAGTCATAAGTACAAACATGCAAATTACAGAAGAAAAGTGAAAAAGACCAATAAAAAAATATAAAAGGATACTTAAACCTCTATAGTAATAAAGGAATTGAGAATAGAGAAATATTTAAGAGCAGGCCCTGGAGTCTGAATGCCTATGTTTGCACCCTGGCTATATTTATACAAGTAACTCAACATCTCTGTGCCTCTCATCTGTAACTGAGGAGAATATCTAACTCATAAGAAAAAAGAAAGATAATGTGAATAGTATTCAAAATAATGCCTAGTACATAGTAAGAGTTCAATAACGTGCCATTTAATGTTATTATTAGTATTACCAGGATTGGTGAAGGTCTATTCCTACAGCTGGTAAGAGCAAATTAGCAAAGCCTTTTTTGAAGGCAATTTGGCAGTATGTATCAAATTTTTAACATATACATACCATTAGACCCAGAAATTCCACTGCTACAAATTTATCTAAAGAAATGTTTCCATATGTATACAAAGATAGCAGTCCAGTACAGCAGTGTAGGAGCTCTGTGTTTTGAGACAGGAAATGCTGGTTCTAGTTTCAGTTCTGCCAATAACAAATCATGTAACTGCTATGCAAAAATCACTGCACCATTTCAATTTTTTTTTAGTTTATTACTTCATAAAATGTGGATGAGGACTTGCTCAATCTGCCTCAGAGGAATACTTTAAGGATGTTGTTGCCAAGTGCAGCCCCTGGACCAGCATCATCTAGGAACTTGTTAGAGATACAAAACACCTTTCAGTTTCACAAAAAGTTATATTTTGGATAATTATCCGGATATGCTCTCCTGTTGTTAAACTTGAGCTTTAGAAAGCATCCATGTATAGCTTCGAAATCAAACTCATATATGAAATCAAATACTAAATACAAGTATTTTAGGTCAAGGATAAAAAGCTCAAGGTAACCCATTTCACAATCAAGCAATGTTTCAAGCACTTAAGTTCCAAGATTTCTGATCAGAGGTTTTCATAATGGGAATACTGTTTTAATGGTAGCCTCTGTCAGCATTTTGTCTAATAATTCTTGATCTTTTTCTGATCTTTTTTGGTAGGCACAAAAATAGCCACCTATTTGATACGTTGTTTGGCATATACCAATAATGCTAGAAGACCCCTTGCTTAGTGGCCACCTCTCAGGGATTGAATGTTGGCTCCCGAAACATAACATAGGCTCCCATATTTTTCAGAAATTGATTTCTCCTTTATTAAAAAAGTATGCATAGACTCTTAAAGGGCATGTAACTTGTCATGATTATTTGAGAAGTCTGATTTAAGACTCCTGAAATCTGATCCTATGATGCTCTGGGTCGCTCACATGTTTTTTTCTAGTAGGATTTAAGCTTATGGCAGGGACTATTCTTAGTTTCTGGAGTGAATTTAATCACTTCTTAATGTTCTTCATTGATACTTCAAAATTAACCCCCTATTTGGTGAGTTTTATGCAATGACAAAGGGAGACCATAATGTAATAATGATGATATAATTTCCAGTAAAATACAGTAATACCCTAGTTATTCTCTAATTTCATCTATATATAACAGTTGAAACTCAAGAAATTAGTATGAACCTGTGAAATCACCAAAAAGGTATCTAAACACCATACTCTAAAGGTCATGAACTTTCTCCATTGGAGAGCCCCAAGGATCTCAGTCTGTTATGCTGGCCTTTTTCCTCTGACACAATTCTCATAGCATTTGTTACTTGGTTTCTAAACCCACAGCAAATCCCAGGCAGCAAATAAGAACAGAATAAAAATTCATGAGTGGATTCTCAGCAGTGACAAGAGAATTATCTGGCTAAGAGTACACGTGTGTCAAGGTATCCCCTTCCCCAAACATACACTTCAAATTTTTTTTTGAGTCAGTCTCCACTTATGATCCTAAATCTTAATCTTTTAGTTACTCCCACTAGTCGCTATTTATATATCTGGCACCACCAGGGAAATGCTCACACCAATTGAGCTCTACATTATCAAGCCTTAGAAATAATACTTCCCTTTAGGAAACAGATTAACTTTTTATAAGATCACATTAGAGAATCTAATTTTAAAAATATATTTATCTACACAACATTTTCATATGATCTTAAGGAGTTCACTTTTTTTAAGTCTATTTATTTATTTTGAGAGAGACAGACATAGCACAAGTGGGGAGGAGAGAGAGAGGGAGGGAGGGAGGGAGGGAGGGAGGGAGAGAGGGAGGGAGGGAGGGAGGGAGAGGGGGAGGGGGGAGGGGGGAGGGGGGAGAGAGGGGGGAGAGGGGGGAGAGAGAGGGGGGAGAGGGGTGGAGAGAGGGGAGAGAGGGGGGAGAGGGGGGAGAGAGGTGGAGAGAGGTGAGAGAGGGGGGAGAGGGGGGAGAGGGGGGAGAGGGGGGGAGAGGGGGGAGAGGGGGGGGAGAGAGGGGGGAGAGGGAGGGGAGAGAGAGAGAGAGAGAGAGAGAGAGAGAGAGAGAGAATATCCCAAGCAGGCTTTGTGCCACCAGCACAGAGCCCTATGAAGGACTCAAACTCACCAAACCATGAGATAATGACCTGAGCAGAAACCAAGATCCAGACACTCAACCAACTGAGCCACCCAGGTGGCCCTAGGAGTTCAGTGACCTTCTAAAGCCAATCCATAAAACTCTAGGTGACCATGGATCCCAAATTAAGACCTTCTACATTACATGCCAAAAATGTGTGTTTCAACAGAATTTTTGGTATTATTTTTATCAGAATGACCTCTAAAGATTCTTAAATAATGATGAACTGGGGAACACTATAAATGCAAAATAAAAATGATGGCTGGTGTAATACTAATGAATATACTTTAGATGAAGTGAATTTGGATATTACATCTCTTATAAGAAAAAAGGGTAGCAAAAGACAAAAATTAAAGAGATATTCTGCAAATTCTTTAAAAGACTGTCTACGTTAGCAGCAAATCTTAGTGTAGCAAATACATTTTTTTACTGCTAAGTTGAAGATGTCAGCAGTTAAAGACAATTCGTAAGATTAAGTCTCAAAAGTGACCTTGCAACTCCTCAGAATATAATTTTTATAGTGGTTGAAAGCACCAGTCTAGGAAACAGCTCTGGATTCTAAGGACAGTTTTATCATTTACTAGCTACATGGCCTTGAGCAATTAACATCTCTGAGTCTCAGTTTCATTGTCTGTAAATAGAACAAATTGGTTCTTAGAGTTGCTGTTATGATTATATGAGACAATACACGTTAAACTCTTAGCACGGTGACAAGAGGTCAACAAATGGCAGGCATTAGTTATTAATTTCAATTCACTCATTTTTAATGTAGGTATTTATGGTTTGCAAAGTGTTACTGGCACATATGATCTCTTTTGATCCAACCTGGGGGTAGGAGCCTCATTTTACAGTGGAAGAAACTGAAGTCAAATGATTTACTCAAAGGCAATAATAAGTAGGAAAAGAAATTTGGGCTTAATTTGATTATACTAGGAACTAAAATGCAAAAGCTGAGAAGCTCTGCCTTTTAATGTTTTTTAAAAGTGTAGTTCAATATACATAAAATTTGCCATTTCAACCATGTTCAGTGGCATTAAATACATTCACATTGTTGCATAATCATCATCATTCATCCCTAGAACTTTTTCTTCCCTTTTTTTTTTTAACGTTTATTTATTTATTTATTTTTGAGACAGAGAGAGACAGAGCATGAACGGGGGAGGGTCAGAGAGAGAGGGAGACACAGAATCTGAAACAGGCTCCAGGCTCTGAGTGGTCAGCACAGAGCCCCACACGGGGCTCGAACTCCTGGACCACAAGATCATGACCTGAGCCGAAGTCGGCCGCTTAACCGACTGAGCCACCCAGGCGCCCCAAACTTTTTCTTCTTTTAAAAAAATTTTTTTTAATGTTTATTTATTTGTGAGACAGAGAGAGGCAGAGCATGAGTGGGGGAGGGTCGGAGAGAGAGGGAGACACAGAATCTAAGCAGGCTTCAGGCTCTGAGCAGTCAGCACAGAGCCCGACGCGGGGCTCGAACTCACGGAGCGTGAGATCATGACCTGAGCTGAAGTCGGTCGCTCAACTGACTGAGCCACCCTAGTGCCCCTTTTTCTTCTTTTTAAATGAAATTCTATCAAACACAAACTCTCCATTCCCCCTCCCCCAAACTCCTGGGGATTTCTTTAGGTGCCTCAAGTGGAATCACGTGGGATTTGTCCTTTGTCATTGGCTTATTTCATTTAGAATAATGTATTCAAAATTCATTCTTGTTGCAGCATTTGTCAGAATTTCCTTCTTTTTTAAGGTTGAATAATACTCAGTTGTACTGCATACCACATTTTGTTTTATCCATTTATCTACTGACGGACATGTGGGTTGCTCCCCATGTTGTTTTGTTTTTTCAAAATATTGTTAACACTATTGATATAAGTTATCCAGTTTCTGATTATTCCCTCCTTTCCTTCTCTTTTACTCCATTTCTTTTTTTTTAAGGAAAAAAATGCAAGTAAGTGGCTGATTTAATTCTGTAGAGTTGATATACACACCACTAAAACCACTTTATTTTGTGGCTATTTTTTGTAGGAGCTCCACCATGAATCAACACAAAGAAAAAACCTGAAACTCAAATGAGCTTAATTTGATTTGGTAGGAGAGCAAACCATCAATTAAAATAATAACTTATGTGTAACATTATAAATCACTTCACATGCTATTTTAGGACTTTTAATAAGAGATAGTGGAAAGTTTCTGTTGTTGGACATTAAAAAAAGTTTTTCAGGGTTGACCTGGGAGGGAGAAAGAAACATTCCCTAAGTATCCAAAAGTCTGGAAAAACCTCAGTAGCTGACTCTCCTGAAGCCACTCCGGAGTGAGTGCTAACACACTACGAAGACCAAACTGCTGATACATAAAGTAACCCTCGCCTTAACTGTGAGGCGAGATTAACCACAAGCTTCGGCACACAGTTCTCAGAAATAGCTCAACCACAATGGAAGGGAAGGACGACAACTCTAGAGACTTCAAAAAAACAGCGACGATTTAAGATGCATTGAATCTTGTACTTTCGTGGATGAAGGTGTGCATGCAGGCTTGGATTTTGATTACGTACTGGTACAAGGGGAGATTAAAGGAAAAACAGCCAAATTACCGAAATTCAATTTTCTTAAATAATTCCACACTACATACAGCCAGCGGGAGCGAAGAATGGACAACCTTCTTTTGTGTGAACGGCTTTCGAAAAGAAACCTATAGTCACACGCAAATTTATTTGAAACAGCAACCCCAAAACAACAAACACGGGAGCTTGATCTCCAGCAGGACCCGCGAGGGAGTCCAAGCGTTTCCGGGCGACGGTTCAGAAGCTACAGACCGCCCTTCACCCAGAGCCTCCCGGCTCGGCTGTCACTCGGTCACCATAGACAGCTTCCAAGGGAGGACTGCACTTTCAGATTCCCTCAAAGTTTATCAGAAATTCTCGCAAAGGGTTCTTTAATCCGCCCAACCCCCAGGGACACCTTCTGCCTCCAAGAACTGCTCCACAGCTTCACCCCACTATATCCCCGGACACTTCGAGACCTCCAAGCACGCAGGGCGCGATTTCGCCCTCGCTTGCTTGCTCCCCAGGATGCTGGGGAAAGCGGCTCCGGAAAAGCAAACTTTCCGAGCTTTCGCGGAGGGCGGGAGGGCGCGCCGCGAACTCACAGCTGGTTGATGGCGTTCTGAGAGATGACCGCGTTGGCGGAGAAGTAAGGGATCATGTCGGGGCTACCGAGGTTGCAGGTGCAGGCGGGAGACGCCTTCCTCTCGCGGGCCAACGTGCTCAGGGTCATGAGGCCAGCTCAAGGCGCACAGCTCCGCATCCTGGCCCCTCCCGGCTCGGGCACGAGGCGATCGCGTAGGGCTCCGCGGGGCCAGAGGCGCGGGCAGCTCGGGATCCCCGCGTCCAAACTGGGCCCGCCGGGTCGCACGGAGGCAGTCGCCGCAGCCCTAGGGCTCGGCTGTGGAGTCTCGGCGGCCGGGCGCCACCAACATCCCACCCCAACCCGCGTCCGGGGCGGGGCGCTGCGGCGGGGCGGGCCGAGCCGAGCGGGCGGGGAGAGTCCTAGGAGGAGAGAGGGTCGGCCCTTTCGGGCGCTCCGCCCCTGAGCTCGTGGCACCCACCGGATCACGCTGCGTGCCTCTCGGCGGGCGAGCGAGCGAGGCTCGGCACGAAGACATCGCGGCTCGTGTGAAGGAGTGAAGCGAGCCTGGGGTGAGCAAGAAAGGCTCGCGTTTCTTGGGAATGTTTCCACAGAAAGGTCCTGCTTATCTTGAACGGCTCTATACATTGAACCTCAAGTCCCATTTTTCAAATGATCTTAAAACTTTAATAAAAGGTCGTACATTAACAAATGTAACGAATACTTACCAGCGGTTTTCTAGGTGTTAAGGGCTAGGGAAATTCGGTAATAAACTAATTTTTTTTTTTTTAAAGCAAAACATCTGAAGTTATAATGGGGAAAAAACCTATTTACGTTGTCGATAACATCTGCTAACCCTTGTAAATAAATTTATAAAAGGCTTTCCTAACCATCCTCCAAACCAAGGACTCATAGCCGTTAGCTGCACATATGAATCACCTGTGGGGATTTTAAACACTCCAATACCTGGCTACACCACAGACCAATCAAATCAGAGTCTCCTGAAGTTGGGATCCTAAACATCAATATTTTTTCAAAGCTCCCCGGGTGATTCCAATACGCAGCTGTGGTAGATAGCTATTGTGCCAGATGATCTAGGAGAGGGAGACAGGCTAGAGAATATAACCTTACTTTACAGATGTGGAAATAAATATAAAGGGTCTAGCCAGATAACCTCATTTGTAAGTGACATCACTTAGATAGGAACCCTAGTTTTATGACTTCTGATCTAGGTTGGGCTTTTCCCACCAACCCTATATACCCTGATGCCTTCATGAGTTTAATCCTTTATCAATGTTGCTAACAACTCACTGAAAATCTCTTTTCTCTCCTGCATGCTATATAGTGGTTTACAAAAGGGGCTGACCTGGTGTGGGCACTCAGTAAAAGTTAGCTCCCTCACCTCTTGCCCTTCCAGTTTCATCAGAACAAATATTTTCAGGTATGAGCATTTTATGCTTTTTGAATACTTGACTAAACTATATACCAATAGAACTGTCAGGAGTTCTAGAGCTGGAAATTAATAATTTTAAAAAATGATTTCACTATCCTATTACCAGACAAAAGAGACTAAAATGAGGAAGAAGTCACTTTAAGACTCAACATATGCTAGAATCAAGAAGAAATATGTCTTAATTTTTATTTTTTAATGTTTATTTTAGAGAGAGAGACAGAGCAAGCAGGGAGGGCAGAGAGAGGGAGACACAGAATCAGAAGCAGGCTCCAGGCTCTGAGCTGTCAGGACAGAGCCCAACCTGGAGCTCGAATCCACGAACCAAGAGATCATGACCTGAGCTGATGTTGGTCGCTTAACCTGAGCCACTCAGGCGCCCCTTAATTTTTTTTTAATGTTTACTTATTTTTGAGAGAGAGAGAGAGAGAGAGAGAGAGAGAGAGAGAGAGAACACGAGTGGGGGAGGGGCAGAGAGAGATGGAAACACAGAATCCAAAGCAGGTCTAGGCTCTAAGCTGTCAGCACAGAGACCAACGTGGGGCTGGAACTCAAGAACTGTGAGGCACCCCAAAATGTGTCTTTGTTTTATATATACAATTTTTCAGATCTCTTTTTCTATTGGGAGGTTTGGCAATTTTCTAAATACTAGTAATTAAATAATCAATCTAAATTATACATTCTATTTCTAAAACCAGAAACTCTTTTGTTAGTTTATCCTTCCATAAAACTTAAAAGTTGGTGGGGTGCCTGAGTAGCTCAGATGGTTAAGTGTCCAACTCTTGATTCTGGCTCAGGTCATGATCTCATGGTTGGTGGGATCAAGTTCCTAGTCAGGCTCTGAGCTGACAGCGCAAAGCCTGCTTGGGATTCTCTGTCTCTCTCTCTTTCTCTGCTGGTCCCCAGCTTGTGCCAATGTGGGCGCGCATGCTTGCACTCTTTCTCAAAATAAATAAATAAAGATTTTTTTTAAAAACCTTAAAGTTGTTGCCCAGGGATTTGAAATATTGCAAACTCATACTGGAAATAGGATCTAAGTTTCCTATGGATCTGATAATAGGAAAGAACCAGTTGGCAAGTGAAGAGTTAATGAAAGGTCTGGAGTCCAGTGCATCATCGTCTTCATCCATCTCTGGTAAGGAAAATGTTTGAAAGATTTATTCAGGCTGTGTCAGCAGGCACCCAAATGGCAGTGTAAGAAAAAAAAATCTGCTGATACACCCCAAAATAAATTGCTTTAAATATCTGGCAAAGTTGCCAGTTTGAAACTTCTTCCAGGCTGTAATTTATTATAGCCTCCTGGCAGTGATCAAAAAAAAAAAAAAAAACACAAAAAAAAAAACGCAGCAGGCTCTTTAGAAGAGCACTGTTAAGGTGAGTCCAGTTCCTTTCATGACAGCAGAGATGGGATTTTATGGAAGTCAATACTAACTGATGCTGCTTACGGAAGACGATGGAATGTCATCTGTATCTGTCTGAAAAAGAAGTCAGCAGGAAATGTATCTTACTCAATTCACACTTAATATCTCTGGCATTTAAAAAACGCTAAAGATAAGGATTTCATAAATATGTATATCTGTCTTTTATAGATAGGTTCCTATAGTGACACTCCAGAAGTGCATAGTCCTTTGTTTCCCCTCAAAAGACCTCTGCCAGTGCCTTTTCAGTGAAGTCTATTTTAACACCCCCATCTAGGCCTTTTCAAAAGCTTTCAAAGTTAAATTCTTGCTTTGAACTGTAATATAGGAAATTGGGAAAGTGCTACAACGTGCCTCATAGGTTTTTAAGAAAAAAATGGAATCATCTTTGCAAAGTGAGGTACCTTTAAGGGAATAGATCTTTCTGCTACTGTTTTAAAAGTTTAACAAATTCCTTTTCTTTTCACAATCTGCAGAGTGTCAAAATGTCAATCAATTTAGTTTCAGCTCAATTTAATCCTTTACTCTACACTGTCAGAAAACAAGGCTCTAGGGAGCAAGCTCTCTGTACCCAAGCTTCTAGGAATTCAAAAATGATTCTAAATTAGACTGAGCGACGTGAAATAAATGAAGCTAGTTTTCTACTCCACATGAAGTCCAAAGGGGCTTTTAAAAATGTGCACAAAGGCCCCGAAGAAAAATTGTTGCATTTCTTCACACTCTTGTTTGAGTTAGAAGATTTAAAATAAATTTTGTCATGTCATTTGCTGACCATTTCAAGGCTCAGAAATATGAATATTCTATAATGTTAATCTGGCTCTTGATAGCATCAGCTATGACCAGATTAAATTTTTATAGAATTATATGGTAAAAGCATTAACAAAATTTTAAAGTAATAGATGTCTCTTGTATCCATCGGTACTTCCATTACTATGCCTTCATGTGTCTCTCCATAAGATACAAACACTGTAAAACTGTAAAACCAGAGACTTACTTGTTGATCAATCGGTATTCCAGGACAGATATGAAAGTGCACTTAAGTGTGAGTGAAGGATGTAGGCATGTTTTTGCTGCTGTAACAAAATTTCATCATGGGTGGATCACTTGAAGGGAAGGTAGCTAATGAACTAAAAAGTGACAGTGTAACGTGCCAAAAGCAGTAGGCCAGAAACCAGAGAGGACCTAAGTTCTAGTTCTAACATGGCCACTTAATAAACTAAGATTTTGGCTAAGTCACTTATTTTCATCTATAAAATGGGATAATAAAACCCTAAGGAAAGGTCCCCAAATCTGTTTTTGTGAGAGTTAGAAACCGTAGGAAAGGAATATCATTCAGCTTAGAAGTCCTGAAAAATACATTTAATCCACTTAAGATAAACAGTCATCTAGATGAAAGCAGTAGAGCCCAGCAGTTAAAAATCTCAATCTTGGTTTTATATATAAAATGGAATATTACTTAATCATAAAAAAGAATGAAATCTTGCCATGTGCAACAACATAGATAGAGCTAGAGGGAATAAGATTGAGAAACAAGTCAGAGAGAGACAAATATCATGGTTTCACTCATGTGAATTTAATTTATGTGGAATTTAAGAAACAAAACAAATGAACAAAGAAAAAAGAGACAAAAAACTAGACTCTTAAATACAGAGAACTGGTGGTTGCCAGAAGGCAGGTGGGTGGGGGAGGATGGGTGAAATAAAGGGGATTAACAATACACTTATCTTGATGAACCTTGAGAAATTTAAAGAATTGTTGAATCATTATATTGTACACCTGAAACTAATATAAAACTATGTTAATTATACTTGGAAAAAAATCCTAGCCTTGGAATTAGTTGGATGGGTTTGAATCCTAGTGTCACCATTAGCTGTGTATTTTGGATAGTTATTTAATCTATGGCTCAGTATTAGTCCCTAATTTATGAAGTTACTGCAAGGATTAATTAAGTTAATACATGTAAAGTGTAAAAGAGTGGCACAAAAATCTACTCTTTGGACTTAAGGGCTCTATAAACTTAAGAGAGCTAAGAGAAAGGTTGAGGAGGAGATTGCCCTTCAGGAATAAAATCAGAGAGCTGGAATCTCCAAAGAACAATCTTAGATCAGAGTGCATGGCTGTAATAAATCTTTTTATTTTATTTTTTTAAAGATTTTATTTATTTTTTTTAATGGGTTTTTTTTTTTTAACGTTTATTTATTTTTGAGACAGAGAGAGACAGAGCATGAACGGGGAGGGTCAGAGAGAGAGGGAGACACAGAATCTGAATCAGGCTCCAGGCTCTGAGCTGTCAGCACAGAGCCCGACGCGGGGCTCGAACTCATGGACCGCGAGATCATGACCTGAGCCGAAGTCGGACGCTCAACTGACTGAGCCACCCAGGCACCCCTAAAGATTTTATTTTTAAAGTAATCTCTACACCCAATGTGGGGATTGAACTCACAACCCCAAGATCAAAGGCACATGTTATACCAACTGAGCCAGGCAGGCACCCCTAAATCTTTTTTATTTTTAAGTTTCTTTGCTTCTCTAACTCCTCCATTTATCTGATCTTTTGGTTGTTTCTCTGAGGTAAAAATTCTTAATAGGGAAAAGACCTATGTGCCTTTCTTCAGGTCATTAAGAAAGCTGTGTGGTGTGTGTGTGTGTGTGTGTGTGTGTGTGTGTGTGTGTGTGTTGGGAGTGGGCAGGGGGACTCTGAAGTCTGTCTGGCAGCCTTGAGGTAAAGTTGACTGTACATTTTAATTTATGCACTGACGAAATTAAGATGTTGACTAGAAATAATCTTCTATGAAATATAGTCTGAAAAATAGCTAAAGCGGGGTGGGCAGCATTAAAATGTCAGTGAGTCTGATGTCAGAGTTATAGATTCTAGTGACTTTATCCAATGGGCTAACAGAAAGCTAGCCGTATTTGTTTGTATTTGGGATGAGAAGTTGAAGAATGAATGAAAATTAACATACATACAGATTTCGCCAATGTACCACACTATTTCTTCCAGGAGTCTTCACTATTATTGTTTGCTAGGTAGCTAATTACATTAACTTAATATTGCATTCTGTAGTAATGTGAGATCTGCAGTGTTCACTACAGTTTTGTATTTATAACCTTTGAAATAATAGTATTACCTTATTAACTTTATTTAAAAAATACCTAGTCATAAGAAATATGATTGTACCTGTCAGAAGACCTATTTGTATTTTTATGTTTTCTCTAAGGGTGTATCTACAGAAATAAATAGTAAATTAATCCCCTGAGTGTCAAAAGGGAGAAAACCAACACTTTAAAGAGTTACAAAACAAAAAGCCTGTTACCTGGAGTAGCACAACATTCTGTCTCCTGTTAATCTGTAAAACGCTAGGATAAAACTCTCAAGATAATACACACAAGTTCCAAACTTGTTGCCCAGACAGCACCAAGAGGTATCTCACTACACTTAGTCAAAGGCACTCTTCATACAATACAATAAACTAAACTCTGTAAACAAAGGCTCTTAAAAGCAATCATTTTGCAATCACCATGTGGCTAATAGTTTTATTTAAAAGAGTATCTGACAATAGTTTTAAACACTGGATAGAGCAATGTCACTGAACCCTTCTAGTCCTTTCCATGGAACTTTCCACCATAAGAGCAATGGGAATACTGAAAAGATCTGCATATCAACTCCATGAGAGGCAATCTCTAAGGCATTCACCCCCATGGTCTTAACCACCATATGCTCCAGTAGGAAAAGATGCTGAAATGCTGCTTTCTTCAGGTTACAAAAGCCCCACGTGCTATTGTTTAGTAAAAATAATAGGCATTTATAGATCACTTTTCACATCCAACACGCCTTATAAAACATTTAACCATTTCATCCCCATTCTATCTGTTCAGTTTGTTTTTTAAAAACTAGTTAAAAAAAGTAAAATACATGCTGAATTATTAAAACTTTTTTTCAGTATTCGGAAAGGTAAAATAAAAGTCACTCTTTCATTCCCATCGTCCTACTCCCAGGGATTGCTGTTAATATTTCCAGAAATGTTCTTGCATATGCAAATGTTAATATATTGAAGCTGCCCTTTTAGAAACACACATGCACACAAACATAGAATTATATATATTATACATATTATTCTGCTTCTTGCTCCCCCCCCAAACTTATCACCACATCTTAGACGTTTTTCTATGTGTATATAGATTTGCCTCATTCTTTTAAAGGAGTTCATAGTGTTTTATTTTATAATTATGTATAATTTATTTAAACAGTCCACTACTGATGGACATTTAGGTTGTTTACAATTTTTACTATTACATACAATATCACCATGAACATGTCTTTATGCATACATGTGAATATATTTCTTGGATTTACATCTAGAGGTGGAATTGGCAGTTAAAATATTTTAAACATCTTAGGAATTGGTAGATATGATCAAATTGCCCTCCTAAAAGGTTTAGTTTTTTATTTTCCCATAGAACCTTAGCGCCTTCTCTCCTGTGAGCTATTATTATTTTTTTCAATATATGAAGTTTATTGTCAAATTGGTTTCCATACAACACCCAGTGCTCATCCCAAAAGGTGCCCTCCTCAATACCCATCACCCACCCTCCCCTCCCTCCCACCCCCCATCAACCCTCAGTTTGTTCTCAGTTTTTAACAGTCTCTTATGCTTTGGCTCTCTCCTGTGAGCTATTAAATTAACTCAGGGTCCAAGATCCTCTTCTACGTCCTATCTTTTATATACTACATTAAGAAAAACCATATATATATACATATATGTATATATATGTATATATGCATACATATATGTATATATATGACACATGCTTAAAGAGAGAAACTAGAAAAATAGAGTAAATTATAAAGAAAAATATGTTAATTTTTGGGGCGCCTGGGTGGCGCAGTCGGTTAAGCGTCCGACTTCAGCCAGGTCACGATCTCGCGGTCTGTGAGTTCGAGCCCCGCATCAGGCTCTGGGCTGATGGCTCAGAGCCTGGAGCCTGTTTCCGATTCTGTGTCTCCCTCTCTCACTGCCCCTCCCCCGTTCATGCTCTGTCTCTCTCTGTCCCAAAAATAAATAAAAAACGTTGAAAAAAAAAATTAAAAAAAAAAAAGAAAAATATGTTAATTTTTAAAATTTACATAAATGTAAATAATTTAAAAAATGTTAAAGAAAAATATAAGGAAAAACTATGTTAAGGATCATTGATTTCAAAGAATTACTTAGACTATAATAAATATAGGTAATACTTAAACTATTTTGAAGATAATACAATTTTAAATTCAGAAGATATTTAAGGATCTTGTTGATGCTAATGTTGTAGAACATACTGTAGGCAAATGAGCCAAATGTGGCCTTCAGTGTCCTGGAATGGGGTGAAACAAGAGATAGAAAAATAGAAAGTGAATCAGGGAATAACAAAAAATGGAGGCTAGACGAGTTGAGGAGGTCTTGAAAATAAAAACATTAATTGACATTTGTTGAGCTAACGTTCACTGTGTACCAGATCCTCTATTAAGAGTTTACATGCAGTATCTCACTTAATTCTCTCAAACAACTCTATGATTCTATTCTTATCTTTATGAGGCTCAGAGAGACTGAATAATTTGCTTACTGTTAGATAGCAGTATTTTGATCCCAGCCAGTTATTCTGGTTCCAAAACCTGTTTCCTTAAACCAGTATTCTACACTGTCTCCATGATGATGGAGGTTCACTACAGAACAGGTTAAGTCTGAAAAGTTCTACTGCCAACGGGAAGGACTCCTGGAGACCTTACTTACCTGACTGCACTTGGTATTTTCTCCTCTATTTGATCCTAGCTATGTCTAGCAGGTCCTGACAATAATAGGGACCTAACCTAATATTAAATATAGTACATTTTTTGGCTGTTGTATACCATCCTCTTGCTACCAAATTCCTCAGAACTCTGAATTCAAACTAATATTCATCACAAGATTCTCTAAGGCATTCATACCTACATTTTGTTTCCCTCGTTTCTTTACATGGTATCCTACGTGAAGGAGGCATTTAATGTATTTGTGGATAATAATGGCATCATCATCTTATTTGATGTTTGAAATAAACCTACTAGCTAGGCAGGTATTATCATTCGTTGTGACAGTTAAAGAAAAACATGAACCAGACTAATATCTAGGTGATAAGAAGCTTAGACTCTAGGTGCAAATGTGTCTAATTCATCCTGTATGTTGTTGATAGACTGACTGAATTCAGTTGGACTAATCCTGAATAGCTGTATGTCAGGCACTTTCTAAGATACTATCAAAATGACTTAAGAGTTAAGTACTTTTATAATAGTTCCTTACTCAGAATCCCCAAATAGTTCCTTATTCCCTTTCAGAACAAGTCCAAACTCTTCCTTCGGGCCTCCAGATCCTCCTTAATTTAAATCCTACCATAATTCAGTCATTATGGCATGTTACCCACAATTCCATTCCTTCTCAGACACAATCAGTGTAACTATTTTTTACCCATTTTCCCAAAATAAATCTTTGCTATTATTAGGTGGTTTCTATCCTGTCCTCCTGTATCTGAGTCTCATTCTCTTCTCTGTTCAAGTTGTCCCTCTCTGAGACCACTTTCATCTAGTCTTTCAAATTATCCATATAAAACCTATCTCTCAAGGTCTAGTTTCAATTCTCAGCTTTTTCAATAATTAGAAACTCTACAGGGTTTTCACATTTATCCTCACTTGATTCTCATTACAATCCTGTGTATAGCTAAGCAGAGCTAGCTGGGATTATCAGCTTCATTTTACAGATGAGGAAACTGAAGCTCAGAAATTAGGCGACCCGCCCAAGTTTACATAGCACGTGTCAGAGCTTGGATTTGAACTTAGCTCTTCTAGGGGCACCTGGGTGGCTCAGTCAGTTAAGTGTCCAACTCGATTTCGGCTCAGGTCATGATCTCATGGTTCGAGAGATCAAGCCCCACGTTGGACACTCTGCTGACAGCACACAGCCTGTTTGGGATTCTTTCTCCCTCTCTCTGCCCTTCCCCTGCCCCTTGCTTGCATGTGCATGCTCTCTCTCTCCAAACAAACAAACAAACAAACATTTTAAAAAATGAACTTAGGTCTTCTGGTTAAGTCCAATGATCAATTCCTGGTTCATAGTATGCTATGACACTTTTCTAGTTTCTTTGGAATTTATAATCTATATCATTATTCAAGGTTTTTACTCTCTCTTTTATGCCATATAGCTTATCTTTTGTGAGAGCAAATCAGACACAGTAACTCTCTCTGGTGGTCTTCATAGAGCCTAGCACAGTGCTAGGTTGGTTGGTTGATCCAACCTTATACCACACCCTGCTGTAGTTTTCTTAGGGCTCTAGATAAACATTTCCTGAAGGAATCAATACATTAGTGATCTCCCTCACAGCTGGTATAGGTATAAGCTGGCATAAGACTCCTTTTCACTGCCTCATTTTTCTCCTGCTGTCTTTCTTTTCTGATAGATGCTTCCTTCATCAGAGAATCCAGTAGAGGGCCTGGAACACAACCCAGTTAGGTAAGGGCTTTATTTTTATTTTCAGGCTTGTCCTAGACTTTCAGGAGCCAAAAGTTCAAATCGCAGCAGGATTGATTCAGCCCTTTCACAAGCAATTTAGTACTATGCAGTTTGTTTAGACTGGTCAAGTTTCTAGGCCCTGGCTGAGCAGCATCATTATCTCTTCAAGCTTTCATGTATCAGCTTCCCTGGCCATATTTCACTTTCCATGTCTTTCTTTTCTAAAATCAGGTGAACATGCAAAATCACATACTGATACAATTATACGCTTTTCAAAAACCATGTCAAATATCTTCAAGGAATTTAAATACAATACAGGAAGTTTTTTTTTTTTTTTTTCTCTTTGGGTTAGTCAAAACCAAGAAGTATGCAAAAGTTATACTCCTTAATCCTTAGTAGAAAGGGGGGTACATTGTATCATTCTTTAGCTAGTACATCAACTGAGAAAAGATATGGGGTTGTCAGATTCTATTCAATCCACCTCAGCTGTAAGGCCAACTGGACAATGGATCTTAAGTGAAGTGAAAAATACTTTGCCAGGGGAAAACAAAACTAAGTAGCAAATCTTTTAATTTTTAATTGTGAAATATTTCAAACATACAGCAAAGAACGGAGAGGATAACAAGCAGCCAGATACTCAATAGACAGTACTATCACATTCTAACATTTTACTCTTCAGAATTTAAGAAATAAAACATCACAACTGAAGCCCCCTGTAAACTTCTCAATGAGCCCTTTCCCCTTTCTCTGTTTATATAGCTCCTCTTCCTGAATTTGGTGTTCATCTTTCCATTCATGTTTTTATATTATGCATATGGCATATTTTTAAATGTAAAATTAATTCAGAAAAGTGTAGCTTGTAAAGTCTTGAACTTTTAAAAAATTTCTTATATATTGCTACATAAAACACATATAAAAGAATAAATAAAACATTTTTCCTGTTTAAAACTTCTAGTCCAGGGTGGATAGGTGAATAGAAACATGATAAAGCCAATAGAGCAAAGTGCTAATTGTGAAGCCAGGAGGGGTGTATATTTCAGTGTTTACCGTTCTTTCAATTTGTCTGCACATTTACTTTCTTAAATAATAAAATGTTGGAAAAATGAAACAAAAATCTCTAGTTCATATTTTGTGTAAAAATTTCAGTGAAGAAGAGCCTGGATGGCTCAGTTGGTTGAGCATCCAGTCCAATTCTTGATTTTGGCCCAGATCATGATCCTAGGGTCACGGGATTGAGCCCTGCGTCAGGCTCCAAGCTGAGCGTGGAGCCTGCTTAAGACTTTCTCTCTCTCTCTCTCTCTCACCCACCCTCTCCCCCAGCCCCCACTCATGTGCTCTTTCTCACATAAAAAAAAAAGTCTCAGTGAAGAATAATATCAACTGGTTTCAGATACTTAAGAATCTAGTATAGTTATAGGAAACAGTAATTAGGCTTGCTAGTCTAATTACTGTTTAAGCTCTTGCTTTATGGTATCTAACAAAAAAAAAAAAAAAGACCAGTCCCTCTAAGATTTATCTTCACATAGCCACTTCTCGTGAAGCAGTTATTTCAGTTTTGGCTTTTCCATCCTTTACTAGGGAGTTCATGAAATGATCTGAAATGATTTTATAATCCCTTTCTCACCATGATTTAAGCCCAGAGCTGGAAAACTACTTATGATTGATAAGCATCCCTAATAAAATGAGTTTATTAATAATTAGAAGAGAAATACTTTTAAAAGTTTTTAAAAGATTTTTGTAGTCCCCCTTTATAAACCTTCTAAATGAACTCTTATTTTAGGAAAATGCTCTGTTACAAACTGACCACAGGAAGAACTATAACAAATGATTCACTAATGATAAAAATACCACTGTGATAGAACATGCAGTGCTTTGCCTGTTTGACGTATTTTCATATTTGTATATTACTTATGCCCCATAATAAGCATGCTAATTTTTTTTTAAGGAAGAAGAAATTAAGTCTCAAGGAATGAATCTAAGGTCATGCAACCAATACAAACACATCTCCTAACTCCAATACCAGTGCTTTTTTCACAGAACTGCAAACAATGGAATATAAGCCTTTTGGTTTGGGTGTCATTCTAAAATGCCAGAAATTGCATTATTTATTATTTGTTTGTGGGGTACTTCACTTTAAGTGGGCTAATTTTAATAGTAATTGCTCCTTGAGGATAATGTTTTCATAATTTTATAGGTAAAGTAATAGATTCAGAGAAAACTAAGCTTGAATGTGGACTGTTTCAATTGTAGAATACTACCTTTCAAAAGGAAGGTCTTTAAGGAAAAGGATTGTGTTGAGTTAAAAATAGCAATTCAGTTTTGGGAAATGAGAGATATTACTGCCTTAACCCAAACTCTAACAAAACACTTTTTTAATGTTTTATTTATTTTTGAGAGAGAGAGAGTGCAAGCAGGGGAGGAGCAGAGGCGGGGATGGGGGGGACAGAGGATCCAAAGCAGGCTCCATGCTGACCGCAGAGAGCCTGATGTAGGCTCGAACTCACAAACCAGGAGATCATGACCTGAGCCGAAGTTGAACCCTTAACCGACTGAGCCACCCAGGCGTTCCTCTAACAACAACAACAAAAATTTTTAAATTACTTCTTGCAATTAATCATTTAGGTTAAAATTAAATTTAAAAATATGTCCAAGCTGATTTTTTAAATTGAGCAAATAGGAAGATATAATAAGTGGCTGTTAAAAATAAAGTCCTTAGTGTAATTTATTGATTGCTGAAAACCACTTATAATTATAGTCCCTTTAGTGTCATAGAAAATAAATTTGGGGCTTTGAGTGAGAGTGTGGTGACAGATTTAGCTAACACTGAATGAATTACAATTAAGGAAAGCTTTTTTTTTTCTTATATTATTACCATGAGTAATTTATTCTAGTTATTACTGGAACAGAGGTGGATGATTAAACAGTCAGTTAAATTATAACAAAAACATAGCTCCCAAACTCTTCATTTGAAACTCTTCATAGTTGAATGGAATCCAAAGTGGCACCTAAATACACATTTAAAACTTAATTCCTCTAAGAAAAAATCCCATCACTAAAAAAAGAACAAAAGCACACAAATACCCACCTTTGTGGGCAGTTAAATTTCATCTTTGTCTAATGCAATCCCTGCTTACAGGCATTTTAGTTCTACATAGCCACCCCATCTCCAAAGGGCCATACTGATGATATTGGACTATTTTGGGTGATACTGCTTGAATGACGGATGTGTTCAACCAAACATTAAGTTCACATTTTTCAAAGAGTTCAAATTTTGTTCTGCATCCCAAAAAACATAAGAGGTAGCCATTGTTTGCTCCGAGGACCTTTTCTTAAAAAATCTCACAAGTGGGGTGCCTGGGTGGCTCAGTCCACCCTTGATCTTGGCTTAGGTCATGATCTCACAGGTTTGTGAGATCAAGCCCTGCGTTGAGCCCTGAGTCAAGTTCTGCACTGACAGTGTGGAGCCTGCTTAGGATTCTCTCTCCATCTCTCTCTCTCTGTCCCTCCCCTGCTGTCTCTCTTTCAAAATAGATAAGCATTAAAAAAATAATTTTAAAAATGTCACAAGAAAGAGGCTTGAGTCAGTCAAACTAAAGCATTCTCTACAGAAGAACTGCTGCTTACACTTTTACATGGGCATACTAGTAAGTAGTGAAATGGTAAGTGCTAATACTTTAGAGAAAAACTCTATAATAATAAAAACAGAACACTGGGAGACAGAATATTAAATTTCTTATACTGAATCTTCACAACAGGGCTTTCAAAGTCCTTTCAAATAGTAATTCATGTTTGAACATATACTATAATTACTGCTCATATTTTACAGATGGATAAACAGAGGCATACCAAAATATGAAAACCAACTCTGCCAGGCACCGTTAATGCTAAGCATTCAAAAAAAAAAAAAAAATGAGGATATATAATTATATACCAAACAGTTCACAGTAAAAAAGCAGGGGAGACAGATGAGATACATGAAAAATTGGCCCTCAGCTCACCAAACTACTCAATGTTCTCCCTGAATGCTGTTCTCGTTACTGGTCTGCATTTGCAGATGTTGTCCACCCAAATTGAAAAGCCTATTCCTCCCCTCCACTCATCACCACCCAATGCTGTCTGGTTAATACTTTACTTAAGACCCCTTCTATAAAGGTTATAATGGGTCTTAGTAATAGTAAATAACATTTATTGAACATTTACTATGTTCAATTAAGCATTATGCCAAACTATGTAAATGGATTCTGTCACATTTCATCATCACAGCAATCTGTGAGAATTGCTAACCAGCTTTTTTTTTTCTTAAAAACATTTTTTTTTTCTTAATGTTTATTTATTTTTGAGAGAAAGAGAGAGAGTGCAAGCAGGGGAGGGGCAGAGAGAGGGGGAGACACAGAATCCGAAGCAGGCTCAAGGCTCTGAGCTGTCAGCACAGAGCCTGAAGCAGGGCTCAAACCCACGAACTTCAAGATCATGACCTGAGCTGAAGTTGGAAGCTTAACTGACTGAGCTGCCCAGGCACCCCCAAACAGCTTCTACTTTTAAAGGACTTGCTGGACTGACAGTCTCCATTCTCTCTATAAAGCACACTGTCATAGTAGCAGAGATGCTCCTGCTTAGCAGGCTACTCCTCTCTAGTGATGCCCATTCACTTCTACTTTTACCAGTTAAGTTGCATGCTTATCAAGAATCTGCATGTTTGTTTTAAAAACTGTTGTATCCATTGCATTTCTTATCATAATTGTATAATTTAATTAAGTATTATGTAAACTAACTACATACATGTACAGAAATAAAAAGTTGTTATTTCTAAGAATATGAACTCGAATGTTTTTGACAAGCCTAATCAATAAAGGAGACTTACTTTAACAACTGCTGTTTAATTAGGTGTGGCTAAGGGGGCTGTAAGAGACTGAAAGAAAGTGCTAAACTTCTAGTAGAATTCTGTACTTAACTCTTGCCACAATTATCTATAAGTTCTCTAAAGAAACCAAAACAGGAGACTAAAAAACAATGCTTGCGTTATGGGTTGGATTATACAAGAAAAACTACAAATCACACAATCAGAAAACCAGGACAATCCACATCTCATCTAATTCTAAAATCCAGGTTCTTAACCAACACTCAAAAAGTGCTCAGTAAAAGTTCACAAGATAAATGAATGAAAAGAGAAAACTCTCCATGGGAGGTGATATGAGATATAGACTTTAACGGATGAATGGAATGTTACTAGACATTAAAAGGATGGGAAAAGGCATTCCAGAAGAGAGTAGGAAAGGCATTAATTAGTTAGAGTGAAGATATACTGAGTTTGAATTGGAGTTTGGTACTGTATGATTTGAGCAAGTAACTAATCTCTTTGGGTTTCCTCTTTCTCACCTGAAGAACAGACAATAATAATTCCCTGGGACTGACAGCAGTACTGAATGAGATAATAAATACAAAGCATTAATTTGGTGCTTGAAGGCATATACTAGTTAGCTTTGAGGCATGTTTAGGGAAGAGCACCTAATTCTTTAAGGCCTGAATAAAGGTTGTAAGGTTGAATGGCAATAGGTAAAGCTGGAAAGTTGAACGGGGGTCGGTTTTTAAAGTTTTTTAAATATCATAAACAAAGTCTAGACCATTCTATAGGCAATGGGGAATAATGGGAGACTGTAAGTTGGAAAGTGACATGAATAAATCTGAATCATGCCTTAGGGTGGGTGAAGGATGTATCAGCATGAGGATCAGTTAGATGCAAAGAGATGATGTTAGAAGGCAATAATTCAAGAAAAGGCCTAGACTATAGTGAAGGCAGGGGTTGTAAACAGAAAAGGAAAAGTCTGATATAAAAACACATACATGTACTTTATGTAACCCCTTCTGCCTTTAATGATTCTATAAATACAGAGTTAAAGTCCTTTATAAAGCTAATAACATAGGGTGCCTGGGTGGCTCAGTAAGTTAAGCATCCTGATTTTAGCTCAGATCATGATCTCAGGGTTGTGAGATTGAGCTCTGGGTTGGGCTCTGTAGCAGGCATGGAGCCTGCTTAAGATTCTCTCTCTTTCTCCCCCTTCATGCACTTTCTCTAAAAACAAATTTTTTTTTTAAAAAAGGATTTTTTTATTAACATAAATCCTGCCAGTAAAATAAACTCTATATTGTTATGTTAAGATAATAAACCTTATAGCATCACCACAGAATAAAAGGATTGGTCTGTCCAAATCCACCTTAAACCTGTGCTTACTATTCTTACTTGGATATTTGTTCAAGAAGTTATTTTTGCGGTGATTGGGGAAATGGGTAAAATAGGTAAAGGGGATTAAGAGTACACTCACCATGATGAACACTGAATAATGTATAGAATTGTTGACTTACTGTATTGTACACCTGTAACTAATACAACACTGTACATTAATGATACTGGAATTAAAAAAAAGAATTATTTTCACTAATTTAAAATGATTCTGTCTGTACTAATTCCTTATTTCAGTCTATAACCTTTTCATATTTGTGCTTTCATCAGTAAGCAGTTAGGAGGTAGAAGTGACAGACACAGGGATTTATTGAATATGGGGGGTAGGGAAGAGTCAGGGATAAATATGAAGTTTCTTAGACTAATAAGCGGATGGTGGGGTCCTTAATAAGAAGAGAAAGAAACTTTGTATGAGAAACAGATTTCGTAAATACAATAAGGACAATCAGAAGATATACGAGAGATTGTAGGCAGTTAGAAATAAGGGTTTAAAGCACCAAAAAGAGATCTGAGGTGAATACAGAGATGTGAAAGTTCTTGGCACATGGGCATGAATAATAGGGTGGATAAGGTCACCAAAGGACAACATACAGAGCAGAGAATGGGATACCATCAGCACTCTTGAAACTGTATGCAAAATTAAGTTGTATGCACACATTTTTCTTTTGAAAAGATTTAGCTTTTTTTTTTTTTTTAAAGCTTATTTATTTTGAGAGACAAAGCGAAGAAGAAAGTGTGAGCAGGGAGGGGCAGAGAGAGAGAGAGAGAGAGAGAGAGAGAGAGAGTGAGAGAGAGAAAGAATCCCAAGCAGGCTCCACACTGTCAGCATGGACTCCAATGTGGGGCTTGAACTCACAAACCATGAGATCATGACCTGAGCCGAAACCAAGAGTCGGTCACTCAACCAACTGAGCCACCCAGGTGCCTCAGGTCTAGTGTTTTAACTAGCTTTTCAAATGATTCCATGTTTTCCAAAAGGTTGAAAATGTCACTCTATACTATAAAATAAAAGAGAGGTAAGGATGATTTCTGGGGAAAAATTAACTTTTAAGAGATGAGCAGGGGCAGACTTGCTGGTGAAACCAATTGGGAAGCTATGTGCAGAGGATATAAGGGGAACCAGCAATGAATGATGATAAAAAGCCAAAGGAGGTGAGAACCTGCAGAGAAGAAAGGTCAATAGTGCCATTTAAAATGGGAATCAAAAAGTATTCACTAGTGTTTTTTGGGTTTTTTTTTTTTTTTTTTTTTTTTGAGAGTGAGCAAGTGTACATGTGAGCAGGGGAGGGGGAGATGGAGAGGGAGAGAGAGAATCTTAAGCAGGCTCACGATTGTGAGTTCACGACCTGAGACGAAATCAAGAGTCTGATGCTTAACCAACTTGAGCCACCCAGGTGCCCCTTCACTGGTGATCTTAACAAGAGCAGCAGTCTGAGTCGGTAGAGGGGATAAAAGCTAGATTTCATGAATTGAAGAGTGAATGGGAGTAGACAAAGGAGGTAATAAATACAGATGGTCCTTTCAAGAAATCAAAATTGTAGTTTGAGGTGAAAGCAAAGTTATGGAATGGTACTTTATTTTTTTTAATTTTAACTTGTTTTATTTTTTAAAAATTTACATCCAAATTAGTTAGCATATAGTGAAACAATGATTTCAGGAGTAGATTCCTTAGTGCCCCTTACCCATTTAGTCCATCCCCCCTCCCACACTCCCTCCAGTAACCCTCTGTTTGTTCTCCATATTTATGAGTCTCTTATGCTTTGTATCCCTCCCCGTTTTTATATTATTTTTGTTTTCCTTTCCTTATGTTCATCTGTTTTGTCTCTTAAAGTCCTCATATGAGTGAAGTCATATAATTTTTCTTTGATTGACTAATTTCACTTAGCATAATACCCTCCAGTTCCATCCATGTAGTTGCAAATGGCAAGATTTCATTCTTTTTGAGTGCCAAGTAATACTCCATTATATATACACAAAATGGAAAATGGCTGACAAGCCAACATGATGTGGATCTTGGAGGTTCAAGTGTGTGAATACATTTTGAAAAGTACACACACACACACACACACCCCACATCTTCTTTATCCATTCATCCATTGACGGACATTTGGGGGGCATGTGTCCCTTCGAAACAGCACACCTGTATCCCTTGGATAAATGCCTAGTAGTGCAATTGCTGGGTCGTAGGGTAGTTCTATTTTTAGTTTTTTGAGGAACCTCCATACTGTTTTCCAGAGTGGCTGCACCAGCTTGCATTCCCATGGAATGGTATTTTAAAATTATATTTTGCTTTCTTTTAGTCCGATAGAGACCTGACCACATTGATGTCCGATAAAGACCTGACCACATTGATAAAATGAGGGAAACAAGCCAGTAAAGATAAAATATATACTTAATCCAATGACAAAGTAGAACATTATCAGAATAATTGATCTTGATATGCAAACATTTTTAACTTAAAGGATATAATATTTATAGAGTCTAAACTCCAAGAAACCATTAGAATGTTTTTAAGGCTATTAGAATATTTTGCAGATTCAAACTTTTCAAAATGTATTCACACACTTGAACCTCCAAGATCCACATCATGTTGGCTTGTCAGCCATTTTCCAGAAATTTCTAGAGTGACAGAAAAATGTAATCATGTGTGTTTTAAGGATAATTTAAGTTTTCATTCTTGACATATGCTTCACATATAAAGATATCTGTATAGGCTCATTTTCTGCCCCTCCCCCCTTTTGCCTAAGAGCAGATACACAATCAGTGGTAATTGTATTAAAATAATGGCTAACCGTCTTCCTGGGCAATCTCAACTAATCTCTTAGTTTCCATTATTATTGCAATGCTGCTAAGTAATCCTGACCTTCTCAATTCCAGGCCAGTTCCTAAACTCCATAGGACAATCCTACCTGCATACTACATGGCATTTAGAGTGCAATACACCCCCAAATAAACTATAGTATATATAAAAAAACAAAACAGTATGTGTGGGGCAGACAGAATTCAGTTAATGCGCTCTGCATGATAGAACCTGGTACTCTATAAAAATTGAGCTCTTGCATAGATACCTTATCTCAGTTAAGGAACTTGGAGTTTCATAACTTCTAGCCAACAGGTTATTTAAAACAACAACAACGACTGTTTCCTTTTCTCAGTCACAGATAAAATCTCCAACTTAAAAATAGTAACACACATGAACTTCCTATTGGGATAATATTTTTACATGTAAGTATTTGCAATCTTCCCAAATATGCCATTCTTATCTTCTATATGGCCTCTATTTTCCTGTTCCAGAGGATATAAATGTTTCATGTGGCTAAAGATGCAGCAGCAATGTATGTATAAGTATAATGTGTGTGTGTGTAATGTATATATGTTATAAAGCATCTTTTAAACAGAAAGCCCAAAGTTTGGATTTCTTAAAACTAAGTCATTTGCTATTCTATAAGATTCATATACCAACCTATCTAAGACAATCATCACTTAACTCAGTTGAATATTAAAAGTGATTTCATGGGACGCCTGGGTGGCTCAGTCAGTTGAGTGTCCGACTGCAGCTCAGGTCATGATCTCACAGTCCATGGGTTCGACCCCGTGTCGGGCTCTGTGCTGACGGCTCAGAACCTGAAGCCTGCTTCAGGCTCCCTCTTCTCTCCCTCTCTCTCTGCCCCTCCCCCACTCACGCTCTATCTCTGCCTCTCAAAAATGAATAAACATTAAAAACAATTTTTAAAAAAGTGATTTCATGGATTATATGTTCCAGTTGTTATGAGGAGGGACAGTTAAGCAAAACAAAACAGAACAAAACAACTTCGGCCTCCCAGGTATATTTTAACTTATTTGAAAACAACTTTAACCTTAAAATCAACTGCTTTCTCCCTGCTTTGAGGAACTAGGCTGTAGTGATTTTGAAGGTTTCCGAAATATGTATTGTGAAGATTTATTTATTATGGACAAAAAATTATGATCCTAGTTTTAGAAGAACTTAGTTTATAATGATAAAAAGGAAAAATAGTAAAAATAATAATAGTCACTACTTCTTGAGGTCCTATTACTGTGATAGGCACTTTTATATTTTATGAAAATCCTTAAGAAAAACTGTAAAATATTCTTATTTTTATTACAGAATTGAGGAAATGGGCTCAAAGAAGCTAAATATCTTTTCCCAAAGCATGAAAATAGATGAAAAGCATGGGTCTTTATTTATTCTGTCTACAGAAAGTAACTGATACCTTCTATGTGCCAGAATTCAAGGATACAATCAGAACCTTGCTGTCCTCACTTAGTTTTAAGTGGCAAGAACAGACAATAAATAATGTGTAACAACAGTGTTGGAAGTGTTGTATAAGGAAAGCAGGGCATGTAAAGCAGGAAAGGTTAGAGCATGAAGTAAGAATTTTTCTACTGAAGAGTACGGATTTTTGTAAGCAAAGATGGCTCATAACCAATCATGTGTTTTAAACAGTTTCTAAATTTCCCGACCTTTTGTTTGGTGTTTCAGCAGAATAGCTGTTTTAGGGCGGGGCTAGGTAATCAATAACAGGTCCTTTCTTCTCTCTCCAAATGACTGCTTGGCTTGGGGAAATTCCCAGTGAATAATTAACACCACGATAGTCTGCCAGTTATGTTTATTAATATATTCTTTCTGCCCCAGGACAGTGGAATAGTAGTGAGTCAGAGAAGCAAGTAGATGAGTCTTTGCTTAATATTCATTGAATGAATAAAACAAGATGATCAGTACCTTTAAACAGGAATTTCCAAATAGCATCCAATGGCTTTAACTTTAGGTTATCATCCAGACTGAATCAGATCTGAACTACTGACCTGGAGATGGGAAGCTCCCGTTTCTAATTCAATACTAGATTTGTACTAAATAAGAATTATATTGGTATCTAAAAAGTCTGTCAACTTCTCTTGTTATTTTTTCTCAGTAAATAATCTTAATACTACATAATATAAAAAGGTGTCAGCCAAAACAAAATTTGATAAATTAGGCCTGTGAGTTTGTGAAATTAATATGGGAAACAATTTATTTATTTATTTTTAAAGTTTATGTATTTATTTTTAAGAGAGAGGGAGTGGGGTGGGGGAGAGAGGGAGAGAGACAGAATCCCAAGCAGGCTCCGCACTGTCAGCTTAGAGCCCCCAAGTGGGGCTGGAACTCCCAAACCCTGAGATCATGACCTGAGCTAAAATCAAGAGTCAGATGCTTAACCAACTAAGTCACCCAGGCACCCCAAAATGGAAAAGAATTTAGATAAGTACTAGTGAAAGTACCACCAGTTTACATTTTGCTATAACATAGGATGCTTAACATTAAGGCTTTCCTATAGGCTATTTTGCTTTTTCAACAAACCTATAGGATAGATGGGTGGATGTTATCCTCTTTTTACAGATGAGGAAACTGAGGCTTAGCACAGAAATGGCGAGACAGAATTAAAATTAGGTCTTCTTAGTCTTACTTCACACTCTTTCCCTCTATTACACTGCTGGATATCCACACTACCCTTGATGACCCCGTTGTATATATAAAAAGAAAATCAAATCAGCTGTAGACTTAGAATCTTAGCTAATGAGACAGTAAGGTTAAAACAAACTTTTATAGAAATACTACAGTTAAGATTGAAAAAATAATAATGTCCAATTCCCTGCTATTAAATAGGTGTGATAGAAATTGTAGGCCCATAATTTATCTACATTTCTGCTTTAATTTAATTTGAAGAACACATGCTGCTCTGGAATAAATTTTTACTTTTACCTGGAAAATTTTTTGTTTTTCAGAAATCTTAATCTCTAAGATGAAAATATGGGAAACATTTTAAACTACCTTTTCAGAAGACTAATGTTCTATACATAAAACTAATATTCATATTAGTCCTAGTAAGTGCTCTTTATTTTTATTTATTTATTTTTTTGAAAGAGAGAGAGGGAGAGAGGGTGAACAAGCAGGGGAGGGGCAAGGAGAGTGGGAGAGAGAGGGGAGACTATCTCTCTCTCTCTTTTTAATTTAAATTTTAGTTAGTTAACATACAGTGCAATATTGGTCTCAGGAGTAGAATTCAGTGATTCATCATTTACACACAACACTCAGTATTCATCATAACAAATGCTCTCCCTAATACCTATCACCCATCTAGCCCATCTCCCATTCACCCCCTTCCATCAACCCTCAGTTTTCTCTATCATTGAGAGGTTCTTGTGGTTTGTTTCCCTCTCTCCTCTGTTCAGATGAACCCCATATGTTCATCTGTTTTGTTTCTTAAATTCCACATATGAGTGAAATCATACGGTATTTGTCTTTCTCTGATTAACTTATCTCGCTTAGCATAATACATTCTAGCTCCATCATGTCATTGCAAATGGTAAGATTTCATTCTTTTTTTGAAGGCTGAGTAATAATATTCCATTGTATATTTATACCACATCTTTTTTTATGCATTTATCAGTGGACATTTGGGCTCTCTCCATAGTTTGGCTATTGTTGATAATGCTGCTATAAACATTGGGTGCATGTGCCCCTTCGAATCTGTACTTTTGTATCCTTTGGGTAAATACCTAATGGTGTAATTGATGGATCGTAGGGTAATTCTATTTTCAGTTTTTTGAGGAAACTCCACACTGTTCTCCAGCATGGATGCACCAGTTTGCATTCCGACCAACAGTGCCCAAGGGTTCCCCTTTCTCCACATCCTTGCCAACACCTGTTGTGTTGTTAATTTTAGCCATTCTGACAGGTATGAGGTGGTATCTTACTGTGGTTTTGATTTGTATTTCCCTGATGATGAGTGATGTTGAGCATCTTTTCATGTGTCTGAGCCATCTGGATGTCTTCTTTGGAAAAGTGTCTATTCATGTCTTCCACCCATTTCTTAACTGGGTTGTTTTTTAGGTGTTGAGTTTGATAAGTTCTTTACAGACTTTGGATATTAACCCTTTATTAAATATTCATTTGCAAATATCTTCTCCCATTCCATAGGCTGACTTTAGTTTTGTTGATTGTTTCCTTCACTGTGCAGAAGCTTTTTATCTCTTTTTTTTTAATTTTTTTTTAACGTTTATTTATTTTTGAGACAGAGAGAGACAGAGCATGAACGGGGGAGGGGCAGAGAGAGAGGGAGACACAGAATCGGAAGCAGGCTCCAGGCTCTGAGCCATCAGCCCAGAGCCCGACGCGGGGCTCGAACTCACGGACCGTGAGATCGTGACCTGAGCTGAAGTCGGACACTTAACCGACTGAGCCACCCAGGCGCTCCCAGAAGCTTTTTATCTTGATGAAATCCCAAGAGTTCATGTTTGCTTTTGTGTCCCTCGCCTTTGGTAATGCATCTAGTAAGAAGTTACTGTGGCCGAGGTCAAAGAGGTTGCTGCTTGTGTTCTTCTCTAGGATTTTGATAGTTTCCTGTCTCACATTTAGGTCTTGTACCCATTTGAATTTATTTTTGTATATGGTGTAAAAAAGTGGTCCAGTTTCATTCTTCTGCATGTCGCCATCCAGTTTTCCCAAAAGCATTTGTTGAAGAGACTGTCTCTTCTCCATTGGATACTCTTTCCCACTTTGTCAAAGATTAGTTGACCATATAGTTGTTGGACCATTTCTGGGTTTTCTATTCTGGGTCCATCTATCAGTTCCACCGATCTATGTGTCTGCTTTTGTGCCAGTACCATACTGTCTTGATGACTACAGCTTTGTAATACATCTTGAAATCTGGAACTGTGATGTCTCCATTTTGTCTTCCTTTCTCAGGATTGCTTTAGCTATTCAGGGTCTTTTGTGGTTCTACTCAAATTTTAGGATTCTTTGTTCTAGCTCTGTGAAAAATGCTGGTGATATTTTGACAGGGATTGCATCAAATGTGTAGATTGCTTTGGGTAGTATAGACATTTTAACAATGTTTGTTCTTCCAATCCATGAGCATGGAATACTTTTCCATTTCTTTGTGTCCTCTTTAATTTCTTTTAAATTTTTTTTTTCAACGTTTTTAATTTATTTTTGGGACAGAGAGAGACAGAGAATGAACGGGGGAGGGGCAGAGAGAGAGGGAGACACAGAATCGGAAACAGGCTCCAGGCTCCGAGCCATCAGCCCAGAGCCTGACGTGGGGCTCGAACTCACGGACCGCGAGATCGTGACCTGGCTGAAGTCGGACGCTTAACCGACTGCGCCACCCAGGCGCCCCTTTAATTTCTTTTATAAGTGTTCTATTGTTTTCAGAGTATAGATCTTTCACCTCTTTAGTTCGGTTTATTCCTAGGTATTTTATTGTTTTTGGTGCAATTGAAAATGGGATTGGGGGCACCTGGGTGGCTCAGTCGGTTAAGCATCTGACTTTGGCTCAGGTCATGATCTCATGATTCGTGGGTTCAAGCCTGGCATCAGGCTCTGTGCTGACAGCTTGGAGCCTGGAGCCTGCTTTGGATTCTGTGTCTCTCTCTCTCTCTCTGTTCCTCCCCTGCTCCCCCTCTGTCTCTCTCTCTCAAAAATAAAGATTTAAAAAAAAAAAAGAAAATGGGATTGATTCTTTGATTTCTTTTTCTGCTGCACTCTCCCCGTTACTATTTAACATAGAACTGGAAGTCTTATTCTCAGCAATCAGACAACAAAAAGAAAAAAAGGCATCCCAATTGGCAAGGAGTAAGTCATACTTTTCCCTACTTGCAGACAACATGCTATTCTATGTAGAAAACCCAAAAGACTTCACCAAAAAATTACTAGAATACATGAATTTAGCAAAGTCGCAGGAGATAAAATCAATGTGCAGAAATCTGTTGCGTTTCGGGGCGCCTGGGTGGCGCAGTCGGTTGAGCGTCCGACTTCAGCCAGGTCACGATCTCGCGGTCCGTGAGTTCGAGCCCCGCGTCGGGCTCTGGGCTGATGGCTCGGAGCCTGGAGCCTGTTTCCGATTCTGTGTCTCCCTCTCTCACTGCCCCTCCCCCGTTCATGCTCTGTCTCTCTCTGTCCCAAAAATAAAAAATAAAAAAAAAAAAAAAAAACGTTGAAAAAAAAAGAAAAAAAAAAAAAAAAAGAAATCTGTTGCGTTTCTATACACCAATAAGGAGAAAGAGAAACTTAAGCAGGCTCCATGCCCAGTGTGGAGCTCAACACAGGGGCCTAATCTCATGACAGTGAGAGCATGACCTCAGCCAAAATCAAGAGTCAGATACTTAACTGACTGAGACACCCAAGCACTTCAGTAAATGCTCCTTAATTTCAATTTCACTTGTAAAAATTCTCCATCAGAGGGTTTACTCCTCTTTTGAAATAATTAAATATAAATATTGAAGTAATATGGAATTTGATGATGATGGCAATTTGAGAGTTCATTTTGGTTATAATAGGAAATCTTTCTGTAGTATCCATTTCCCCTAAAATATATTTAAAACATAAACATACACACAGGTGATATATATATTACATATATACACATATACATATACATATATATAAAATTTTTCTTACCCTGAAATATATACGTGTGTGTAGATATGTGTGTGTGTGTGTGTGTGTGTGTGTAAACACACATGCATATATGTATACTTGTTTCAGGGTAAGAAAAATCATGTATATGAGGAGTTCCTACATTTATACTGTTTAAATCCAGAAGCACGAGAGTATCAGAAGAAGAAAAAGCTTGACCTTATACTGAACTCAGCAGTTCTGAATTAAGTATTCAAAATAAACCTTTCCTAATAGTGTCTTATCCTTTCAACCAAAACTTGTAGTGAACAAGAAGGAAAGTATATCAACTTTATTAATTTTTTTAAAGTTTCCCTGAATATTTTCTGGAAGAAGATAAGATTCTAATTTGGGGGGTTGGACTAGGAGGGTAGGGAAGTGGGGAAGAAGGATGGGCAAATCTTTGGTTCTTATTTGTAAGCTTTTTTTTTTTTTTTAAATGAAGTCAATTACACTTTTCATTCAATTGGGAAAATCATTTTGGGAGAAGGTAATAGCACTATAAAAAGTTAATCATCCAGTCATGAATTACTTTTAAAGCTACAAGATACTTGTTGCCATACAAGCTTCCCTAGGTTCAATTCATACATTTATCATTAATTTACTTAGTAATTGAACAATTAGGTAATGTATGCCTATTAGTTGCTAGGGGTTGGCATGGACCTTGGGAATGCAAAAACGAGGAATGCATGTGAGCTGAGTGCCTAAAGGGGAGACAAATAACAGCATGGAACCTGAAGTCCTTTCCTACAGAGAGATCTGTGAATTATGATGAACTTCCATTGCTAAGTTTATTCATCAAATTAATACAGAAGAGACCAGCAAAATTCAACAGTTTTAAAACAGGACTAACACCAAATTCACTAAAATTGTTTCATGAGTGAGTAGAACTATCCTGTGAATATGTCTTTAAAAATATACATAGTTGTCTTTTATTTGTATGTTCTGATTTGTTGTTGTTGTTGATGATGATGGGAAGAAAAGGAAGTCCTTAATATAGTGACTCTCCTGTCCTGGATTTATGCCTTCAAACTCATTTCCTGAGTTTCCCTGGCCATACTGTTTTGTTTGTAGCATAGGGCCTTATCCCGAGACAATTCCACTTGATGGTCTTGCTAAATTGGTAAAGCCAATGCCAACACAAGTTATCAATACTCTATCTCTGCCCTTTAATTCTTTACAACATGGCTTTAGTTTTAATTTTAAACATAATCTGGAATAGCTCTTCATATGCCTCAAAAACTATGGTAAAGGAAGACAGCAAGTCTAGCAGGACTGTGGATCATGAGCAGCTTCTCAACTCAGGCTCTGGTTAGTAGAATCCACACATTTGCCCCTGCAGACTCCTTCCAGCAACAGCTTGGCAGAGTTTCTGCTGAGATGCCCTGGAAACCAGCTGCCCCTTGACCCTGAGGGTAGAGGGCCAGGTCAGCAATGGGGAAGTTTCCATCCGTGGTCTTAGCAAAGAACAATAGCCCAAAGCTAGAAACTTCCCAAGGCTGGCCCCTTTCCTGTGGTCTGTGTAAAGTACAAAGTTGTTGAAGGTGCTCCTTTAGAGTGCCACAACTTAGTCATCTAAAGCGGTAACACTTATGGATTACACTATTCCTCTGACACTTGATTTACCTAGGATCTGAGAGATGAATAGGTCTCAAGACCTTCCTTATAGGAGATGAGAAAAACACTTCTAGGAGTCACGCCTCAGTGCACAGTCCTCAAACTCAAAAGATTCACTATCAATTTCAAACTGTTTCTGTAGAGGGCTGTTGTCATAAAGAGCCAAGCAAAAAAGGCTTTCCAGGTAATAGCCACTATTGTGACAGACACTCCAGTTGTGTTCTACAGACCCACCACAGAAAGGCATACATAGCTGATAATAAAAGATCACTCTAATTCGGCTCATTTCCAATTTGAGAATCAATAATTGTTTTTGTCTACCATTATGACACTGACTTCAAAATCTCTGGGCCTGGGTTGTGGTCTTTGGCCTGGATCTTTTGGACCTTGATGGAATGGACAGACACGGACACAAAAGTTGTAGCCCACACAGCTGAAGAAGCACATCTGGATTGTCATGTGGGTGCCATGGAGGTACTGTACCCACATATAGAGCACTGGAGATAGTAATAGTGGCTGTGGCTTCAACTCTCTCTTACAGCTCCCTGAAAATGCTTTTAAAAGGATTAACTTTAAAAGAATATTTGTATAAAACTATGCTATTACTGAAAGAAGACTTTTAATTCAAAAAATACAGAAACCTCATACTGGATAGTGGCTGAAATTAAAAATTCATTGCTATTATCATTAAATATTTAATTATTTTATAAATTAAGATATTTATTCATTAGATATTATAACTTACAGCATCTATCCAGCTCTGATAGGGAGATGCCCCTTGGTTCTAGTAGTTAGCACATATATACTTGATAGTTACTGAAAATTACTTATTTTGCTAGAGGCATAATCATACATTTTTAGCCACTGGACCTTCTGCTTAAGGACTCAAACTTTACCTATAAAATGTAATTCTATATTTGTCAATTATTTCTCAATAAAACTAAAAAAAGAGTATTACTCAAGGACAATCTAATAAGGCAACATATAGTATGCTGCCATACTGTAAAAGCACAATCCCCTGGCACCTATGTTCATTTTACAAAGGGTAAGAATGGAAAGGGAATCTTCCAATCACTAACCTTTGTCTTTAGAAAATTTGAATTATGAACAATTCTTTCTATTGCTACTGGTTGATCTGGAAGGTCTCTATGCCAGAGGCCACATTGCCATACCTTTCTCTGACTTGTAATCTGTCCAGCTTGCCAGGGAGAGGAGACAACAAGTAGGAACAGTATCCTCTCAACTGCTCAAGAGTTCTTGACTATCAGCTCTTTCCTCTACTCCTGAAAGGGACTCTTTCCTCTTCTGATGTGATTGTACTGTTGTTCTTCCCCATTTGCCCTCTCCCCAGCAGAAAAAAAATAAACACTGAATTGACTAAGATATTATTTATTCTAACACTTTTCAGTGCTTTGATGAGAACTGAATTATGGAATGTATAATGCTTTGAATGGTGGGAAAAAGGTAGAGGCCACATTCCCAGAGCTGCCTACCTCTTATTTCCCTTCTAGTGGAGGAATTTTACCTCAGACCTTTTCACTCCAGAATATAGAATTTCTGCTAAATATTGGCCCTGGTAATAAGAGAAATAGTCCAGCCAAAAAGAAAATATCAAATTCACTCATTTCCAGGATATAGTCCACAGGAATCTATAGTCACAAGTCATGTAGCTAAAAAGATTTTGCTACTACTAAATAATCACCACTGATAGGTATTTTTTTTGTCTTTTTGTAATTGTGGTAAAATACACATAACATTTATGATCTTACCCATTTTTTAGGTATACAGTTCAGTGGTATGAAATACATGTAACCATTACCACCATCCATCCTCATAACTCCTTTTCTTATAAAACTGAAACTCTATACCCATTAAACAATAACTCCTTTTTTCCCCTCTCTAGCAAACACCATTATACTTTCTGTCTTTATGATTTTGACTATTCTAAATATCTCATATAAGTGGAATCATACAGTATTTGTCTTTTTTGTGACTGGTTTATTTTACTTAACATACTGTCCTCATGGTTTATCTGTGTTATAGCATATTGCATAATTTCCTTCCTTTGTAAGGCTGAATAATATTCCACTGTATGTATGTATACCTACACACACACACACACACACACACACACACATACACACTCACACACACACACATATATATGTGTGTATATACACACACAATAAAATATATATAACAAATATATATTTATGATCTTACAGTTTGTGAGTTCAAGCCCTGCATCAGGCTCTGTGCTGACAACTCAGATCCCAGAGCCTGCTTTGGTTTCTGTGTCTCCCTCTCTCTCTGTCCCTCCCCCACTCATGCTGTATCTCTCTCTGTCTCTCAAAAATAAATAAATGTTAAAATTTTTTTAAAGTTTTAAATGTTTATTTATTTTGAGAGAGAGAGGGAGAGCGTGTGTGCATGCTAGTGGGGGAGGGGCAAAGAGAGAGAGGCAGGGAGAAAGAATCCCAAGCAGTCTCCTCCCCTAACCGACTGAGCCACCCAGGTGCGCCAATTTATAGTTTTCTTTGTGCAAAGCCTTTCATCTCTCTGGTTAAATTCCAAAGTATTTATCCTTTTTGATGCTATTATAAATGGAACTGTTTTTATAATTTTCTCTTTAGGTTGTTCATTGTTTGTGTACAGAAATGTAACTGACTTGTGTGTTGACTTAGTATGTTGCTACTTTACTAAATTCATTTATTAGTTCTAGCAGGTGTACGTGTGTATAATCTTCAGAGTTTTCTCTATATATCGTATCACCTGCAAGCACAAAAATTTTACTTCTTCTTTTCCAATTTGGATATTCTTTTATTTCTTTTTCTTCCCTAATTGCTGTGGCTAGAACTTCCACTCCTATGTTGAACATAAGTAGTGAAAGTAGGCATCCTTGTCTTGTTCTTGATCTTAGAGGAAAAGCTTTCAGTCTTTCACCTTTCACATCAAAGAGTACTGAATTATGCTAAATGTGCTTTCTGCATCAAATGACGTGATCATGTGTTTTTTCCCTTTATTCTGTTGATGGGGCATATTACAGGGGCTCCTGGGTGGCTCAGTCAATTGGGTGTCCAACTTCGGCTCAGGTCATGATCTCACAGTTTGTGGGTTCAACAGCTCAGAGCCTAGAGCCTGCTTCAGATTCTCTCTCTCTCTCTCTCTCTCTCTCTGTCTCTCTTTCTGCCCCTCCCCTGCTTGTGCGCATGCTCTCTCAAAAACTGAATAAATAAACATTAAAAAAAAAAAAAAAGAAATCTCTCAACAAAGAAAAGCTTGAACCCAGTGGCTTCAGTGGTGAATGCTACCAAACATTTAAGTTTTTTTTTTTTTAACACTTATTCACTGGGGCGCCTGAGTAGCTCAGTCGGTTAAGTGTCTGACTTCAGCTCTATTGTTTTTTAGTCTCTATTTCACTAATCTCTGCTCTAATTTTTATTATTCCCTCCCCTCTGGTAGTTATGGATTTGGTTTGGTCTTTTGAGTTGTAAAGTGGGCTGCTAGTTTGAGATGTTGGGTATTTTTTTTTTTAACTTTTTAAAATAAGATTTTATTTTTAAGTAATCTCTACACCCAGTGTGGGGCACAAACTCACAACCCCGAGATCAAGAGTCACATGCTCTAACGACTGACCCAGCCAGGTGCCCGAGATCTCGTTTTTTTAATGTAAGCATTTATAGCTATAAAATTTTCCCCTTAGCACTACTTTTGCTGCATCCCATAAGATTTGGTATGCTGTGTTTTGTTTTCATTTGTCTCTAAGTATTTTCTAATTTCTCTTGTGGTTTCTTCTTTGATGCATTGGTTGTTTAAAAGTATGCTCTTTAATTTCCACTATTTTGTGAGTTTTCCAGTTTTCCTTTTCTTACTTACTACTGTCTTCACTCCATTGTGGTCAGAGAAGATAACTTGTATGAGATCTATCTTTCAAAATCTATTGAAACTTAATTTGTTGCCTAACATATGGTCTATCCTATAAAGTGTCTCATGTGTACTTGAGAGGGATATATATTCTGGTGTTGTTGGATGGTGTTCTGCATATGTCTGTTAAATCTAGTTAGTTTAAGTCTTCTAATTTTTTACTTATCTTTTGTCTGGTTGTTCTATCCATTATTGTGAGTGTAATACTGAAGTCTCTAACTGTTATTATACAAATATCTATTTCTCCCTTCAATTATGTTAGTTTTTGCTTCATACATTTAAAAATGTTTTTAAAGCTTATTTATTTTGAAAGGGAGAAAAAGAGAGAAGGGGAGAGAGAGAGAGAAAACGAGGGAGAGAGTGTGTGTGTTTGAATGGGGTAGGGCAGAGAGAGAGAAGAGGAGAGAGTGAATCTCAAGTAGGCTCCACACTGTCAGCACAGAGCCCAAGACAGGGCTCAAACTCACGAATCATGAGATCATGACCTGAGCCAAAATCAAGAGTCAGACACTTAACCAACTGAGCCACCCAGGTGCCCCTCATACATTTTGATGGTCTGACATTAGGTGCATAAATATTTACAATTGTTCTATCTTCTTGCTGTATGCAATCTTTTTTTTTTTTTTTTTTAAATTTTAACGTTTATTTATTTTTGAGACAGAGACAGAGCATGAACAGGGGAGGGTCAGAAAGAGAGGGAGACACAGAATCCAAAACAGGCTCCAGGCTCTGAGCGGTCAGCACAGAGCCTGACGCAGGGCTCGAACTCAGGGACCATGAGATCAGAACCTGAGCCGTAGTTGGACGCTTCACCGACTGAGCCACCCAGGCGCCCCTGCAATCTTCTTTTAAAATTGAAGTGTAGGGGCGCCTGGGTGGCGCAGTCGGTGAAGCGTCCGACTTCAGCCAGGTCACGATCTCGTGGTCCGTGAGTTCGAGCCCCGCGTCAGGCTCTGGGCTGATGGCTCGGAGCCTGGAGCCTGTTTCCGATTCTGTGTCTCCCTCTCTCTCTGCCCCTTCCCCGTTCGTGCTCTGTCTCTCTCTGTCCCAAAAATAAATAAAAAACGTTGAAAAAAAAATTAAAAAAAAAAATAAATAAAATAAAATTGAAGTGTAAGGAACATACAGTGTTATATTACTTCCTGTATTAATATAAAAATTCAACAATTCTATGTATTTACCTAAGAAAATAACTTTTCCAAAACATAGTTTAGAAAAGTCAATAAGTGAGGGGAAATTTACTTTACATTTTTTTTGTTGTTGTTAATGCCATGAAGAACAACATCTGGAAAAAAGGTAAAACTATTTACCTACTTTTAAAAGATATGCATAATTTCATCCTGGCTGCAATAATTAGATTTGCTTTTCAAATTAGATTTAAGAAGAATGCCTTTCATAGCTACCAGAAGCAGAACATGCCAGATAAATGCAAAATACCTGTGACTACATTCTTCAGAAACAAAGAATGCTTCAGTGAAATGAAAATTCTCACTCTTGTCAACAAATGCAAAGAGCCTTTAAAAGTGTGCACTTAACAATTTGAAGAGGAAACTCAATACAGTGGCAGAATTCAATAGAATAAGAAGCCAGCTCACTACACCCTGTGTTGGCCAGACCCAAATGTTTATAGACAGTTGATAGTTCTCTGGATTAGAAGAATAACCTGCATGGTGGGAGGCAGAGACTGAGACCTCAGAAGGGCCAACAGCAGAAGATGTATACTTCAATGTGATCAGTTAGAAACAGTTTTTTTGTGTGTGTAATTTTTAAGTTTATTTATTTATTTTGAGCAGAGGAGGGACAGACAGAGGGAAAGATAGAGAACCCCAAGCAAGCTCTGCACTGTCAGTACGGAGGCCAATGCAGGGCTCAAACCCACAAACCGCGAGATCGTAATCTGAGT